>NC_137675.1:87974225-88030224 GCF_963989245.1 Nansenia antarctica | reverse complement strand
CGGCCAACATTCACTAAGATCATTGACTCATTAAAACAACAAAGTAACATGAGACGACAGAAGAAGAAACAAGTTATGACTGAGGTACTGACTATTGGTGTATGAATGAACAGAGGACTTTAGGCCTTGATTTGATGCCACCAACTGCAACCTCCTACGACAAATTCCTATACAATATACTACCACTTGGAACCACTCCTCAGATTTCTACCTACCTAGATTTCAGCCTCCCCCACACACACACACCCCCACACTAAAATGTTATTTCAGAATTGATACCTGCGGGAGCTAGCTAACCTGTGCAGGGGTGTAGCGGGTGCCGGTGGTGATCCCCCGGGAGTCCACAGACAGAGGTTTGAGCTGGTCCAGGGGCACCGCTGAGAGGACCTTCCCCTTCATGTCTCTGTAGTCTCCCTCCAGGACCTGCAGCACATTCATCAGGGTCTCAGGTGGGCCCTCACTCCTACTGGGGGAATTACACACCTAGTAAATAATAAGACCAGCACTCTCAAATAGAAAAAAATATTATATGTTTCAATGCATAAATCAGTATTCTTCAGCTATTACCCACTCGACTTGTGGCAAAACAAGGACAAACAAACTAAAAACAATCCAACTAAAAACTACTTCTGAAATTCCCCCTAAACTGATAATTTATGATTAAAGGGGGGTCACACTTATGATGGATTATGATGAGGAGTCAGCAGGAAAAGGCAAGGGTATTATGATTCCATTTTATCTCCTGCGTTAGTGAGCCCGCCCTCCGATTTCTGCCTCCAGTGGCCCACTGACAAGGATTACCATTTCATGCATTACAATGAGCCCATCCTCCGTTTCCTACCACCACCAGCCTCCCCGGGTGCTTCCATCCTGTCCCTTACCCTTGGACGAGGCGGTCTCCCTCGGGGGATGTGTAGTAACGCATCCAGCAGTGATGCTGGCACATCCCATAATGCAGAGCCAGTAGACACAACTCTGCCCGCTGGGCACGCTGAGCACTGTCACAGCCCTGCTCCCCATCACAACCCCCACCTCGCCCACCGCCTGGAGAGCTGAAATAGGCACATTTAGAAACTCTTTATTTATAATGTATTTATACTGGGGAGATCTTACTGAGATCTGAGTCTGTAAGACTTTTTAAGGAAATAAAAGCAGAGGGGGAAAATGTTGAGGATGAATGGAAAAAAGACAAAATATTAACAACAAAATTAACTCTAAAGCTGTAACAAGTTTATCCAAATATACAAAGTAATACTTAATCAAAAGTAATTGATTGCAGAGTGCAGGTGTTTTAGACCTAGGCTACACGACGACAAAACAAAGATGAAATGCAATTTCGATCTCTGGCCACACAAGCGTTTTCTCATTGTTGGGCAAAAGAAATCTCTGGTCACATGGAACTGCGTATTCAGGTACACTGGGCATGCACACGTACTGGTAGACCCAGAAAATGATTGAAATATAATTGAGACAGTACTGTAAAATAATAGAAATTCAGCCAAATCAGGCTGTGTAGCCTAGGCCTTAATTTTGGTACAAGTACCTTGCCAGTTTTTCTTTCAGCTCCTTCAGTTCCTCTTGGGCGAATGTCATGTTGATGAATTCCTAAAAAAAAAAAAAAAAAGTTCATTATTAAATTTGTATAGTTCCGAAATTATTATTATTTTCCATGACTGCTCTAAACATGACTAAGAGAGAGAGAGAGAGGTACCTCAGTTAGGTAGTCCAGGTCTGACATTTGGACCACTGTGTTGACGTCCTTCTCTGCAGTAGAAGGGCCCTGGGTCTGGGTGTGATGGCACCTTCTGAGGGTCTGCTCTGTACCAACACAGATATCATGTTTGGCCACTGGGGGCAGTGTGTCAGTGGAGCCGTCTGCTGTGCTCCAACCTCTGACCTCTGTGGCCTTGGCGGGTGAGAGACTGAACGTCAAGTCCCTGCGGGCCCCTGCTGTCTCAACCCCAAGCCCCTCCTGACCACTCTGGGTGAGTGGAGTGTGCTGAGCCCCACCAGGGCCTGTGGACAGGGACCTGAAGGAGCACTCATCCAGAGACCACTCCTCATTGACCAGGTTAACCGGGCAGTCGTCATAGGTCCAACCACAGGAGTCTGGACTGTGGCAGTACTCGCTGCATTCCTCTGTGCAGGACGACACTACGCTGCTCTCGTGCGGCTCCTCTGCACTGCCCCTGGTGGCCATCAGTGAGTCACTGCGGGCAGACTCTGCCGAGTGGCGGCGGGTGGTGTTGTTCCGTTGTATCTGGTCCAGCCTGGAGCTGTTGAAGCTGCAGTACTCTGGAAGGGTTTCCTGCTCCAACTTAGGGGAGTCTGAAGTCTCCTCATGCATAGACACAGACATGCCCTGGTCCTGGATGGAAGGCTGGTGCTGGTTAGCCTCCACTCCACTCTGGCAGTGCTTCTCCAGCTCCACGTCTAGAGAGAAGCTGGCCTGGGCGGAGGGCTCCTTGCATACGGCCGCCACACCGTTGCCATCCTGCCACGTCCCTTCTTCCCACGGCTGGGAGAGCAGCTTGTCCGTGCCGCTATTCACCTCCTGCTGGTCTGGAGGCACCTGTGCGATGTGGACGCTGGTGTCACAGGCTGACTGGAAGCTGCCGTCCTGCAGGTCAACCAGGCCATCTACAGGGGGGTCCATAGAGAACTGGCCACCCTCAGGCTGCTCCAGCACCGACATTGTCTGTTGGCGCATGCAGTACGCTCTAGCCATTTCTGTACAGCATTTAGGAAAACAAAAAGTATTTATTAGAAGTTAAATAAATATACGTTTATTAAGAGTCTTGTTTTATCATACATTTAAAAGACTCAGAGTAAAATGTTGTGTATCGCAAAACGTCTACTTGGTTTATTTTTTTAAAGATTGTTGAGCCGCGACCAAGTTGTCAATCAGAGCCAGAACTCACGTTTCACAAAAACAAATTGTCCGTCTACTTCAAGCGCAGGATGCCGTTGCAGAAATCGGAAGAATCCTCCTTCCTCTGTGGAACAGAAAGTTGAACAACTAATCTTCAGCAAAATTGTCACTGAGAAAATACAAGCATTACTAATAGCTATGTATTAGTGCCCCCCATCAGACTCAACATTGCCCTTGTATCAGTGATGCTGCAATTCCAACCATCATTATGTTTGTATCCCTGCTTACTCAATTTCATGTGTTTTTATATAGTTTGTAATATGTGCAACGCCTTTTATACAGCTGCAAACCAAACTGCTGACTGGGACAATAACTGCAAGAAAACGTCTGGTTGCTGCCACCTTTCTGCCTCTCTTGGACTACGGTGATGTCTTGATGCCTCTGCTACCTCTCTTCAACATCTGGATGCAGTTTACCATGGCGCGTTAAGGTTTATAACAGGCTGTAAACCCCTTATGCATCACTGTGTGCTATACTCTCTGGTTAACTGGTCATCTCTCTACCGAACCCTTCACTGGTATATTTTCATTTACAAATCCATCCTTGGTCTGCTCCCCTCCTACCTTTCTAACCACCTGTCACGCAAGCAATCCGTCTACGGCCTTCGCACACAGGACATCATCACATACTCCATCCCCTTGGTCCGGACCATGAAAGGCAAAAGGGCGTTCCTCTTGGAATTCTTTACAGCAGAGTCTGAAACTGTCTCATCTGATCCCTCTTTCCAGTTTCAAACTCTTGCTGAGAGACATACAGTGCGAGTCCATGATTTGTTCTTGCAACTGACTTTGACCCTCTCTTTTGCCCATTGCTGACCCCTCCCTGTCCATAGCTCTTTAGCTGTCTAGTTTTAGGTTTTTAGTTTTAGTTTAGTTTTAGATTATCTTAGATTGTTTTAGACTAGTTTTAGTTTTAGACTATGTAGTTTTAGACTCTGTAGGCCAGGTTTTGTATTGTATTTGTTTGTGGTGGATATTTGTTTGTGGTGGAACAGGTCACACTTGAAAATGAGCCCTTGGGGCTCAATGTGTTTTTTACCTGTATAAATAAAGCTAAAAAAAAAATCTGAATAAATAGAAAGGATGTGTTTCAAGTTCAGTGTTACACAGTAGAAGTCAACATCACTAAGATAGATGAACATGACTTAAGACGTTGAAATGGGGGCGCATGAAAATAAAATAAAAACCGCAATTCTACTTAATGTACAGCTATTCACTTGGCATGGTGCATGACAATGTTCCTTGACTAGGCTTGTGTAGTAGGGGGAGGCCCTGTTAGTTGAGAACTAGGCTTTAATCATGTTCCTGGTATTTCCCCCACTACCCATGTCAGAAATGTATTGTTACTGTAGCCGTTACTGGGTTGGGAACACAACACACCTCCCCATTGTCCATCACAGAGAGCAGTGGAGGTATAAATCCGAGGACAGGCTCACTGTATGTAACGCATGGCATTAAGTGAGGAAAGGTATCAAACACCCATGTGTTTGATAGCATTCCTCATTCCATGCTTTACACTGAGCCCGTCCTGATATCTGCCTCCACTGATGGAGAGTGGGGCTTTGAGCTAGTGTCTCCAACACAGACGTGTCAAGTCCCCACCTTGTATCAAGCTCCTGTCCTCTACATGCAGGGACCGGTACCAACTCAGCAGCTTTCTGTCTGTCAGCGCCAGGACTCCCTGTGTGGCTTCCAGCAGGTCAAACACTAATCTGTAACATGGGGTTAGGGTTAGGTTACTCATAGGCCTACTCCAGGGAGACTGTTGGAGGTAGAAATTGGAGGACAGACTCATTGTAATGAATAGAATGGAATATGGAATGATATCAAACACACGTGTGAACCATTCCTCATTCCATGTATTACAATAAACATGTTTGTTCCTCATTCCACTCTACCCAGGATAAAGTGCTTCATAGCCTATTCTACAAGGGATGACCATGTGGCCTATATCTTAAGTACATTATGTCAAACTATTTTAAACAAAGCCTGTAGCAATAGTCGTCTTTGTTTGTGTTTGTAAACAGCATGTGTTGACATGGGAGGACCAATACCTGTTGAGTAGGAATTTCCTTTCTTCATTGATCGACAAATACGGTGCTATTGAGGTAGAGGTGCATAAACAGAGGTGAACGTTGTCAGGGTCGGCAATGCTGAGTTTATAATATAACACACACACACACACACACACACACACACACACACACGCCTATTGTTATGACATGTTTGGGAAGGCTCAGTTAAAAAGTGAAAGCGCATTCCATTAAAAGCATGCAACAATTGTCCAGGAGGAAAATCTCCCAAAGCAATAGCGTATCTTTCACGAAGGGAGCGATCTTCCGTTCAGATACTTTGTTCACACTTCACCCGTCACCTGGGACTGACTTACTTGAACTAGGCAATTGCTTCATTGCAGTTTGTAACAAACCACCATGGTCAAACGGTGCCATCTGTACGGCTACAACCATCTTTGAGACAAACATACCTGACGGCTGCTGGACCGCGTGAGGCACCGCAAACAGTGTTGGACAGGGATACCACATGTTCTGGAAAAACACAACCGAACCATGAATAGGCTGCAAAACTGGACACACACCGATTTAGAATGGGCCATGCGCGTTTGAACGGCACGGTCAGGCTAGAGAATATGCCTGCATACAACTTACCCACCAGTATATCATCATTTCAACAAATACATTTTAATTTCGTTCAACATCGATAAAGATGGATAGTTCATCGAAACGGGAGGCTTAACAACGTCGCGTGATAACATGTCTGGCGTATGAAATGACCATCTAGTAACATAACATTCAACAGATGTTTCTTTACCTTGTCATCAGTTTGGTAACGACGGAATTTGGTAATGAGGAATGAGGAATTTGGTAATGAGGAATTTCTACTTCTAACGAAGTATAAGTTTGCTCTGCTCAAACTAACCGGAACTGTTCAGGTGTTGAATTGTATGCACGTGCCCACTTTTCCACTCACTGGTCAATTGATTGATTTGACAGCCAGCCAATCACGTTCCTCAAAACAGAAACCCAACCCACCCAGCTCGCTCTCTCGTGACGCAGCTTCTGTAGTGGAAGCACTTTCACCTTTTAGCTAGCCTGCTAACAGTTTGTAGACAATCATTTAGTCACACTAACTTAGCTAGTACACCATCATCTCAGAAGGGTTTATACAAACATTTCCAAGCGAACAATGAAGATCTTAACATAGCTATCTAAATGTCGTTAAAGCAAAACTGATAGTTTACTGGCAAAGGCTAGCTACTCATTCAGTGTCATGTGAAAAGACCTCAATAGCGAGCTAGCAAAGCCTTCTAACTTGAGTTTAAATTAGCAATGATCAGCACTACAACTCTAACTGAGCCAGCCATCAGTATTGATCTAATGAGAACGTTTTGTAATTGCCAAGTTGATTTATCAAGCCGAATCTTATCAATTATTGGTAGCTGGAGTATGCTGTTGCTTACCATGTCCGTTCTGTTATGGTTGATGCAGTAACATATCTTTTCCACTGGAGGGCAGTAATGGTTTCTTGAGACAATAGTGGATACTACCGTACTAATCTGCCACAGGCAGGGTTGCCAGATGGGGCGTGTTACCGCAGAATGGGCTACTTTTGATCACACGTGGGGCCGGAAAAAGCATTTGGGCGGTTGGGCTGGATAAATAGCATTTAGGCGGTATTAAAATGTCAGTGCCTGAAAGTTACAAAATGCGTGAAGTTAAAATACACACTAGTATCTACATACGATGTGCAGTTTTTATTTTACAAACATCATCAACAGTTTAGGGGCACAAGATGGGCACCTGACCAATAGTAGCGGTTTTCTGATAATAGGTTTTGGGCTGGTTTCTGGTGGATTTAGCGTTTTTTAGACTGGTTAGGATGGAAATTGTCAATCCCATCGGGCAACTCTGTCTAATGGACGCTCATGGACTGCATTGTTAGAATTGTTGAACAAGAGGATGCTCTCAGACTTCACTTTAAAGGGTTTTACCTTATTAGAATACCAAGATAAACTACATTCTCTGTTGTTACAATGCTAATTGGCATTGTATTTTATAACGTTGGAAAGCCTGTTTATTTACCTTTACAATGATGTCCAACTTGTAAGGATCATGCATTTGTGGGATGGCCAAAATCCTCTGCCAATGCTAAACAGTGTATTCTCCTGTTGGTATTGACTCTTGTTTTGAGTTGTTTGGTGGATTGGATGATTGAACTCTCTCTCAGTACAAGGAACAAACAAGATATATTGTCAATTTGACACTTTATTCATTTAATACACCGTCAGGAGCCTCAGTAGCAGGTGGAAGATCCATACGCATTTTTCATCATTATAAGCATGATAGTGTTGTATCTGACTAAAGACTACAAACATGATTTCAGTATCTACAACCTACACTTTTGTTTTTGAGCCCTTAAAGTACATCATCTAACGTCCACAGGGGGGCAGCAGAGACAATGTTATCAGAGACTATGTTACTTGTATAGTATATTAGAGGGTCAAAACATTATTGTTTTGGTTTCACAGGGCAGGGTTATCACAGAGACAGAGTTATCACAGGGCCAGAGTTATCACAGAGCAGGGTTACCACAGAGCAAAGTTATCACAGAGACAGAGCAGAGTTACCACAGAGCAGGGTTACCACAGAGACAGAGCAGAGTTACCACAGAGCACGGTTACCACAGAGACAGAGCAGAGTTACCACAGAGCACGGTTACCACAGAGCAGAGTTACCACAGAGCAGAGTTATCACAGAGCAGAGTTACCACAGAGCAGAGTTACCACAGAGCAGGGTTACCACAGAGCAGAGTTACCACAGAGCAGAGTTACCACAGAGCAGAGTTATCACAGAGACAGAGCAGAGTTACCACAGAGCAGAGTTACCACAGAGCAGAGTTATCACAGAGCAGAGTTACCACAGAGCAGAGTTACCACAGAGCAGGGTTACCACAGAGCAGAGTTACCACAGAGCAGAGTTACCACAGAGCAGAGTTACCACAGAGCAGGGTTACCACAGAGCAGAGTTACCACAGAGCAGAGTTACCACAGAGCAGAGTTACCACAGGGCCAGGGTTACCACAGAGCAGAGTTACCACAGAGCAGAGTTACCACAGAGCAGAGTTTATGGACAAACGTCGAATTCTGATGTGAGATTGCATCCAAACTTCGAATTCCGACGTGACATTTGCATCCAAACGTCAAATTCCGACGTGACATTGGGGTAGCTCGTTCTGATAGCGCAGGGGTGCGCCTGTTATGTGCGCCTGTCGGGGCTTCTCTCGGGATTATTCCATTTTGAATTGGAAACCCTATGGTTACCCTAACCCTAACCCTAACCTTAACCCTAACCCTAACCTTAACCCTAACCCTAAATGTGGCCTAACTAATTAATGCAAGTGCAATTCAAAATGGAATAATCCCGAGAGAAGCCCCGATCATTGAAGAGAGCAAGATTGTGGCTGACCCCACACATCCAGCTCACAGCTTGTTTACATTACTCCCTTCTGGACAGCGGTACAGGGCCATCAGGTCAAAAACATCACGCCACTTGAACAGTTTCTTCCCCAAAGCCATAGCCCTCCTCAAAACTCCTGATCATTGCACCTTGCACTTTACATGTTTTTTCACTAAGTTGTTATTTATTCACTCGTATATTGTGTGTCTTGAGTATTGTTGTGTTGTCGGCTTGTTGTTGTATGTACTGTAGCTTGTTCAGCTTGGAGAATACCGAGTGCACTGCACATGGCGAATAAAGTTGAATTGAATTGAATTGTGGCATAGCCTGAGAGCTTGAATACTGTCTTTTTTGCGACTAAATAAAACGTTACACTTTGGATACCATAGATATTACACACAGTAGATGCCTCGTGCATGACGATAGACAGTCAGACGCATAGCGGCTACATACAGCAGTGTCCAATGAGGTATCTACGTTTCGATATCTACGCCGGATACTACACCACAGAGTTTGCCGCATGGGTTTTGGCAACGCGCAACTGTCAGAAACAAAATGCCGGCGTCGATAAAAGAAAGAACAGATTCAGGTTCTGGATTCCCATCCCTATGAATAACCACAGCTCTTCTTCCTACATGAGATGGAGAACTTGGGTCTACTGTGTTGCTCCCCCAGGTGTGTGTGGTGTACGTCTCTGGCCTGAAGAACTGGTGCAGAGCCATAGTGGAGTCCCTCTTCCAGGGTGCCGTCGGCAGTCAGGCCATGTGCTTCTTGGTCGACCACGGAGAACACACCGTCGTCTGCTCAGATGAGTATGTCTCGACTCTGCTACTGAAACGATACAGAACTAGAAGAACAACGCGTCGCTGTAATCAGGGTTCCCACGGGTCCTTGAAATCCTTGAAAGTTTGTGAATTTGAGGGAGAAAAAAATCAAGGCCTTAAAAGTTTTTGAAAATTGACATGGGTCATTGAAAGTGCTTGAATTCCCCTCTCTCTCTCTCTCTCCCCCCCAAAAATATAGGTAACCTGTAGAAGGGAATAAAACAACCATACTAGTTGCTACGGTTAATTAGTTGGATTTGAAAACCGTTCATGGTCATTCCTATTATATAAATTCTCATCTAGATCTGTCTCAAACTATGCTGTGGTGGGCCCTTGAATTTGAAGGAATTGAGTCTTGAAAGTCCTTGAAAGGTGCTTGAATTTGATGTTTCAGAAGGTGAGGGAACCCTGTATAATGTAAGTAGGGATGCACTAGTATGAACATTCAGGGCCCTTACCGATTATTCATAACACAATCGACCAATACCCATACCGATTATTTGTTACATTTACATTGTTGGCTTTTAGCCGGCGCCTGACATTGACCTAAGACCAGTGACACTGCACTCTGCAACGCTTCGGGTTCAGGTGGTGAAACGGGGCTCTGATCTAGAGTCAGTTTACCATAGGGTAATCATTATGTAGGAAAGGGCAAAACTGATCTTACGTCATTATGGGTAACTTGGCTGAACAACCGTTGCAAGAGTAGGCGCATTAGGCCTGACAGGCCATCAGAGTTGGATAGACCTCCGGAGAGAGGAGAATCTCAGTTTACAGCATGCGTTGCCCAATCCATCCCAGCTGGCTGTTATAATCACTCACTCACTCAAAAAAACAAACATGAGATTAAAACGGATCAAATGATTTGTTACAAATAGGTTTGTTAATGGGCAGGAGCAGATTACTGCCTTTCAGTAATCCCTGAGTGTGTGTGTGTGTGTGTGTGTGTGTGTGTGTGTGTGTGTGTGTGTGTGTGTGTCTGGCATCTCTGGACCTATGAGCATTTTTTCATCCATTGAATTTCAGAAACTCACCCTTTTGACCACATACAAGGCTCATTCAGAGGAGCAGAATGTCTGGATTTACGGACCTTTCTGAGAGAATTCACGCTGGTTTTTAGTTACAACAGCCACCAGTGTTAATATTTATATTTTCCTTCGGTGAATTGATCACGTACAGACATTAAGAAAATATTCCTAATCAAATTATCATGCCAGGTTAGATATCGCAATATCGGTTTGAACAATCAGCCATTTCAAAGCATTCGGCTGATCAATTTCCTAACCATTATCGGCCAATACCGATTGCTGCCCAATTAATCAGTACATCCCTAAATATATAACAATTATGACATTGTAATTGTCTCCAAAGAACCCTTCTATTTCTTTCTCCAGGGTCCGAGCCCCGTTGGAGAAGTTTCTGCAGCTGCCCTTCTGGGTCAGGAAGTTCCAGCTGGCTGGTATCCAACCTGTGAGGCTCCAGGTGTCCATCTGCGAAGAGAAAGCTGAACTAGTGTAAGTGTAACTACTAGACTAACTACTGGACTAGTGTATGGGTTGACTAACTACTGAACTAGTGTGAGGGTTGACTAACTACTGAACTAGTGTATGGGTTGACTAACTACTGAACTAGTGTAAGGATTGACTAACTACTGAACTAGTATAAGGGTTGACTAACTACTGAACTAGTGTAAGGATTGACTAACTACTGAACTAGTGTAAGGGTTGACTAACTACTGAACTAGTGTAAGGGTTGACTAACTACTGAACTAGTGTAAGGGTTGACTAACTACTGAACTAGTGTAAGAGTTGACTAACTACTGAACTAGTGTAAGAGTTGACTAACTACTGAACTAGTGTGAGGGTTGACTAACTACTGAACTAGTGTGAGGGTTGACTAACTACTGAACTAGTATAAGGGTTGACTAACTACTGAACTAGTGTAAGGTTTGACTAACTACTGAACTAGTGTAAGGGCTGACTAACTACTGAACTAGTGTAAGGGTTGACTAACTACTGAACTAGTGTAAGAGTTGACTAACTACTCAACTAGTATAAGGGTTGACTAACTACTGAACTAGTGTAAGAGTTGACTAACTACTGAACTAGTGTAAGGTTTGACTAACTACTGAACTAGTGTAAGGGCTGACTAACTACTGAACTAGTGTAAGGGTTGACTAACTACTGAACTAGTGTAAGAGTTGACTAACTATTGAACTAGTGTAAGGGTTGACTAACTACTGAACTAGTGTAAGGTTTGACTAACTACTGAACTAGTGTAAGGTTTGACTAACTACTGGACTAGTGTAAGGGTTGATATTAAATCACTGTAATTGCAATTGTGCTATTAGATTTGAATTGTGTGGTTATTACGGATCCTTGAGAGCTTACGTTTTCATTCTAGACCGTCAAATCAATGGGACAGCTCTGCTACTCGCTATCTGCACAACCTCTTACAAGGTAAACTAATGTTGCGTCCATTGCAAGATAATTCTGTAGCATTGTGAAGATAATTCTGTGTCATTGTAAGATGAGAAGTGTGATTTTAACATCTTTGTTGATAGATAGTCTTGTACAACTTCAGTGTTGAGATTCTTATATCAGCCCCAAATCAGCACTAACTATATTGTCTGTGTGGCCTGGGGTGGTCCAGTGGTCTAGCACCACGGGCTACAGTGCACACATATGCCCATGTCGGCATGGGTTCGAATCCGGCCCATGCCCTGCTGACATGCCCTCTCACCCTACTTTCCTGTCTGTCTTCACTATATCTGTCCAATAAAATGAAAACTATGAGTGGGACTGCCCCACTCATAAAAATAACTATATTGTCTGTTCAATTGTTTACCTGAAGCATCCAACCAGATGGAGGCAGTGTTGCGTGAAACACAAGCTGATTCCACTTTCATTGAGCTCTTACCTGACCATAAGAAACATGAAGGTGCGATGGTGCGGAAATGTGGATTTGCAAAAAGAAAAAAGTAGTGAAGTGTGCAGAATTTCTAACATACATTTGTTTAACTTTAGTCATAGAAGCTAATTCTCCCACTCTCTCTCCCAGATCTGTGTAAATGACGATCTAGTCACCAAGAGGTTTGCATGTTTCCCAAGCGGGAAGAGTCATTCCCCTGCACAGAATGGTGTTGTGGATCGATCCCCTGCCATCCTGACTTGTGACATCTACTCTGACACGGAGAGTTTCCTGGCCACAAATGGCTGCACCATACGATCACTGTCACCCCTGGTCTCACCCAGGCACCCTGCTGTCACGAAAGGTGAATGCACTATTATTATTATTATTATTATTATTATTATTATTTTCCCCTTTTCCACAATGCTAATGCATGTATTTTGAAAGGGGTAGATTTTGATGGTACCACTTATAAAAAAAGCCCTCTATATTGATTTCTTCAGTGACCAATCAGAGACCGGTAATAACATCAGGGCAAGTGGCATTGCAGACTTCCAATGGAGCATCACAGGTCAGTGTCACTGCCCATATCAACGTCTAGGAGAGATTACTGTGATTTGCAATTGAATTTCCCCAATTAATTTAAATGTTCTTTGTGGTTTTATTTAAGGGCCAAGGAAAGGTCAGAAAGCTCTCTGAGGGAGGCGGAATTAACCAAAAGGAGGCGCACCATCCAGAGCTTGACAGTGACGTAAATGTTTTTACATCGTTTTGAGAATAAACTCAGAAATATGGCTGCATTATATGCAGCATGATGTAATTAGATCTGAATTGTTTAAACATGTGTGGGTTTAGGCACCATGGGTTGAGAGAGGACACACAGGACACAGAAACTTCTCTGGTGGCAGACTTGTTAAAAAATCTGAATCGGGTCAGGTAAGATATTGACTTTTAGTTTTGTAATAGCTCCAAAGAGAGTCAAGTTAATTCCTACTTTTTCTTAACAGATTCCTGACGTTTCTGAATCCTGCTTCGAGTGCTCAAAGGCCGGTTCCTAATGTGAGTGTGGCTGTTTTTAGTTTTCTAAACTTATATATTTCAGTATATTTCACATCCCCTAATGTCTCATTCCTACATATTGGTGATTCATCATCCAAATCCAGGAAGTATACAGTTCCATATGTGATGGCAGCTGATGAAAGGTGCAACCAGTTGTCAACTGTGAAACCTTGTGAATCCTAAACATAGCTTTCTTTTGAACAAAATGTGATTTTAGTTTTTCATAATACGCAACTTGAAGTACCCACGCGATATAACAAGCAACTGTTTTACGATCACTAAATACGCTTCATTTGTCAGTATGTGAGCTTGTTTTTCTATCTGCTAACAGTAGGGTTTGGGGGGGGGGGGCATGTTTTGTTTCCAAGAAACCAAAGTGACAAAGGGGTGGGATGAACAAAAATGTTCAGCCGCAAAGTTGTTGCACTGTTGTCCTATATCAGTGCAGACTGGCAGGGTAGGAGCACAGGTTGCATACAGGTTAGACCAGTGTTTTTCAACCTTTTTTGTGCCACGGCACATTTCTTACCTTGAAAAAATCCCACGGCACACCGCCATCCCAAATGTTACAAAATGATACATAGTAGCCTATCATATACGTAACATTATATGAACTTGTCGTTATACTCACTCAGTGCGAAGCCTGGCCCTGTATGTTGGCCATGTATGCGAGCCTTGCGCACAATTTGTCACTTGCAAGCAACTTTGCGTCATCACACTTCTCATCAGTTAAAAAGGTTTTCAGCTCCTCCCGTGACTCAAACACGCGGGCCGGCACTTTTCCGCGGGACAATCATCGGACCGCCGTATGGAGCAATAACGTCTTACGCTGGGTGCACACAGGGCCATTGCGTTGCGTCGTTCTGGCGCAACCTGTTGGGATGGACTTGACGTACTTCAACGTGCGATGCAGACGCAACAACTCTACTCGTGTTGCTAGCGAAGTTTCCCACAGAAGTGGGGGGGAAAACGTCAGATCAGATATATAAACGGGTTATTTTGATAAACTGGACACATTTTGTGAATATATATGGTTACTTTCTCGCCTGAAAACATATAAAAACTTCATAAAATGACATATTAACACTTGTAGAGCCAAATTACAGATTTTAGCCAATGGCGGCCAAAATTGAGGATTTAAAATCTGAGGCGAGAGCTCCGGGCAAGAAACTACTTCCGGTTTACTTCCGGATCCAACGCAACGCAAAACAAGTATATCCAGCTGCAGACATCAAATCTATCACCCGGAAACTTGATGGACCATATTTGGTTTGAGTGGTTGGAGCGCGTCATCATACCGCGCCTGCATATTTGCATAGACTACGTCATCGCCTTACTACGGTGGAAACTACGGTGGAAACCATGAACACATTTCCAGCAATGGATTCTACAGTTATCACAGACAGAATTTGTGTTATTTTAGCTGTTTACCAAAACATCTTAGTTACAGTCATACACAAGTTACAGTCATATAATGCATATGAATGAATGAATGATTTCGAACATGATTTAAAAAAATAAAAAAAATAAAAAATAATAATATGTAGAGTACAGTCCTATCAATTGTTCGAAAAGGAGTAGGAAGAAGCCTGTCCTACCCCTGTTTATACTTAACAATTATGCTTACATCATATAATCCAATTAATTAATACATATATTTCAGTATCATCCGTTGTAATACTTTTTCATTAAAAATAATTTAAACCTTTTTTTAAATAGAGCAATATTTCTGCTTTCCTTCATATTTTCCTCTAGCCCATTCCATATGGTAACTCCGTAGAATGATATGCACCTGCTCCTGAGATGGGTGCGAGCATAACCCTTGTTAAAGTTGTGGTTACCACTCAAATGACCTCTCCCCTTATCCCTCTCTATAAATCATTTGTTAATGTTACGTGGGAGTTCTGGAGTCTTTGCTTTATACATTAACTGTGCCAATTTAAATTTGAATAAGTCCATGAGCTTTAAGGCATTTGACATTAGGAACAAGTTATTAGTGTGATCACGATATCCGACCTTATGTACAATCCTCATAGCTTTTTTCTGTAGTGTAATCAATGGGTTTAAAGTGCTTTTATATTCATTTCCCCATATCTCCACACAGTAACTCAAATAGGGTAAGACAAGACAACAATATAGAGTATACAACATCCTCTGTTCCAGAATATGTTTTGCCCTGCACAATACTGCAATACTCCTTGATACTTTGGATCTAACGTATCTTATATGAGATTTCCAACAGAATTTACTGGGCTTAAAGTGCAGACTCTCAGCTTTAGGTTAAGGGTATTCACATCCAAATTGAAGGAAGGGTTTATGAATTATAGCTCTTATAATAACCAAAAGTAATTAGACAATTGACTCAAAAGCTGTTTCATGGGCCAGTGTGGGCTATTTATTCCTTCATTATTTCTTTATCAATTAAGCAGGTAAAAGGTCTGAGTTGATTCCAAGTGTGGCATTTGCATTTGGAGGCTGTTGCTGTATACGCACAACATGCAGTCAACAGAGCTCTCAATGCAACTGAAACAGGCCATCCTTAGGCTGTAAAAACAAAACAAAAATCCATCAGAGAGATAGTGGGAACATTAATACTGGCCAAATTAACTGTTTGGTACATTCTGAGAAAAAAAGAATGCACTGGTGAGCTCGGCACCACAAAAAGGTCTGGACGTCCATGGAAGACAAGAGTGGTGGATGATCACAGGATCCTTTACATGGTAAAGAAAACCCCCATCAAAACATCCAGCCAAGTGAAGAACAGTCTCCAGGAGGTAGGCATATCATTATCCATGTGTACCATAAAAGAAAGACTTCACACAAGCAAATACAGAGGGTTCACCACAAGGTGCAAGCCATTCATAAGCCTCAAGAATAGAAAGGCCAGAGTAGACTTTGACAAAAAACATCTAAAAAAGCCAGCCCTGTTCTGGAACAGCATTCTTTGGACCGATGGAACTAAGATCAACCTGTACCAGAATGATGGGAAGAAAAAAGTATGGCTTGGAACGGCTCATGATCCGACGCATACCACATCATCTGTGAAAAAACGTGGAGGCAGTGTGATGACATGGACATGCATGGCTTCCAATGGCACTGGGTCACTAGTGTTTATTGATGATGTGAAGACAGAAGCAGACAGATGAATTCTGAAGTGTTTAGGGATATTCTGTCTGCTCAGATTCAGACAAATTCAGCAAAGTTGATTGGATGGTGCTTCACAATACAGATGGACAATGACCCAAAATATAGTGTGTAAGCAACCCAGGACTTTTTTAAGGCAAAGAAGTGGAATATTCTGCAATGGCCAGAGTCAATCACCTGATCTCAACCCAATCAAGCATGCATTTCACTTGCTGAAGACAAAACTAAAGGCAGAAAGACCCATGAACAAACAACAACTGAAGACTGCTGCAGTAAAGGCCTGACAAAGCATCACAAAGGAGGAAACCCAGCATTTGGTGATGTCCATGTGTTCCAGACTTCAGGCAGTCATTGCCTGCAAAGGATTCTCGACAAAGTATTAAAAATGAACATTTTACTTACGTATGATTGAATGAATGGTCTTTATTGTCATTGCTACAGTACAGGTACCAAACAACGAAATTTAGGAGGGGTGGCTCCCCTGGTGTTAGGAAAGAAAAAAAAACACTTAAAAAAAAAAAAAATCACAACAAGGGAAGGAGCTGGTTTACATAAATAAAGGCTATGTACACTATCCACTGTACTATACTGTACAGATAGACGACTAGGGTTGTCATATTGCACAACAGTGTTATTGCACATTTATTTAAAGTGTCGCAGTTTGCAGGCTTGAAAAGTACATATTTGTGCCTCAGCACTACACCTGATTTTTTCAGTCCAGCAGCTGCCATCAATCCGTCCAGACTGTCCAGGGCCCAGAACCTAGGTCTTTGCTGTGTTCAGGGCCTGGACGGCCCTGTGGTAGAAGCTGTTCTTCAGTCTGTTTGTCCTTGCGGCCAAGGTCCTGAACCGCCTTTTCGAGGGCAGCCGGGTAAAGTGTTCGTACCCAGGGTGGGTTGGGTCCCTGGAGATCTTGGAGGCCTTCCTGAGACAGCGTGTGTTGTACAGCTCTTCTAGAGAGGGGAGGGGGGCGCCGGTGATCTTCTGTGCTGTTCTCACGACTCTCTGTAGCGCATTTCTCTCCGCGGTAGTGCAGCTGGAGAACCAGTTGCAGATGCCGTAGGTGAGGATGCTCTCCACTGCGCCGCGGTAGAAGGTCACCAGTATCTCCTGCTTGCTGTGTTCCTTCCTGAGGACTCTCAGGATGTATAGCCGCTGTTGTGCCTTCTTGATGGTGTCTTTTGTGTTGTCCTTCCAGGTCAGGTCATCCCGCATGTGCATCCCCAGGAATCGGAGGGTTGAGACTCTCTCCACGCTCTCTCCGTCGATGAGCAGGGGCTGGATCTCGGACTTTTTCCTCCTGAAGTCTACGATGAATTCCTGGGTCTTTGACTTGTTCAGCAGCAGGTTGTTAACCTTGCACAGCTTGCTCAGTTGCTCTACCTCATCCCTGTACGCCGCCTCGTCCCCCCCCGAGATGCATCCCACCACGGTGGTGTCGTCTGCAAACTTTACGATGGAGTTGCTGGGGTGGACGGGGGTGAAGTCGTAGGTGTAGAGGTTGTAGAGGATGGGGCTTAGCACGCAGCCCTGGGGGGACCTGTGGAGGTGTGGGGGCCCACCCGCACCCTCTGGGGGCGGTCGGTCAGGAAGTCCTTGATCCATGCACATATAGAGTGTGGTAGACCCAGGTCTAGTAGTTTGGTCACTAGCCTGTCTGGAAGGATGGTGTTGAAGGCGGAGCTGAAGTCCACAAAGAGCAGTCTCGCGTAGCTGTTTCCCCTCTCCAGGTGGGATAGAGTGGCGTGGAGAGTCGTCGTGATGGCGTCCTCTGTGGACCTGTGGGCTCTGTAGGCGAACTGTTAATTGTTAATTTGTCCAATTACTTTTGAGCTCCTGAAAATAGGGGACTGTGTATAAAAATGGTTGCAATTCCTAAATGTTTCATACAATATTTTTGTTCAACCCCTTGAATTAAAGCTGAAAGTATGCCCTTCAATTACATCTTGATTGTTTCATTTCAAATCCTTTGTGGTGGCATACAGAGCCCAAATTATGGAAATTGTGTCACTGTCCAAATACTTCCAGACCTAACTGTATATAAATAAAAGAATGTCAATGACCCCAGGTGTGGGACTTTATTAGGTCAAACAGGTTTGAGGGGTCAGGCAAAGGACTTGGTGGAGTCAGGCAGGAGTAATCCATGGAGCAGGGCAGGAACCGTGGTGCAAGGTGCTGGGCTGGAGGTGTCCATGGTGCTGAGTGCCCACTGATGAGCTAAATAAAACATTCTATTTCTGAGTCAACAGCACTAGGGCTCCTTCACAAAACCCTTACTGGAATCTTCATACACTCTGTGAATTAGTCTTTACTTTCTGATGAGTCAACAGCACTAACCCCATCCAGTGTGACATGTAGATAGCATATATTTAGAATATGTAAAATGCAAACACCAGAAATGCAAGAAAGTTTGAGGTATACCAAATGGAATTAATAACAAGTGTTACGACCCTTCTGTCTAGAGTAAAATAAGGGCCTAGGGTAGAGTGCACAATGTACAGGTGTGTTGCAACACAAATGCCCAAAAAAGTGTACAAGGGATCAAATCAATTCAAGTTTTATTTGTATAGACTCAATGCGCTTCACGTAATGACAGATGTTCAGTGTCCAGTGTAGTGTAGTGTTCAGTGTTGTGTCCAGTGTCCAGGTTCCAGTGATAGCTTCGTCAAAAGGACGCAAGGGTAAAAAACCTGTGCACTGTGCATCAAGGAAAAGTGCCACTAGACCGTAGGGGTCTAGCCGGTGTGTATCTTATAAGTGATGTCAGAGACCAGGAACAGTATAAAAGGCTCTTTAAAAACAGCAGGGTCCGATGGGATAGGATAGTACGATAAACTCTTGACCGGGGCTCCGCCCAGGGTTGACTCCAGACTGTACCCCGTCGCCTATGGGGAGGTCCGGCGCATCCTCACGACCCAGCGTGGCTCCAATCACTTAGCTGAGGACAGGAAAGAGTGACTCAGCAGGTTGCACGAGTGACAGGCAACCACACAGTCCACAGTCCATCAATTGGCTCTCAGCTATGCTAGACAGTAGGGTTAGCCCTCAACCTCCAAAGTAAGCAAACAAAACATCACTTAACTTTGGGAAGGGCGCTGGCTGCACCCTCCCAAGTTTCCCAACAGGCCTCTGGAATCACAACCCCCAGTGGTCAGACACGGACAGCTCTGTTGGTGGCCAGTCGTCCCTCTGCTCGGGACCACAGCTCGGCGCCAAAAAGTCAGCTCTCAAAAACTCTTAAAAAAGTCTTGTTTGTCTTAAAACAAGTAAGAGATATCTTAAAACTGGTGCAGTCAGACAGAAAACAAGCTTATATTGCCTTGATTTAAGATATTTAATCTTACTTAGATTACATTTTTGCATTGTGGCGTGTATCAGGTGTTCTCTCGTTCCAACGTCGCAGGTCCCTCTGGTACTCGGCAGGTTTTCGTCTGGTGGTCGTCTAGTTGTCGCTCTCTGTCTTGTTGTCGCTCTCTGTCTTGTTGTCGCTCTCTGTCTCGTTGTCGCTCTCTGTCTCGTTGTCGCTCTCTGTCTTGTTGTACGTAACCCTCGTTCCCAAACCACTCTCCCCTCCTACTGTTTGCTGGTGCCTTAAATAGAGAGCAAAGGGGAACAGTGTCACTCCCAGTCCCCAATCACTGCTAACCAGCAGCGTGTGTATAGTTGAGGAGTAGGAACAACAGAAATGGTGCGCTTCTGCCGCCAGGAGGGAAACAGAACACAAATAAAAAGGTTCTGTGTGAAGAGACAGCAACAAAAAATGACAGGTTCTTTTCTTTGTTACCCCGTGATATATTGATCTTTCTTGGTCACGTGGCCGGAAAGGATATATTGATGACTCAGAGAGAAGGTTGAATTGTAATCATTGTATTAGGCAGATCTGGGTTGCATTCCCATGTACAGATGTTTCCAAGGCAGCATGCTCTGTTAAGTCCAAGCTTCAAGCATGGCTACAACATAGGAGATGTCGAGCTTGGCTACGGCTGGTGCCGAGCCTGGCTGTGGCATAAAGAGATGCCAAGCAAAGTACTGATGTTTGTTACAGCTTATATACAGTTCTCAGAGAGGAAATAGCTTTTACCTCGTAACTTACAATACTGACATTAGTTCCCATACATGGCTATTCTGTGTTCATGCTGTTCTGCTCTGCAGCTGACCACTGGGTAGGCTCCTATGTCCTTAGAGTTAAACTGGTCTTACTGTTACTTGATATGGTATGTGCCTGCTCCTAAGAATGTTGTTTACTACTGAGAGTGGGCACACTTAAAATATGTTTAAGGTTAAACAATGAGTATTGCAATATTTGATAGGCACACAACATTTGCATATAGTTACACAAAAACGCATCATAACACCCCGTGACATCATTGCTGTTTGCACTTTATCGCAAGTGCTCTTTCAACATTGTCTCTATGGTCTTTCAGCTTCCTTTTCTGTTCTTTGCTCAAATTTTTGACCATAATGGTCAGACAGCTGCATCTCACTGTTGAGACAAAATGTTATAAAGAAGTGATTCATAAATAATTTAAGAAACTCACATTCATCAGTGGTTGCAAACTGTCATGGAAATTGTATTAGCACTCTCCTCATGTTTCCAGCTTACCTCAAGTCATACTGTGGTCCACATGTATACATTTCCATGGCTTTCTCATTGGAAACACCGTTTACAGCTGCAATGGCGTGGACTGTTGCCTGTGTCATGAAGTGATTAAAGCCACACGTTTACCAGTTATAGTAAAATGTAGACATCTAAGAAGGTTGTGCCATGTTGCAGGTGACAACTAAGCAAGACCTGATATGAGCAAATGGCATTATAAGATCCTACTGGATATTGACCATGAGTTAAAGTGTGACATGTTATAATATGAAATATGTAGTCTATAAATAAATAAAAAGTGTCAGTGAATTGTCACCTCTGGCAGAAGCACATCAATGACGAATGCCGACGGATCAGCCAATGTTGTCTGTGTTTTTTTTACCACTCCTGAGAGGAAGTTAACTAGTCTGTCCATTTTGTCATCATCGTCAAAGAAGATGACGTCTGAGGCCTTCTTTTTTGCCCAAAGAGACTTGACTTGTCCTGCCATGATTGCCTGCCAATATATAGTTTGTTGGGAGGATGCTCTATGTAAATGTACAATCACTACACAAATATAAAACATTTCACTTTCATTATTTATATTATGCTTAAATGTGTCACTTTACTTAGACATTTCAGTTGCAAACTCACTTCAAGATGTTGCAGTAAGCCTTTGTCCTGAGTGATGAAATCCACTAACAAGTCAGTGGTCACTCTTCGTTGGTGTTGGGCTTGTTGAGCCCTTTCCTAAAATGTAATAATACAGTGCTTAACCATGTTACAATGAAAAGGTGCAGTTAAGTACTGAATGAGTCACTTTCTTTCCTTGATCATTTGCACTTCCTTACTTACCTCAAGTGTCTTGTTAGAAAGTGTGGTTTCACTACCCAGGCTTCTGACATCTTTGTCCATGGTAATGTTGGGAATTTGTATTAAAATAACTAGAAGTCATAAATCATGTACTATGTGCTCATTTAGATAATATGTGAATGCGGTCAGTTGAGAACAATAGGAAGGTCACGCAAAGCCAAAAGAGAGGTTCTGTTTTTGAGCGACAAGAAGAAATACAAGCTCCTGACTAAAAGAACGTTTTATGATTCAAACTGCCTGTAAATTACTTATTTTTACCTATGTGCTAACAACCATTTTACACCTGCTGTTATAATATTCTATTTTTCTGTACTTTCATAACTAATGATTAATGATAAGTCTATTCTTCTAACTTGTAAATTGAATCCTAATATTACTGTGTAACTTCAATAAGTTGTGTTTTCACAAGACATTCTGATAAGGACACTGACACAATGCTCTGCTCATACAAAGTACGATATCACCATGGGAACGAGACGCTAGCAGGACACTCAAGCTGATAACATACATAGACTCTCGCACCCACACAAGAGAAGAATTGAAGGCCAACGCTAACGAGAAGACTAACGAGCAGCTGCAACGGATCTTGTACGGACAATTGGAAAACTACTAGATAGGGGGGGGGGGGCACCACCCAGCCCCAAATGTTAAATCAAATGTATAAAGACTGTGTACGAAGGCTAAAGGGGACTCTTGTTTTAGCGGAGCCACTGCAGTTAACTTGTTGACGGCTAGCTGAGATAGGCCTGCAGAGGTGAAACTAGAAAAGACTCTTTTCCATGGAAATGAACTATTATTGCTTGCTGATGTGCTTGAATAAATATTATCTTAATGAACAGTTCAGTAGTGGTGCCTAATATTTGATTGGATCATATCCTCTTAAGAAGTGATATCAAGGACGTCTCGTTGAGATTAAACGAACTCGCTTGTAAGTGACGACTCAATTAAATCGATTCTGGAGAAGTTGATCGCCTTACAGTAACATCACTTTCCTAAATGGATACACACATAAGCATGACTATGTGTACAGCTGTGAATGGTGGATAGTATGTTTGTATGCAATAAACTTCATTCACACTAACCAATTATTTAGGAGGAAAGCTGTAATGCCTCTTGAAGTACGCGTGGTCCTCGTCAGTGTCCAGTGGCATCTGTACAGAGTCCACCATTATTGCCAGTATGTTTTACATGAAAGGGTTAACTACTTCAAAAAGAGATCCAGGCTGGATTCAGAATGACACAGTACCACTAAACATATTGCATGTGCCATAAAGTTGCATGGAGTATGTGTTTTAGGAGCAGTAGCCCATTCAGAAACAGGCACACGGTCATAGATACTTAGTGAGAGATGCACTGACCATGGTGTTGCTTGCATGCCTCCTTTTAAGACTTGAATTGGTCCTGAATACAGGTGGGACATTGTCGTGAAGGGTCGCTCTGCCTTCCTCACTAAAGTGAGCAAACTTCCTTCCAAATCTGAAATTAACACACATTCTCTTCACCGGAAGGTTGAATTGTAGGGCCAGGTGTTACCCCAAAGTCCTCTTGATAATAAATGTACAAATACAATTATTATTTTTGTAGCACTGCAGCATACCCTTCCAGCCCAAGGTTTTCCACCAGGACAATACACCACCACCTTCTCAGGAGAGACATGTCATCCTAAAGATGGTGTTCTTGTTTTCAAATACTTGGTGTTCAAACAAGATGGGTTCTTGTTTTCTTAATACTTACAATGCTGAAGTCAAGGGTAGCCTCCATGGCGAAATACCAGGCATACTGTAATGAGAAAAGACACAAAGACAAGATTACCATGTGACAGCTTATAACTCAGTGAGAAGGTAGTCACACACATCCAATGAAATGTACATGGCTGATAACTCCATAAGAAAGTGATATGAGAGGTCTGCACACATGAATGTTCCTTAATACCTTTTATTGCACACCTTTTTATTTGCAAATGCACAAACAGAATGTTGGTCAGGTCTAAGTGGTGGTCAGTCATTGTTACATACATTTACACATTTTTTGATGGTTTTAAGGAACAATCAAGTGTGCCATATCACTTGGTGGCATTACCATAACTCACCATTATCATGAAGACACCACAGTCATTGCCACTGGTCTGCCTCGGAAGCCCCTGTACGAAGAAAAGTTACAGTTAGATAATAGTAGGTAATTATGACTATAGCGATAGTAACATTCAAACAATACCTCCAAATCCAGACCAGTCTTCTCTGTCCAGGATCCCGCAACAATTTTCTCAGCAACACCCCTGGGCAACCAAGAATAAAACTCATAAAAAGTCAAACAAAGAAGTACACACCTCCTACAGGAGAGAAAAAAGGAACAACATTCGTACCACTGCTGCTTCAGAACCACTTCACACCATGCAAGTCGGTCGATCATGCTTATTTGCAAAAGTTCAATGAGGAGGATTTCTCTGTGTCTCTCTTTCCTTGTGTTGGAAATGTGTCTATTTACGTCCACTCCAGCTTTCGGGAAGCCAATCCTTTCTGAATGTTGGACAAACAATCAGTACATAATGCATGCATTGCCACAATGCCTCCTGATTGAACACAAGTCTTTAGAAATGGCAGTAACATTAGACAGGTCAGGGGACCGCCAGGACACACATCATAGGCAGGTCAGGGGACCGCCAGGACACACATCATAGGCAGGTCAGGGGACCGCCAGGCAGGTCAGGGGAACGTGACTGCCAGAGCAAAAAATATTTGGGGCAACCTTAATAGTGTTCTGTAAGCTTCAGAGGTGAATCCCCTTGGAGTTTTGAAATACTGCGAATCTAGAAAGAAAATTTAAAATTTAAAACACTTAATAAACCAATACTTTCATACAGTGGTGACCCTAGCTGTCTCATCCCAGAATACCTCTGCAGTTTACAACTTTAAATTGCAGCAATGGTCCCAAGTAAGCTCAAAAGACATTTTGACACAAGACACCCCACCACACAGACAGACAGACAGACAGACAGACAGACATGTCCTTGGGCATGATGGTCACCCTCTTGGCGTGGATGGCACACAAGTTGGTGTCCTCGAACAGACCAACCAGGTAGGCCTCGCTGGCCTCCTGCAGGGCCATCACAGCAGAGCTCTGGAAGCGCAGGTCGGTCTTGAAATCCTGGGCGATTTCTCTCACCAGGCCCTGGAAGGGCAGCTTGCGGATCAGCAGCTCGGTGGACTTCTGGTAACGACGGATCTCCCTCAGAGCCACGGTGCCGGGCCTGTAACGGTGAGGCTTCTTCACACCGCCGGTCGCCGGGGCGCTTTTACGGGCAGCCTTGGTGGCGAGGTGCTTCCTGGGGGCTTTGCCGCCATAAATTCTAACATTTTGTTTGCCCCTCCCCAAACAGCTGTCTTCAAAGAGATGTATCTTTTAACTTTTGTCAAAGATAATCTATCCTTTAATTTTCTATTTTAATGGGTTTCATCGGCGTTGGAAACAACCGTTTATATTGCCAAAGCAAGTGTGAAGATAACACAAATAAATAAAGTAATCTACTACTAGACTAAAGAGCAGATAACTTAAAATGTTGCAGTTTTTAAAAATATAGCCTACACAACTAAATGAGAACTGTGTAAACATTATGTACAGAGATCAGCAGGTTGCAAAGAGTGCAGATTCTTATTTGGTCTTTATGGTGGTTGTGTTCTATTGGACATCCTTTTATTGTGTTTGTCCTCTATCCTTTATCTACATCATTAGTTGTCCCCGCCAAGTTCATACAAATGAACCAAACAAACATTAACTACATATCGAAGAACACGGTTCACTTCCCAAGGAAGGGTTGATTTTTAAAACCTTAGAGAACTGAATATTACTTTGAATGCTGAAAATGTCACATCATGAGGAATGTTTCTGTCACAACAATGTATCGTTGGTGCGTTTTCTCTGCCTCATGTAGGCCTACATGAAATAAGAATAAGGACATTTCACAACATGACTCACAGTGCAGACAAACAGTGGATGGAGTGATGCATTGCTCTTTTGGAGAGAGAAGTGGTTGGCTCTTAAAAGAGCCTTTGGGGTTGAGGAGGTGAAGCCGCGGTGGTCGTTTACTTCTTGGCGGGCTTCTCGGTCTTCTTGGGGAGCAGCACTGCCTGGATGTTGGGCAGCACACCACCCTGAGCGATGGTCACACCGCCCAGCAGCTTGTTCAGCTCCTCGTCGTTACGGACGGCCAGCTGCAGGTGACGTGGGATGATACGAGGCTTCTTGTTGTCGCGGGCGGCGTTACCGACCAACTCCAGGATCTCAGCAGTCAGGTACTCGAGCACGGCGGCCAGGTAGACCGAAGGAAGACTTAACTACCATCGTGAATAATGATTGTGTGGTGTATGTTCATTTACTTGGCATCCTTGCAGCATGTATATAAATTGTCATTTTAATTATATACAGTCATCTGGCCACCTTATAAAGACTTTTGTTCTTTACAAAACAATACAATTTCCTACAGACATACAACATTATACATTTGGTCATGGCTTTCTTTAAAAAAATAAAATAATAATAAGAGCCGGGCATCTTTCCATTGACGTATAGTTATTAGAACCTAGGACAGAGCCAGCAGAACAGGACATGTAAAAAGTGTGTGTTTAAAGCGCACACACAGTCTCAGGAGAGGTCAGACGGGGTCAGCGGGTGCTGCCGTGGGGGCGTGTTTGAAGCGGTCGTGGGCCCTGGTCTTGCTGAGCAGCGTGAGCCCCATGCTGTCCACGGTCTCCTCCAGGTTAGCTGTGCCAGTTCCTCCCTCAGGAGAAGGTCGGGGGTGCCCTTGGTGGAGCAGAGCTTCTCGCCTTACCTGTTGAACGAGTGTTTCTGGCCGGGCCTGCGGTGCTCTGCGGGCGGACTGAGCCTTGTTCTTAAAAGAGCCTTTGGGGTTTGTGGAGCAGACAAACAATGCTGCTTAGTCTACTTGGAGCTGGTGTACTTGGTCACAGCCTTGGTGCCCTCGGACACGGCGTGCTTGGCCAGCTCACCGGGGAGCAGCAGACGCACGGCGGTCTGGATCTCCCTGGAGGTGATGGTAGAACGCTTGTTGTAGTGGGCCAGGCGAGAGGACTCGCCGGCGATGCGCTCGAAGATGTCGTTGACGAAGGAGTTCATGATTCCCATGGCCTTGGAGGAGATGCCGGTGTCGGGGTGGACCTGCTTCAGGACCTTGTACACGTAGATGGCATAGCTCTCCTTCCTGGACTTTCTGCGCTTCTTGCCAGTCTTGCCGGCGGTCTTGGTGACGGCTTTCTTGGAGCCCTTCTTGGGCGCTGACTTCGCTGGCTCGGGCATGGCGATGATCGTTGCTTCTCAGGAACGAATGAAGGTCCACCGACCGCCTACCCACTATATGAAGGGGGAGCTATGCAAATTAGGCGGCTCCTGACACACACTTCCAAAGCCGAGCTTGGCTCTGGCGCTCAACAGACGCTTGTCTCACGGACATAATTATGAATTATCTGCGCGGGCTTCCCCAAGTCTCCTTCCAACGCTGCTTTTTCACTGGTCTGCCTTGTTTCCTTCAACCAGAGAAAAGTGGAAAAAAAGACGTGAAGAAGAAGAGGAAGATTGAGAATACGAAAAAGGACACAAATAAACTCCTCAAAAAAAGTTCGGAAACGTTATTTTTGTCAATTATTCCTCCTCTTTAATAATACCAATTGGTATTGTATTTAATATCGTTGGAATGCCTGATTAGTCACCATTGCAACGAGGTACAACAAGGTTGGATCTTCCAAACACTACTGAGGTCCCTGACAGTGTAAAATGAATAAAGTGTACACAATCAAGTCAACCCTAACCCTAACCCAAATAAAAAAGAACAATGCTTCATTATCAGACCATGACAGAATAACGGCGCTCTAACCTGTATGAAACCTCTGCTCCTACCCTGCCAGTCTGCACTGATATAGGACAACAGTGCAACACATTCGCGGCTCAACTTTAGTTACATTTACGGCGTCATATGCCATCAAAGGGAAACATGGAAAAATGCATGACTTACAGGGAGCGTAGATTTATTTTTAAGGCGTTCAGAAATCCGTTGTGACAGGAAAGCTGGAGAAACAGCCGCTGTCCACTGCATTAGTCAACTTCCTTGATGAGTCTCCCGCTCACTGCTCTCCATCAAAAATGGCAAATCCATCAATAATATTACATAATAACAACTGATTGCGGGTTGTTTTGGAGGAAGCCTCGGGGCCGGATGGCGTCCTGGGACGGGTGCTGAGAGACTGCGCCGACCAGCTGGCCGGGGTTTTCACCAACATCTTTAACCAGTCCCCGTCCCAGGCCACCGTCCCACCCTGCCTGAAAACCTCAACTATCATCCCAGTCCCGAAGAAAAGCACGGTGAGCTGCCTAAACGACTACCGCCCGGTGGCACTCACACCAATCATCATGAAGTGCTTCGAGAAACTAGTCCGGGCCCACATACTCACACGCCTCCCGCCCAACCTGGATCCATACCAGTTCGCCTACAGAGCCCACAGGTCCACAGAGGACGCCATCGCGACGACTCTCCACGCCACTCTATCCCACCTGGAGAGGGGAAACAGCTACGCGAGACTGCTCTTCGTGGACTTCAGCTCCGCCTTCAACACCATCCTTCCAGACAGGCTAGTGACCAAACTACTAGACCTGGGTCTATCACACTCTATATGTGCGTGGATCAAGGACTTCCTGACCGACCGCCCCCAGAGGGTGCGGGTGGGCCCCCACACCTCCACAGCCCTCAGCCTCAGCACTGGGTCCCCCCAGGGCTGCGTGCTAAGCCCCATCCTCTACAACCTCTACACCTACGACTTCACCCCCGTCCACCCCAGCAACTACATCGTAAAGTTTGCAGACGACACCACCGTGGTGGGATGTATCTCGGGGGGGGACGAGGCGGCGTACAGGGATGAGGTAGAGCAACTGAGCAAGCTGTGCAAGGTTAACAACCTGCTGCTGAACAAGTCAAAGACCCAGGAATTCATCGTAGACTTCAGGAGGAAAAAGTCTGAGATCCAGCCCCTGCTCATCGACGGAGAGAGCGTGGAGAGAGTCTCAACCCTCCGATTCCTGGGGGTGCACATACAGGATGACCTGTCCTGGAAGAACAACACAAAAGACACCATCAAGAAGGCACAACAGCGGCTATACATCCTGAGAGTCCTCAGGAAGGAACACAGCAAGCAGGAGATACTGGTGACCTTCTACCGCGGCGCAATGGAGAGCATCCTCACCTACGGCATCTGCAACTGGTTCTCCAGCTGCACTACCGCGGAGAGAAATGCGCTACAGAGAGTCGTGAGAACAGCACAGAAGATCACCGGCGCCCCCCTCCCCTCTCTAGAAGAGCTGTACAACACACGCTGTCTCAGGAAGGCCTCCAAGATCTCCAGGGACCCAACCCACCCTGGGTACGAACACTTTACCCGGCTGCCCTCGAAAAGGCGGTTCAGGACCTTGGCCGCAAGGACAAACAGACTGAAGAACAGCTTCTACCACAGGGCCGTCCAGGCCCTGAACACAGCAAAGACCTAGGTTCTGGGCCCTGGACAGTCTGGACGGATTGATGGCAGCTGCTGGACTGAAAAAATCAGGTGTAGTGCTGAGGCACAAATATGTACTTTTCAAGCCTGCAAACTGCGACACTTTAAATAAATGTGCAATAACACTGTTGTGCAATATGACAACCCTAGTCGTCTATCTGTACAGTATAGTACAGTGGATAGTGTACATAGCCTTTATTTATGTAAACCAGCTCCTTCCCTTGTTGTGATTTTTTTTTTTTTAAGTGTTTTTTTTTCTTTCCTAACACCAGGGGAGCCACCCCTCCTAAATTTCGTTGTTTGGTACCTGTACTGTAGCAATGACAATAAAGACCATTCATTCAATCATACGTAAGTAAAATGTTCATTTTTAATACTTTGTCGAGAATCCTTTGCAGGCAATGACTGCCTGAAGTCTGGAACACATGGACATCACCAAATGCTGGGTTTCCTCCTTTGTGATGCTTTGTCAGGCCTTTACTGCAGCAGTCTTCAGTTGTTGTTTGTTCATGGGTCTTTCTGCCTTTAGTTTTGTCTTCAGCAAGTGAAATGCATGCTTGATTGGGTTGAGATCAGGTGATTGACTCTGGCCATTGCAGAATATTCCACTTCTTTGCCTTAAAAAAGTCCTGGGTTGCTTACACACTATATTTTGGGTCATTGTCCATCTGTATTGTGAAGCACCATCCAATCAACTTTGCTGAATTTGTCTGAATCTGAGCAGACAGAATATCCCTAAACACTTCAGAATTCATCTGTCTGCTTCTGTCTTCACATCATCAATAAACACTAGTGACCCAGTGCCATTGGAAGCCATGCATGTCCATGTCATCACACTGCCTCCACGTTTTTTCACAGATGATGTGGTATGCGTCGGATCATGAGCCGTTCCAAGCCATACTTTTTTCTTCCCATCATTCTGGTACAGGTTGATCTTAGTTCCATCGGTCCAAAGAATGCTGTTCCAGAACAGGGCTGGCTTTTTTAGATGTTTTTTGTCAAAGTCTACTCTGGCCTTTCTATTCTTGAGGCTTATGAATGGCTTGCACCTTGTGGTGAACCCTCTGTATTTGCTTGTGTGAAGTCTTTCTTTTATGGTACACATGGATAATGATATGCCTACCTCCTGGAGACTGTTCTTCACTTGGCTGGATGTTTTGATGGGGGTTTTCTTTACCATGTAAAGGATCCTGTGATCATCCACCACTCTTGTCTTCCATGGACGTCCAGACCTTTTTGTGGTGCCGAGCTCACCAGTGCATTCTTTTTTTCTCAGAATGTACCAAACAGTTAATTTGGCCAGTATTAATGTTCCCACTATCTCTCTGATGGATTTTTGTTTTGTTTTTACAGCCTAAGGATGGCCTGTTTCAGTTGCATTGAGAGCTCTGTTGACTGCATGTTGTGCGTATACAGCAACAGCCTCCAAATGCAAATGCCACACTTGGAATCAACTCAGACCTTTTACCTGCTTAATTGATAAAGAAATAATGAAGGAATAAATAGCCCACACTGGCCCATGAAACAGCTTTTGAGTCAATTGTCTAATTACTTTTGGTTATTATAAGAGCTATAATTCATAAACCCTTCCTTCAATTTGGATGTGAATACCCTTAACCTAAAGCTGAGAGTCTGCACTTTAAGCCCAGTAAATTCTGTTGGAAATCTCATATAAGATACGTTAGATCCAAAGTATCAAGGAGTATTGCAGTATTGTGCAGGGCAAAACATATTCTGGAACAGAGGATGTTGTATACTCTATATTGTTGTCTTGTCTTACCCTATTTGAGTTACTGTGTGGAGATATGGGGAAATGAATATAAAAGCACTTTAAACCCATTGATTACACTACAGAAAAAAGCTATGAGGATTGTACATAAGGTCGGATATCGTGATCACACTAATAACTTGTTCCTAATGTCAAATGCCTTAAAGCTCATGGACTTATTCAAATTTAAATTGGCACAGTTAATGTATAAAGCAAAGACTCCAGAACTCCCACGTAACATTAACAAATGATTTATAGAGAGGGATAAGGGGAGAGGTCATTTGAGTGGTAACCACAACTTTAACAAGGGTTATGCTCGCACCCATCTCAGGAGCAGGTGCATATCATTCTACGGAGTTACCATATGGAATGGGCTAGAGGAAAATATGAAGGAAAGCAGAAATATTGCTCTATTTAAAAAAAGGTTTAAATTATTTTTAATGAAAAAGTATTACAACGGATGATACTGAAATATATGTATTAATTAATTGGATTATATGATGTAAGCATAATTGTTAAGTATAAACAGGGGTAGGACAGGCTTCTTCCTACTCCTTTTCGAACAATTGATAGGACTGTACTCTACATATTATTATTTTTTATTTTTTTTATTTTTTTAAATCATGTTCGAAATAAAGATTCATTCATTCATTCATATGCATTATATGACTGTAACTTGTGTATGACTGTAACTAAGATGTTTTGGTAAACAGCTAAAATAACACAAATTCTGTCTGTGATAACTGTAGAATCCATTGCTGGAAATGTGTTCATGGTTTCCACCGTAGTTTCCACCGTAGTAAGGCGATGACGTAGTCTATGCAAATATGCAGGCGCGGTATGATGACGCGCTCCAACCACTCAAACCAAATATGGTCCATCAAGTTTCCGGGTGATAGATTTGATGTCTGCAGCTGGATATACTTGTTTTGCGTTGCGTTGGATCCGGAAGTAAACCGGAAGTAGTTTCTTGCCCGGAGCTCTCGCCTCAGATTTTAAATCCTCAATTTTGGCCGCCATTGGCTAAAATCTGTAATTTGGCTCTACAAGTGTTAATATGTCATTTTATGAAGTTTTTATATGTTTTCAGGCGAGAAAGTAACCATATATATTCACAAAATGTGTCCAGTTTATCAAAATAACCCGTTTATATATCTGATCTGACGTTTTCCCCCCCACTTCTGTGGGAAACTTCGCTAGCAACACGAGTAGAGTTGTTGCGTCTGCATCGCACGTTGAAGTACGTCAAGTCCATCCCAACAGGTTGCGCCAGAACGACGCAACGCAATGGCCCTGTGTGCACCCAGCGTAAGACGTTATTGCTCCATACGGCGGTCCGATGATTGTCCCGCGGAAAAGTGCCGGCCCGCGTGTTTGAGTCACGGGAGGAGCTGAAAACCTTTTTAACTGATGAGAAGTGTGATGACGCAAAGTTGCTTGCAAGTGACAAATTGTGCGCAAGGCTCGCATACATGGCCAACATACAGGGCCAGGCTTCGCACTGAGTGAGTATAACGACAAGTTCATATAATGTTACGTATATGATAGGCTACTATGTATCATTTTGTAACATTTGGGATGGCGGTGTGCCGTGGGATTTTTTCAAGGTAAGAAATGTGCCGTGGCACAAAAAAGGTTGAAAAACACTGGTCTAACCTGTATGCAACCTGTGCTCCTACCCTGCCAGTCTGCACTGATATAGGACAACAGTGCAACAACTTTGCGGCTGAACATTTTTGTTCATCCCACCCCTTTGTCACTTTGGTTTCTTGGAAACAAAACATGCCCCCCACCCCCAAACCCTACTGTTAGCAGATAGAAAAACAAGCTCACATACTGACAAATGAAGCGTATTTAGTGATCGTAAAACAGTTGCTTGTTATATCGCGTGGGTACTTCAAGTTGCGTATTATGAAAAACTAAAATCACATTTTGTTCAAAAGAAAGCTATGTTTAGGATTCACAAGGTTTCACAGTTGACAACTGGTTGCACCTTTCATCAGCTGCCATCACATATGGAACTGTATACTTCCTGGATTTGGATGATGAATCACCAATATGTAGGAATGAGACATTAGGGGATGTGAAATATACTGAAATATATAAGTTTAGAAAACTAAAAACAGCCACACTCACATTAGGAACCGGCCTTTGAGCACTCGAAGCAGGATTCAGAAACGTCAGGAATCTGTTAAGAAAAAGTAGGAATTAAATTGACTCTCTTTGGAGCTATTACAAAACTAAAAGTCAATATCTTACCTGACCCGATTCAGATTTTTTAACAAGTCTGCCACCAGAGAAGTTTCTGTGTCCTGTGTGTCCTCTCTCAACCCATGGTGCCTAAACCCACACATGTTTAAACAATTCAGATCTAATTACATCATGCTGCATATAATGCAGCCATATTTCTGAGTTTATTCTCAAAACGATGTAAAAACATTTACGTCACTGTCAAGCTCTGGATGGTGCGCCTCCTTTTGGTTAATTCCGCCTCCCTCAGAGAGCTTTCTGACCTTTCCTTGGCCCTTAAATAAAACCACAAAGAACATTTAAATTAATTGGGGAAATTCAATTGCAAATCACAGTAATCTCTCCTAGACGTTGATATGGGCAGTGACACTGACCTGTGATGCTCCATTGGAAGTCTGCAATGCCACTTGCCCTGATGTTATTACCGGTCTCTGATTGGTCACTGAAGAAATCAATATAGAGGGCTTTTTTTATAAGTGGTACCATCAAAATCTACCCCTTTCAAAATACATGCATTAGCATTGTGGAAAAGGGGAAAATAATAATAATAATAATAATAATAATAATAATAATAATAGTGCATTCACCTTTCGTGACAGCAGGGTGCCTGGGTGAGACCAGGGGTGACAGTGATCGTATGGTGCAGCCATTTGTGGCCAGGAAACTCTCCGTGTCAGAGTAGATGTCACAAGTCAGGATGGCAGGGGATCGATCCACAACACCATTCTGTGCAGGGGAATGACTCTTCCCGCTTGGGAAACATGCAAACCTCTTGGTGACTAGATCGTCATTTACACAGATCTGGGAGAGAGAGTGGGAGAATTAGCTTCTATGACTAAAGTTAAACAAATGTATGTTCGAAATTCTGCACACTTCACTACTTTTTTCTTTTTGCAAATCCACATTTCCGCACCATCGCACCTTCATGTTTCTTATGGTCAGGTAGAGCTCAATGAAAGTGGAATCAGCTTGTGTTTCACGCAACACTGCCTCCATCTGGTTGGATGCTTCAGGTAAACAATTGAACAGACAATATAGTTATTTTTATGAGTGGGGCAGTCCCACTCATAGTTTTCATTTTATTGGACAGATATAGTGAAGACAGACAGGAAAGTAGGGTGAGAGGGCATGTCAGCAGGGCATGGGCCGGATTCGAACCCATGCCGACATGGGCATATGTGTGCACTGTAGCCCGTGGTGCTAGACCACTGGACCACCCCAGGCCACACAGACAATATAGTTAGTGCTGATTTGGGGCTGATATAAGAATCTCAACACTGAAGTTGTACAAGACTATCTATCAACAAAGATGTTAAAATCACACTTCTCATCTTACAATGACACAGAATTATCTTCACAATGCTACAGAATTATCTTGCAATGGACGCAACATTAGTTTACCTTGTAAGAGGTTGTGCAGATAGCGAGTAGCAGAGCTGTCCCATTGATTTGACGGTCTAGAATGAAAACGTAAGCTCTCAAGGATCCGTAATAACCACACAATTCAAATCTAATAGCACAATTGCAATTACAGTGATTTAATATCAACCCTTACACTAGTCCAGTAGTTAGTCAAACCTTACACTAGTTCAGTAGTTAGTCAAACCTTACACTAGTTCAGTAGTTAGTCAACCCTTACACTAGTTCAATAGTTAGTCAACTCTTACACTAGTTCAGTAGTTAGTCAACCCTTACACTAGTTCAGTAGTTAGTCAGCCCTTACACTAGTTCAGTAGTTAGTCAAACCTTACACTAGTTCAGTAGTTAGTCAACTCTTACACTAGTTCAGTAGTTAGTCAACCCTTATACTAGTTGAGTAGTTAGTCAACTCTTACACTAGTTCAGTAGTTAGTCAACCCTTACACTAGTTCAGTAGTTAGTCAGCCCTTACACTAGTTCAGTAGTTAGTCAAACCTTACACTAGTTCAGTAGTTAGTCAACCCTTATACTAGTTCAGTAGTTAGTCAACCCTCACACTAGTTCAGTAGTTAGTCAACCCTCACACTAGTTCAGTAGTTAGTCAACTCTTACACTAGTTCAGTAGTTAGTCAACTCTTACACTAGTTCAGTAGTTAGTCAACCCTTACACTAGTTCAGTAGTTAGTCAACCCTTACACTAGTTCAGTAGTTAGTCAACCCTTACACTAGTTCAGTAGTTAGTCAATCCTTACACTAGTTCAGTAGTTAGTCAACCCTTATACTAGTTCAGTAGTTAGTCAATCCTTACACTAGTTCAGTAGTTAGTCAACCCATACACTAGTTCAGTAGTTAGTCAACCCTCACACTAGTTCAGTAGTTAGTCAACCCATACACTAGTCCAGTAGTTAGTCTAGTAGTTACACTTACACTAGTTCAGCTTTCTCTTCGCAGATGGACACCTGGAGCCTCACAGGTTGGATACCAGCCAGCTGGAACTTCCTGACCCAGAAGGGCAGCTGCAGAAACTTCTCCAACGGGGCTCGGACCCTGGAGAAAGAAATAGAAGGGTTCTTTGGAGACAATTACAATGTCATAATTGTTATATATTTAGGGATGTACTGATTAATTGGGCAGCAATCGGTATTGGCCGATAATGGTTAGGAAATTGATCAGCCGAATGCTTTGAAATGGCTGATTGTTCAAACCGATATTGCGATATCTAACCTGGCATGATAATTTGATTAGGAATATTTTCTTAATGTCTGTACGTGATCAATTCACCAAAGGAAAATATAAATATTAACACTGGTGGCTGTTGTAACTAAAAACCAGCGTGAATTCTCTCAGAAAGGTCCGTAAATCCAGACATTCTGCTCCTCTGAATGAGCCTTGTATGTGGTCAAAAGGGTGAGTTTCTGAAATTCAATGGATGAAAAAATGCTCATAGGTCCAGAGATGCCAGACACACACACACACACACACACACACACGCACACACACACACACACACACACACACACACACACACACACACACACACTCAGGGATTACTGAAAGGCAGTAATCTGCTCCTGCCCATTAACAAACCTATTTGTAACAAATCATTTGATACGTTTTAATCTCATGTTTGTTTTTTTGAGTGAGTGAGTGATTATAACAGCCAGCTGGGATGGATTGGGCAACGCATGCTGTAAACTGAGATTCTCCTCTCTCCGGAGGTCTATCCAACTCTGATGGCCTGTCAGGCCTAATGCGCCTACTCTTGCAACGGTTGTTCAGCCAAGTTACCCATAATGACGTAAGATCAGTTTTGCCCTTTCCTACATAATGATTACCCTATGGTAAACTGACTCTAGATCAGAGCCCCGTTTCACCACCTGAACCCGAAGCGTTGCAGAGTGCAGTGTCACTGGTCTTAGGTCAATGTCAGGCGCCGGCTAAAAGCCAACAATGTAAATGTAACAAATAATCGGTATGGGTATTGGTCGATTGTGTTATGAATAATCGGTAAGGGCCCTGAATGTTCATACTAGTGCATCCCTACTTACATTATACAGGGTTCCCTCACCTTCTGAAACATCAAATTCAAGCACCTTTCAAGGACTTTCAAGACTCAATTCCTTCAAATTCAAGGGCCCACCACAGCATAGTTTGAGACAGATCTAGATGAGAATTTATATAATAGGAATGACCATGAACGGTTTTCAAATCCAACTAATTAACCGTAGCAACTAGTATGGTTGTTTTATTCCCTTCTACAGGTTACCTATATTTTTGGGGGGGAGAGAGAGAGAGAGAGAGGGGAATTCAAGCACTTTCAATGACCCATGTCAATTTTCAAAAACTTTTAAGGCCTTGATTTTTTTTCTCCCTCAAATTCACAAACTTTCAAGGATTTCAAGGACCCGTGGGAACCCTGATTACAGCGACGCGTTGTTCTTCTAGTTCTGTATCGTTTCAGTAGCAGAGTCGAGACATACTCATCTGAGCAGACGACGGTGTGTTCTCCGTGGTCGACCAAGAAGCACATGGCCTGACTGCCGACGGCACCCTGGAAGAGGGACTCCACTATGGCTCTGCACCAGTTCTTCAGGCCAGAGACGTACACCACACACACCTGGGGGAGCAACACAGTAGACCCAAGTTCTCCATCTCATGTAGGAAGAAGAGCTGTGGTTATTCATAGGGATGGGAATCCAGAACCTGAATCTGTTCTTTCTTTTATCGACGCCGGCATTTTGTTTCTGACAGTTGCGCGTTGCCAAAACCCATGCGGCAAACTCTGTGGTGTAGTATCCGGCGTAGATATCGAAACGTAGATACCTCATTGGACACTGCTGTATGTAGCCGCTATGCGTCTGACTGTCTATCGTCATGCACGAGGCATCTACTGTGTGTAATATCTATGGTATCCAAAGTGTAACGTTTTATTTAGTCGCAAAAAAGACAGTATTCAAGCTCTCAGGCTATGCCACAATTCAATTCAATTCAACTTTATTCGCCATGTGCAGTGCACTCGGTATTCTCCAAGCTGAACAAGCTACAGTACATACAACAACAAGCCGACAACACAACAATACTCAAGACACACAATATACGAGTGAATAAATAACAACTTAGTGAAAAAACATGTAAAGTGCAAGGTGCAATGATCAGGAGTTTTGAGGAGGGCTATGGCTTTGGGGAAGAAACTGTTCAAGTGGCGTGATGTTTTTGACCTGATGGCCCTGTACCGCTGTCCAGAAGGGAGTAATGTAAACAAGCTGTGAGCTGGATGTGTGGGGTCAGCCACAATCTTGCTCTCTTCAATGATCGGGGCTTCTCTCGGGATTATTCCATTTTGAATTGCACTTGCATTAATTAGTTAGGCCACATTTAGGGTTAGGGTTAAGGTTAGGGTTAGGGTTAAGGTTAGGGTAACCATAGGGTTTCCAATTCAAAATGGAATAATCCCGAGAGAAGCCCCGACAGGCGCACATAACAGGCGCACCCCTGCGCTATCAGAACGAGCTACCCCAATGTCACGTCGGAATTTGACGTTTGGATGCAAATGTCACGTCGGAATTCGAAGTTTGGATGCAATCTCACGTCAGAATTCGACGTTTGTCCATAAACTCTGCTCTGTGGTAACTCTGCTCTGTGGTAACCCTGCTCTGTGGTAACTCTGCTCTGTGGTAACTCTGCTCTGTGGTAACTCTGCTCTGTGGTAACTCTGCTCTGTGGTAACCCTGCTCTGTGGTAACCCTGCTCTGTGGTAACTCTGCTCTGTGATAACCCTGCTCTGTGGTAACCCTGCTCTGTGGTAACTCTGCTCTGTGGTAACTCTGCTCTGTGGTAACTCTGCTCTGTGGTAACTCTGCTCTGTGGTAACTCTGCTCTGTGGTAACCCTGCTCTGTGGTAACCCTGCTCTGTGGTAACTCTGCTCTGTGGTAACTCTGCTCTGTGGTAACCCTGCTCTGTGGTAACTCTGCTCTGTGGTAACTCTGCTCTGTCTCTGTGATAACTCTGCTCTGTGGTAACTCTGCTCTGTGGTAACTCTGCTCTGTGGTAACTCTGCTCTGTGGTAACCCTGCTCTGTGGTAACTCTGCTCTGTGGTAACCCTGCTCTGTGGTAACTCTGTCTCTGTGGTAACCCTGCTCTGTGGTAACTCTGCTCTGTCTCTGTGATAACTCTGGCCCTGTGATAACTCTGCTCTGTGATAACCCTGCTCTGTGAAACCAAAACAATAATGTTTTGACCCTCTAATATACTATACAAGTAACATAGTCTCTGATAACATTGTCTCTGCTGCCCCCCTGTGGACGTTAGATGATGTACTTTAAGGGCTCAAAAACAAAAGTGTAGGTTGTAGATACTGAAATCATGTTTGTAGTCTTTAGTCAGATACAACACTATCATGCTTATAATGATGAAAAATGCGTATGGATCTTCCACCTGCTACTGAGGCTCCTGACGGTGTATTAAATGAATAAAGTGTCAAATTGACAATATATCTTGTTTGTTCCTTGTACTGAGAGAGAGTTCAATCATCCAATCCACCAAACAACTCAAAACAAGAGTCAATACCAACAGGAGAATACACTGTTTAGCATTGGCAGAGGATTTTGGCCATCCCACAAATGCATGATCCTTACAAGTTGGACATCATTGTAAAGGTAAATAAACAGGCTTTCCAACGTTATAAAATACAATGCCAATTAGCATTGTAACAACAGAGAATGTAGTTTATCTTGGTATTCTAATAAGGTAAAACCCTTTAAAGTGAAGTCTGAGAGCATCCTCTTGTTCAACAATTCTAACAATGCAGTCCATGAGCGTCCATTAGACAGAGTTGCCAGATGGGATTGACAATTTCCATCCTAACCAGTCTAAAAAACGCTAAATCCACCAGAAACCAGCCCAAAACCTATCATCAGAAAACCGCTACTATTGGTCAGGTGCCCATCTTGTGCCCCTAAACTGTTGATGATGTTTGTAAAATAAAAACTGCACATCGTATGTAGATACTAGTGTGTATTTTAACTTCACGCATTTTGTAACTTTCAGGCACTGACATTTTAATACCGCCTAAATGCTATTTATCCAGCCCAACCGCCCAAATGCTTTTTCCGGCCCCACGTGTGATCAAAAGTAGCCCATTCTGCGGTAACACGCCCCATCTGGCAACCCTGCCTGTGGCAGATTAGTACGGTAGTATCCACTATTGTCTCAAGAAACCATTACTGCCCTCCAGTGGAAAAGATATGTTACTGCATCAACCATAACAGAAAGGACATGGTAAGCAACAGCATACTCCAGCTACCAATAATTGATAAGATTCGGCTTGATAAATCAACTTGGCAATTACAAAACGTTCTCATTAGATCAATACTGATGGCTGGCTCAGTTAGAGTTGTAGTGCTGATCATTGCTAATTTAAACTCAAGTTAGAAGGCTTTGCTAGCTCGCTATTGAGGTCTTTTCACGTGACACTGAATGAGTAGCTAGCCTTTGCCAGTAAACTATCAGTTTTTCTTTAACGACATTTAGATAGCTATGTTAAGATCTTCATTGTTCGCTTGGAAATGTTTGTATAAACCCTTCTGAGATGATGGTGTACTAGCTAAGTTAGTGTGACTAAATGATTGTCTACAAACTGTTAGCAGGCTAGCTAAAAGGTGAAAGTGCTTCCACTACAGAAGCTGCGTCACGAGAGAGCGAGCTGGGTGGGTTGGGTTTCTGTTTTGAGGAACGTGATTGGCTGGCTGTCAAATCAATCAATTGACCAGTGAGTGGAAAAGATGGCACGTGCAACCAATTCAACACCTGAACAGTTCCGGTTCGTTTGAGCAGAGCAAACTTCTACTTCGTCTGAACCCAGCCAGCACGCCCACGTGGGACCCATATGGGTTCAATGCGGGCTACTTGGGTACCAAGTGGGCATGGGCTGGAACTGGGCAAATTATGAGGGTCCCACATGGTCTGCATATGGGCTAACTGGGCATGGGATGGAAGTGGGTAAGCCCATGTGGGTCCCACATGGTCTGCATGTGGGCTAACTGGGCATGGGATGGAAGTGGGTAAGCCCATGTGGGTCCCACGTGGGCTACATGTGGGCTCACTGGCATGGGTTGGAAGGGGGGGGGGGGGTTAAGTTAAGACTTTGACAGGGGGCCATTTTCGAACATCAAGTGTACAGCAGGCACGTGCCGTGAGCTTTTAGATTGGGTAAGCATAAAAATAATTACACATACACGCTATCAGTGAACGCAGTTTCAAGGAAATGCAATTTTGATGCCCTAGAACCCGCTAATAAACTGTAGTGTCACTGTGTGATCAGATTACCAAAAACAAAACAAAACAGTTGCCAGTTTCGACTATATCAGGGGTGCTCATTGTTCAATCTTTTTTGAACCAAGATATTTTCAAGTAGCCAACCTGCTGAAATCGACAAGTCCAGTTTCAACATCGCACACGCACACACACACACACACACACACACACACACACACACACACACACACACACACAACACAGACACAACACAGACACACACCGTTTCCACCCTCCATAGTAAACTCACAACACACTTTCTTTTCACACTTTGTCACACAGGCACTTGACATCACATCACAAACCCTCCCTCTCTATCTCTCTCAAACACTTTTGGTCCAGAAGGCACGGACAGCGACATTAGGCCAATCTCAGCGATTGATTAACCAGCTCTCTGATTGATTGATTAAGCAGCTCTCTCTCCAAACACAACGGCACAGACATTCAAAGGTAAAAGCAGAGGGAGTCTTAAATAAGAAGCCATAGCCAGCAGTACCCAAACCATATAGCTAAACAAGCACAGATCGCCACCAGCCTCGCGAATCATATAAATCAGCAAAGAAGCCATGACGTAAATGTAAAAATGATATCTTACCTTTACTTGAAAACGAGGTCCATGCACCTCTCCTTGCGAAGGAACACCTCTGTCACTTTAGTGTAAAAGTCACTCGCCTGTTGCAGTTTGTAAAGTCTCTCTTTTTCAATTGAGATCAGGGCCAGTGATGACACTGACAGTAATGTCCATATTCACAAAATTAAAAAAGCAAGTTATCCTTATTGATTAGATCGTTTGAGCTAGGTAGCATAAACTATTCTGCCGGGCGAGAGAAAGTAGTGTGAAATGTTATGTGAACTTGAAAATGATAGCCAATCAGTAGCTCTTGAATCGGAATGAAAGACCTACTGATTGGCTGTAAGCATGCTTACCCTGGCCATATTAACCAGCGGGCTGAAGCATCGTAAAAAATAAAAAAGACATTTTCACGCATTCGAATGTACGCGAGGGAAAGCAGAGACAGGAGTGCTTATATGCAACGCAAAGCAGAGTAGGGAGTGCTTACTCCTGCAGGTGGCGCTAAAAATGCAACGTCAAAATGAATGACTCCTGCTGCCCTGGGACCTAAAATACGACTCTTTTAATGAAAACAAACAAACGGTTTAAATGCACTTTTATTTTAATATTTTCTTTCCTTTCCTTTTTTCGTTGGGTAAGCACTGTGTAAGGTGATCAACTTCTCCAGTATCGATTTAATTGAGTCGTCACTTTACAAGCGAGTTCGTTTAATCTCAACGAGACGTCCTTGATATCACTTCTTAAGATGATATGATCCAATCAAATATTAGGCACCACTACTGAACTGTTCATTAAGATAATATTTATTCAAGCACATCAGCAAGCAATAATTAGTTCATTTCCATGGAAAAGTGGTCTCATCTAGTTTCACCTCTGCAGGCCCGTCTCAGCTAGCCGTCAACAAGTTAACTGCAAGAGCTCCACCAGACCAGACTCCCGTTTAGCCCTGGTACATAGTCTTTATACAATTCATCAAACATTTTGGGCTGGGTGATGCCCCCCCCTCTATCTGGTAGTTTTCCAAGTGTCAGCACAAATCCGTTGCAGCTGCAGAAGGTCTTCTCGTTAGCGTTGGCCTTCAATTCTTCTGGTATGTGGGTGCGAGAGTGTATGTATGTTATCAGCTTGAGTGTCCTGCTAGCGTCTCGTTCCCATGGTGATATCATACTTTGTGAGCAGAGCTGTGAGTTGAGTTCTTATCAGTAGCTTGTGAAAACATTTGAAGTTGCACAGTAATATGAGTTAGGATTCGATTTACAAGTTAAAGTATAGTATAGAAGAATAGACTTATCATTAATCATTAGTTATGAAAGTATAAAATCAGTACAGAAAATAGAATATCATAACAGCAGGTATACAATGGTTGTTAGCACATAGGTAAAAATAAGTAATTTATAGGCAGTTTGAATCATAAAACGTTCTTTTAGTCAGGAGCTTGTCTTCTTCTTGTCGCTCAAAAACAGAACCTCTCTTTTGGCTTTGCGTGACCTTCCTATTGTTCTCAACTGACCGCATTCACATATTATTTAAATGAGCACATAGTACATGATTTATCACTTCTAGTGATTTTAATACAAATTCCCAACAAATCCCCCCTTTGGTCATTAAAACAAAATTATGACCATTACAGAGAATTTGTAGCCAGAAAGGTGAGATGGGTCGTAGACCGCAAATGCCTTTATTTACACCATTCCTTCACAAAACTCCATAATTACAACATATCTTCAACTCCTGTATCATGATCCATCTCCTCACCCTCCAACAGTGACTGCTGCTGCTCAGCAATAAGCATTTGTAAGTGCATCTGTGTTCCAGCATCAACCTTGGTTAGGGCCGTAGTAATCAGTCGCTGTGCCAGGCCTCTAATGCAAGGGACAATGCAGCAGCCAAACAGGATCAGCACTGTGGCAGAGATGAGGAGGGCAGAGAGCATAGACATAGCCAGATTTTTCCATTTACCAAAAACAGATTCGAACCACTCTCCAATAACATTGTTAACTCCAGCGTTTGCATACACCTCTTTTAAACATCCTCATCACCATCTACCAAATGTGCCTCAGCACCAATAATATTAATTAGACCTGCACGGGCCACTATTCTTCCGTCATGCTTTGCGTCACCCCCCTTGTTACCCACACTGACCTTTCTTGGGGGGAGGCGGCCCCCTGTATGTCATCTATAGTCTGTACAGAGCATTTAGGTTTGTCTAGCTGGATTGAGACCAGCTGATGTTCTCTGGGGACATATCAATGGACTGCGCATACATACCGCCGTTATCCAAAGCGCTTCAATGGCTTCTCATTCACCAACACACACATTCACACACCAATGGTGGCAAGCTGCCATACAAGGCGCCGGCCCTGGGAGCAATTCGGGTTTCAGTGTCTTGCCCAAGGACACTCTGACATGTGGCCTGCCGGGGCTCGAACCGCCGATCTGCCAACCTTGCGATCATTAGAGGGCGGCTCTACCTCCTGCATCACAGCCGTCCCCCTCCTGATTTAGCGGCTGCATCTGCAGCATAATTTCCTTTTTCGTCGTCTGTGTCGGCTTTCGAGCGTCCCTTCAGCGGTGCCTCTAATCTAAAAGCAGATATCTATGGGGTGAGCCCCCACCTTTCCAAACATGTCTGCTACAGGTTTACTGAAATTGCCTGGCAGTCACGCATTCTAAGGAAGCAAAACAAATTGCAAGGCATTTAGACAAGAAACTGTAAAGTGATGATTAGGCCCAATGGATCTCCTGAAACCTCCAAAGGGATTATGGTGAGAGAACAAATAATGACTGTGAAATACCTGAACAGACAATTGACTCAAATCTGAGTGGAAATACTTGAACAGACAATGACTGACAAAATGGGAATGGACAAGGATTATTCATTTCCACTAAACGATATAAATGATGATGAGTTTCGAGAAATGGGATCACTGGACTGTGTGGATTATAATCCAGCTGCACCTAAAAACTATGAAGAGTTGAACTTTGAAAACTTTTGACTTTACAGAGCACAAAATGTATGACATTGAGAACAACATCGACCACTTCTACAACAATAATAACATCGAACCACTTCTACAACAATAATAACCGTCTGCAACTGTGACTATTACACAGAGGAACAATTCAAAAGTAATATAATATTGGATGGTATTTTATCAACAATACACTTCAGCAGTAGAAGTCTTTATAGAAACTTTAAGAAAACGAAGGACTATTTGAGACAGTTCACCAAGTTCAGCATCATTGCTGTATCGGAGACATGGCTCAGTAAAGAAAAAGAAGCCGATGTGGAACTTGAGGACTATGAACTATTTACCTCCAACAGAACAAACAAGAAAGGAGTAGGAGTTGCCTTGTATGTAAATAATGACTGTGACTGTAAAATAGTAAAACATATGTCAATAACAATAGAAAACATTATGGATTGTGTCACTGTAGAAATAAAATAAGGAGAACTCTAAGACCATAATAATACACTTTGTATATAGAACTCCAGGATCCTGTCTTGACACATTCAAAGATATGATGGTTGATATGTATGATAAACTAAATGACAGAAAGACGGTCTTTGTATGAGGGGACTTAAATATAGATTTGTTGAACCCAAATGAACACAAAAAAATGTTACAGACATCATGGACACAATGTACAGTATATGTGTATTTCCTACAATCTTAAAACCGACTAGAATAACAATTAACAGTGCTCCTTTAATAGATAACATTTTTACCAATGAAATTGGGAGTAAAATAGTAAGTAGAATGCTATTACCGTAAATAAACAGAGCTGCCTATCAAGACCCAACTAACAAATTATTCATAAACCCCTATGATCTCAAATTTAAAGAATTGGTGGACTTCAAAATGGCACAAGTAATTGTACAAAGTAAAAAATATATATATAAGATGCTTCCAGACTTTATCCAGAGGCTGTTCCAAGTTAGACAGACTAATTACGAACTCAGAGGAATATGTATATTTATGAAAACAAAGATCAAAACAAATGCAAAACATAGATGTATAACATTTAAAGGAGCCTACCCATGGAACACCGCCGAAAAGGAAATGAAAATGTGCAGCACACCAAAAGGACTAAAAAAATCACAAAAAACAAGATGATTAACAAGTATAAAAACAGAGGCCTAAACACAGCCCTTGTTTGGTATCCTTGAACCCCCCCCCGCCAACATGCGCAAGTAAAGTCCTGTTCACAAATGTTTCCCTGTCTCGACCATGCACTCATGAACATATTGCAGAAGTGCGTAGTATTAAGGCGTCCCACGTCGCCCCCCTTTCCCGTCCTGTTAAGGCAGTCGTAGGCTTTTTCTAAGTGTAAAGGGTGATGTCCCTCATATATCATGGGGCCTTTAGTTCTAGTCATACCGGGGCAGCATGTTCTCCCCCTCGTCCCATCTCTACTGGAGAATTCGAACAATTATCAGGCTTGTAGGGGGAGAAACAGTGTACTCTTTCTAGGTTGTTTCAAGCAGACTAAACATGTTACCTTATAAATGGTGGATATTGTGTAGTTAACCCAGTTAATTTAATAATTAATTAATAAATTGTATAAATAATTGTGGCTATAACCCAGTTGTACCAAACATTTTAATTTGATTTGCTTCTCCATTTATCTCGAACATTTCAACCACAAAAACACACAAATCTTCAACAACAAAAACAAACCCCCAAAAATAAATAAAAATACAAATAAAATAAGATATAAATTGAAATAAAATATATCTTCCTCGACATGGAAGCAACAGTCGGCAATTGCCCTGTTCGATAAAAGACAGAAAGAAACAAAAGCCACCTGGTCCTGCCCCTTCCCCACAATATCATACCTTTACGCAATAGATTATCTATCAATATCTATAATAATATGGCTATCCACTATAGCTAACCAGGAACCAAATGTCCACAAAAATACCAGTTCACGTCATTCTCAAGCTCCTCCAACCTATATCCCTCCAAACCACTCAATAGTATTACTTGTTTTCATTGTTACATCAAGGCCATTCAAAATGGACACCCCACAAACTGAGATGCACCTGCCCCTGAGCGCTGCACAGACAACAGGCTGTTCTTCATTCAATTTCCCTCCTAGACTACAACCCCTATCTCTGCTCATGAACAAAACAATTTTAGTAAGTTGCCAGCGACCTTATTTTGTGTTACTTTAAACATGAATCGTGCAGCTCTGAATTTAACCAATTCTCAACATTTCAGAGTTTGACTTTTATTTTATTTTATTAATAATTGGTATGACCTCTATACCCAGCATGAAGTACAATTCTTATAGCTCTTTTTTGCAATGTGCATATCTTTTCTAGGTTGGTTTGTATTTCCCCAAACTTCAACACAATATGACAGATAGGGTACAATGAGTGTGCAATATAGAGTGTATAGTGATTTCTGATTTAAGATGTATTTAATTTTACCCAGAACTCCCAAGCTCTCGCAATCTTTGAGCACAGATATTTTCACTTTGTTTCCAGCAGAGTTTGTAGTCTATTTAAGACACCCAAAAACTTGATTTCATATATTCTATTGATTTAGACATTTTCAATTTCCAGATGTATTTATATTGCAATTTCCAAATAGCATGAATTTGGTTTTATTCAGATTTAATGATAGCTTGTTTGTCTCAACCCAGCATTTTAATTTGTACAATTCCTTCTTTGCCACCTTTAAAAGCTGCTGCAGATCTTCCCCATAACATAACATATTTCTGTCATCTGCCAAGACAACCAATTCGACCCCTGTGGGCACCACAGGTCATATTTAAGCACCTTGATTTGTTCTGGCCTATTTGAACAAATTGCTGTCTATTACTAATATAGCTTTTAAGCCATTCAAGTGCGACCCCTCTGACACCATACCTGTCCTTTTTTTTTTTTTTTTTTTTTAAAGTAGAATCTCATGATCTATTGTGTCGAATGCTTTTTTAAGGTCAATGAATATGCCCAATGCATATTTCTTTCTCTCTGTACAAGTTGTTATTTGCTTCTACTAGCTCCATTAATGCCATGGCAGTAGATCTAGCTGTTCTAAAACCATACTGACTATCCATTAGTAGTTGATGTTTTTCAATGAAATTGGCCAGTCTTTCATCATATAGTTTCTCTAACCCTAACCCTAACTCTAACTGTTATAATAAGGATACCGGTCTGTAATTGGTGAAGAGGTGTTTATCTGTTGAAGTTTTGTTCATACATTTGTTTACCCATATCAGTATATCAGTAAAATATTTTTATTTTTTCCTATAGTTCCCATCGATATTGAGTCAGTGATTCTCTCTCCACAGTCCTCCTCAGCAAATCTCTTTCCAGTGCCGTTTATTTCTTTAACTAGTTTTGGCCCCATATCAACAACATATATATACTTATATATACTGTATATATATATATATATTTTTTTTTTTCTTAAATCCATCCACCACCTAATTTATAAGGCTAATTTTCCCGTTATTGTCTGTAAAATGTTCTACTTTGTTTCTTTAACATTATTTTTTCTTCTCATCTAATAATCTGGTATAATAATCTTTCTTACATATTCTCATAATACTAATTAGTTTGTTTTTTGTATTTATTATATGTAACCCCTGCCTCATTTGTTTCATGCTTTATACATACACTTTATAGAGTATACTTTTTCTTGTATGCATTTTGAATGTCCCTGGACATCCACAGATTTTCAGAATATTTATTCTTATTGCTACATTGTTTTAGTGGGCAGTTTTTTTTTCATATAGAACTTTAAATGTTTCTAGGAATAACCCATACGCTTTGTCCACATCTGATTCTTCATATATACTCTTCTAATTCCATTTTAATAACTCATTTCTAAAAGCAGATATGGATTCCTCAGTTCTACTGTCTTGTATGTCATTTCCTTTAACTCCCTCTTCTTTCTATAATTACATTCATAAAATGAAAAGACAGGCAGGTGATCGCTAATATCATGGATTAATAGTCCACTTGTTGTGTTACTTTCCACATTATTTGAGGCTTAGTGCATGCTGACAGAGTCGCCAGGAATTTGAAAATGTTATACATGTGGTGGGTCTGCTTTGGTACAGTGTGACAAGAGAGACCACCCTGTACCCGGTTTACCTTCGACTCTGACAGCGTGTGAGGTGGTCAATATACCTCCCACGGTCTTGTCCACCACGTCGCCTGGGTCTAAAATAGGAGTCTGTTTTGCGCCGTTGTCTGCTCTCTCCGCAGCATTCAGTTCCTGTGAAGAGAAAACTCGATTGAGATTAGTTAAAGTTTTGACATATATTCATTTTCATGGAGAGGGGGTTCAAGCCCCCTCCCTCTGTCTCTGTGTCATGTCGGCCAACTTTCTTTTAATAGATTGGTTATCCCTCTCAACCTAACCCTAACCCTGTGACTACTGGGGGTGGTAGACTGAACCAAATCGATGCTTAATCCCCATTGCTGTCTCAATTGCAGCCATATGGACTTTTATTTTATTTTATATGTGACCCATTATCAAAGCGTATTATTGTAGGGAAACTAAACCGTGGTATGAATTCCTTTAAGAGGCACTTTATTACAGATGCGGCATCCTCCCGTTTACACGTATGCTTCAGGCCACCTTGACAATCTATCAATCACTCCCATGTCCGACGGCCTGTTTCTCCTCGGTCTCGTCGGTTTTTCTTTCTTCTGAATTAATTAAGGTCTTATATTATATCTGTGTGTATCTATCTTGTCGGTCCTCTATGTATTATGTCTTATATAATATATACTATGTATACTATATACTATGTCTTATGTGTTCTGCATTATCTGCTCATCTAGATAGTCATTCTACTGAAGGTTCACTGTATCGTGTGGCTATGCTGCCACCCTTATCATCAATATTATTATTGCCAACCAATACTAAACAAACTGAACAACTAAACAAAACCACCCTCACCCAATATGTCAATATCAGAACACACCAAAATACTACTATTATACAACCCGTGAGACATACATCACCGTAGGCACTCCTAGTGAGCTTTTTTTTCTTTTCTCCTGCTGTCTGCGCTTCAATGGTGGGTTACACCCGCAGCACAACACTTCTTTAAACACCTTGAACGAGGCATAACATATTTTATAAAGTTTGCAAGTGATATTTGAGTGATACCAAGCCAGGGAGCACTCAGCCTAGACCAGTTGCTCCTGGGCGCTTTACTCAACTATCCCTTTTAATAGTAATAATTACAATAATAATAACAATTCCAATTATTATTTACATACAATATTACGTAACACCTTTGCACGAGTTTAGAATTATAAGGTTCTATCTCCGTTTAGGGTAGTTCAGAGACACTGAGCGTCATGGTTTTTACATTCCATTATGTTTTGTGAGATGGAACCGTTGTATTTTATGAATCACCCACTCAAAATGTCAACATTTTAAAAATACCACCACACATTAATAAACCACTTAATGGATCAGATTATGCAAAAAACTCAATTTTGACTAAAATGATGATAGAACCATATAATCCTAACGTCACAATTATTTTAGCGCCCGCTGTGAGGGGAGGCACGCTAATACTAGGACCTCTACCGGACTGCAGTCCTGCCGTAGACGCTACCCTACTCGCAATGACCTCACTTCTCACTCGGTTTGCAAGGTATTTCAACCTTCGGGACACCGTCCTTTCATTAGACCTCGTCGGGTCTAAACTGGGGGCTGGTTACCTCTTAATATCCAGGACTGTCGTGTCTTTCCTTACCTTAGACCTCGGCGGGTCTATCCTGGGGACTGGTTACCCCTCTTTATTTCCAGGACTTAGCTACTGTCCCTTCTTTTAGACCTCGGCGGGTCTTATTACACGTTAATACAAGATGTGCTTAAATATCAGACAGTGGTGTTCAATAATGTATAGAATGTCAATTTAATTAATGATTATCCTTACTTTTGACGGATTCTTCACAGACACAGATCAGAATGGGTTTGACATACGATTCATGGCCCAGCACTTCCACCTAGAATACTATTGTCTACCTAAGCAGATTTCATTAAATGGCTCTGCTCACCTTTTTTGTGTTGGTACCGTGGAAGTGCTTAGTCCGAACCCAGCCTCGCCCACTCCTCCTTGCATCCCGTTGAAGATCACGTCGGGGTCACCAATTTTGTAAGGTGATCAACTTCTCCAGTATCGATTTAATTGAGTCGTCACTTTACAAGCGAGTTCGTTTAATCTCAACGAGACGTCCTTGATATCACTTCTTAAGATGATATGATCCAATCAAATATTAGGCACCACTACTGAACTGTTCATTAAGATAATATTTATTCAAGCACATCAGCAAGCAATAATTAGTTCATTTCCATGGAAAAGTGGTCTCATCTAGTTTCACCTCTGCAGGCCCGTCTCAGCTAGCCGTCAACAAGTTAACTGCAAGAGCTCCACCAGACCAGACTCCCGTTTAGCCCTGGTACATAGTCTTTATACAATTCATCAAACATTTTGGGCTGGGTGATGCCCCCCCCTCTATCTGGTAGTTTTCCAAGTGTCAGCACAAATCCGTTGCAGCTGCAGAAGGTCTTCTCGTTAGCGTTGGCCTTCAATTCTTCTGGTATGTGGGTGCGAGAGTGTATGTATGTTATCAGCTTGAGTGTCCTGCTAGCGTCTCGTTCCCATGGTGATATCATACTTTGTGAGCAGAGCTGTGAGTTGAGTTCTTATCAGTAGCTTGTGAAAACATTTGAAGTTGCACAGTAATATGAGTTAGGATTCGATTTACAAGTTAAAGTATAGTATAGAAGAATAGACTTATCATTAATCATTAGTTATGAAAGTATAAAATCAGTACAGAAAATAGAATATCATAACAGCAGGTATACAATGGTTGTTAGCACATAGGTAAAAATAAGTAATTTATAGGCAGTTTGAATCATAAAACGTTCTTTTAGTCAGGAGCTTGTCTTCTTCTTGTCGCTCAAAAACAGAACCTCTCTTTTGGCTTTGCGTGACCTTCCTATTGTTCTCAACTGACCGCATTCACATATTATTTAAATGAGCACATAGTACATGATTTATCACTTCTAGTGATTTTAATACAAATTCCCAACAACTGCTTACCCTGCTTATATGGACGGCACGTCCCTGGTGTACAGTATACTGTTAGCATGGAAACATGGAAAACAGTGTGAATAATGCATTGAATGCTGGGAAATGTAGTCTATCAACGGACAATTGTATTAATGTCAATTTAAACAAAGGCACCAAATGACCTATCGTCATAAAAGTGGAACACACATATATATACATCGCAACAACACGTTTTAATGTCGTAGAAGTGAATAACGGAGATTAATCTTCTCGAACGTTCTCGCAAACGCATGCTGTACGTTCGTAAACTCGCTCCGGAAAATCTGACCAGCACTCACAGAACGCCTCTTGTCCAATCAAATCACTCGGCCCACCTTGAAACCATATGGGACCCACGTGGGCGTGCTGGCTGGGTATAGGGAACAGGTAGACAGGTGATTGGTTGACAGGACAGGAACACAGGTGGACTTGATGATGGATGATTAACAGGGAGACAATCAAGGGATCACGAACACCTGGGAGAGAGAGAGAGAGAGAGACACACAGACACAAACACAAACACAAAGCAAAAACAGACAGGGACGTAACAGCAAGTAAGTAACAATAGTGTCATATATTATATATACTCATATATCATTTGGTAGTTGACATCGCATTCGATTTGATCCGTGTTTCAATTCATATTTATTGTGTACATGTTTGCAGCCAGACAGAGACAGCTTTAAAGGGAGCTGAGCTAACAGCTAGCTAAACAGAACAGCACGTTTCTATCGGTTGAGGAACTGTACATTTCTATTGGTTGAGGAACTGTACGTTTCTATTGGTTGAGGAACTGGACAATTAGTCGTTACCAAACTGATGACAAGGTGAAGAAACATCTGTTGAATGTTATGTTACTAGATGGTCATTTCATACGCCAGACATGTTATCACGCGACGTTGTTAAGCCTCCCGTTTCGATGAACTATCCATCTTTACCGATGTTGAACGAAATTAAAATGTATTTGTTGAAATGATGATAATACTGGTGGGTAAGTTGTATGCAGGCATATTCTCTAGCCTGACCGTGCCGTTCAAACGCGCATGGCCCATTCTAAATCGGTGTGTGTCCAGTTTTGCAGCCTATTCATGGTTCGGTTGTGTTTTTCCAGAACATGTGGTATCCCTGTCCAACACTGTTTGCGGTGCCTCACGCGGTCCAGCAGCCGTCAGGTATGTTTGTCTCAAAGATGGTTGTAGCCGTACAGATGGCACCGTTTGACCATGGTGGTTTGTTACAAACTGCAATGAAGCAATTGACTAGTTCAAGTAAGTCAGTCCCAGGTGACGTGAAGTGTGAACAAAGTATCTGAACGGAAGATCGCTCCCTTCGTGAAAGATACGCTATTGCTTTGGGAGATTTTCCTCCTGGACAATTGTTGCATGCTTTTAATGGAATGCGCTTTCACTTTTTAACTGAGCCTTCCCAAACATGTCATAACAATAGGCGTGTGTGTGTGTGTGTGTGTGTGTGTGTGTGTGTGTGTGTGTGTGTGTGTGTTATATTATAAACTCAGCATTGCCGACCCTGACAACGTTCACCTCTGTTTATGCACCTCTACCTCAATAGCACCGTCATTGTCGATCAATGAAGAAAGGAAATTCCTACTCAACAGGTATTGGTCCTCCCATGTCAACACATGCTGTTTACAAACACAAACAAAGACGACTATTGCTACAGGCTTTGTTTAAAATAGTTTGACATAATGTACTTAAGATATATGGTCATCCCTTGTAGAATAGGCTATGAAGAACGTTATCCTGGGTAGAGTGGAATGAGGAACAAACATGTTTATTGTAATACATGGAATGAGGAATGGTTCACACGTGTGTTTGATATCATTCCATATTCCATTCTATTCATTACAATGAGTGTCCTCCAATTTCTACCTCCAACAGTCTCCCCTGGAGTAGGCCTATGAGTAACCTAACCCTAACCCCATGTTACAGATTAGTGTTTGACCTGCTGGAAGCCACACAGGGAGTCCTGGCGCGGACAGACAGAAAGCTGCTGAGTTGGTACCGGTCCCTGCATGTAGAGGACAGGAGCTTGATACAAGGTGGGGACTTGACACGTCTGTGTTGGAGACACTAGCTCAAAGCCCCACTCTCCATCAGTGGAGGCAGATATCAGGACGGGCTCAGTGTAAAGCATGGAATGAGGAATGCTATCAAACACATAGGTGTTTGATACCTTTCCTCACTTAATGCCATGCGTTACATACAGTGAGCCTGTCCTCGGATTTATACCTCCACTGCTCTCTGTGATGGACAATGGGGAGGTGTGTTGTGTTCCCAACCCAGTAACGGCTACAGTAACAATACATTTCTGACTTGGGTAGTGGGGGAAATACCAGGAACATGATTAAAGCCTAGTTCTCAACTAACAGGGCCTCCCCCTACTACACAAGCCTAGTCAAGGAACATTGTCATGCACCATGCCAAGTGAATAGCTGTACATTAAGTAGAATTGCGGTTTTTATTTTATTTTCATGCGCCCCCATTTCAACGTCTGAAGTCATGTTCATCTATCTTAGTGATGTTGACTTCTACTGTGTAACACTGAACTTGAAACCCATCCTTTCTATTTATTCAGATTTTTTTTTTACCTTTATTTATACAGGTAAAAAACACAAGGGCTCATTTTCAAGTGTGACCTGTTCCACCACAAACAAATATCCACCACAAACAAATACAATACAAAACCTGGCCTACAGAGTCTAAAACTACATAGTCTAAAACTAAAACTAGTCTAAAACAATCTAAGATAATCTAAAACTAAACTAAAACTAAAAACCTAAAACTAGACAGCTAAAGAGCTATGGACAGGGAGGGGTCAGCAATGGGCAAAAGGGAGGGTCAAAGTCAGTTGCAAGAACAAATCATGGACTCGCACTGTATGTCTCTCAGCAAGAGTTTGAAACTGGAAAGAGGGATCAGATGAGACAGTTTCAGACTCTGCTGTAAAGAATTCCAAGAGGATCGCCCTTTTGCCTTTCATGGTCCGGACCAAGGGGATGGAGTATGTGATGATGTCCTGTGTGCGAAGGCCGTAGACGGATTGCTTGCGTGACAGGTGGTTAGAAAGGTAGGAGGGGAGCAGACCAAGGATGGATTTGTAAATGAAAATATACCAGTGAAGGGTTCGGTAGAGAGATGACCAGTTAACCAGAGAGTATAGCACACAGTGATGCATAAGGGGTTTACAGCCTGTTATAAACCTTAACGCGCCATGGTAAACTGCATCCAGATGTTGAAGAGAGGTAGCAGAGGCATCAAGACATCACCGTAGTCCAAGAGAGGCAGAAAGGTGGCAGCAACCAGACGTTTTCTTGCAGTTATTGTCCCAGTCAGCAGTTTGGTTGGCAGCTGTATAAAAGGCGTTGCACATATTACAAACTATATAAAAACACATGAAATTGAGTAAGCAGGGATACAAACATAATGATGGTTGGAATTGCAGCATCACTGATACAAGGGCAATGTTGAGTCTGATGGGGGGCACTAATACATAGCTATTAGTAATGCTTGTATTTTCTCAGTGACAATTTTGCTGAAGATTAGTTGTTCAACTTTCTGTTCCACAGAGGAAGGAGGACTCTTCCGATTTCTGCAACGGCATCCTGCGCTTGAAGTAGACGGACAATTTGTTTTTGTGAAACGTGAGTTATGGCTCTGATTGACAACTTGGTCGCGGCTCAACAATCTTTAAAAAAATAAACCATGTAGACGTTTTGCGATACACAACATTTTACTCTGAGTCTTTTATATGTATGATAAAACAAGACTCTTAATAAACGTATATTTATTTAACTTCTAATAAATACTTTTTGTTTTCCTAAATGCTGTACAGAAATGGCTAGAGCGTACTGCATGCGCCAACAGACAATGTCGGTGCTGGAGCAGCCTGAGGGTGGCCAGTTCTCTATGGACCCCCCTGTAGATGGCTTGGTTGACCTGCAGGACGGCAGCTTCCAGTCAGCCTGTGACACCAGCGTCCACATCGCACAGGTGCCTCCAGACCAGCAGGAGGTGAATAGCGGCACGGACAAGCTGCTCTCCCAGCCGTGGGAAGAAGGGACGTGGCAGGATGGCAACGGTGTGGCGGCCGTATGCAAGGAGCCCTCCGCCCAGGCCAGCTTCTCTCTAGACGTGGAGCTGGAGAAGCACTGCCAGAGTGGAGTGGAGGCTAACCAGCACCAGCCTTCCATCCAGGACCAGGGCATGTCTGTG
>NC_137675.1:87959247-87964247 GCF_963989245.1 Nansenia antarctica | reverse complement strand
TCCTCATTTCATTGCTTGAGTCATTACATCCAAAAATGTTGAACAAGTTGTCAAAATCTGTCAAGCAAATTGTATACATTTCTTTATCATTTTTCCTGAAAATGTCTCCCAAATTGAACAATTTCTCTCTGTTATTGTTCACTACAGTAATATGGGTTAAAGCCGTATATCTCATGTTTACTGTACATTACTGTAATTTTACTCTGCACCACATAGACAAGACAAGGCAAGACAACCTTGCAGAGGTGGAAAAGGGCCCCTTTTTACTCCACAACAAGAGGAAGCCATTTGTGCAATGGTGATTGCAAACAATGCCATAAGGTTGAGAGAGATACAAAGCGCTGTTATAGAGGATGACAATATCTTTGGGAATATTGAATCCGTTTCAATCGCTACAATTGACTGCTCAGGAGAAATGAAATGCGCATGAAACAATTGTACAATGTGCCATTTGAACGGAACAGCGACAGAGTGAAGGAGATCCGTCACCAGTATGTACAGGTAAAACATTTATGTGTTCTATGCATACTCTAATGTCCAGTGCTGTAAACTGGTTACTTTGTGTAGTGCCATGCAGTACACTTACATGACAATTCATACTGTACAATATGTTGTCCAAAATGAGTTTTTTTCTCTCTCTCTCTATTCTGGGATAAAGTGTGTACTGGAGCTGGAGGCCAGGGAACCGCTGCACACATTCATATACGTTGATGAGGCGTTAATCTGGCAAAAGGTAGAAGGCGTGGCAGAAATCACATTGGACAGAGAGCAACCATTGATGTCCCAGGCCAACGAGGAGGGAATATTACAATGAGTGCAGCCGTCTCAGAAAACGGCGTCCTCACCCATATACCCTGTCTTGGTCCACACAACACAACATCTGCTGACTTTTTTAGACACTCTTTACAGGGACATAATCCCTGAGAATGAGAGGGGTCTAAATGGAGACCATCTGAACAAGTATGTTGTTGTATGGGATAATGTGCGTTTTCACCACTCAGATCTGGTCAGACAGTGGTTTGCAGCACATGAAAGGATGCTGGTGGAATATCTCCCTCCCTACTCCCCATTCCTGAATCCAATAGAGGAGTTTTTCTCTGCCTGGAGGTGGAAGGCAAATGACCGGCATCCACATACCCAAATGGCCTTGCTAGCAGAGGGTGGATTCGCCACTCAGGGAGATACTTTCCTCGCTGCATTACCAGGGACGATATTCGCTGTGATGTCGATGAAAATATGTGGCCAGACAGACAGGAACGTCTGGATGTCAATGAATGATTTACAGTATGTTGGATGTTCCAATTCAGTTCCAATATGTACTGCAATATTGTTTACAGTTGTGCACAGCTCTACCCAAAGGGTGTTTCTTATGTTTGTGGTAAACAAGTTTGTATTTTTCTTTTGCACAATGCTGTAAACAAATTAGAATTGCAAAGAGCATATGCAGTAAAAATGTGAAACATAACTATTCAGCGTCTTGTACTTATTTACCTCACTAAATACAGTAATGTGTAACCCACTGTAGATTTCAAATGGCTGTGCAAATAGTGTATAGTACTGTCTTGAGCATTTTCAGGTAGTGTCACCAAGATCTGACTTTTTTGCATTGGAAAACACTTACAGAGTGAACTGTCATAATGAAAACATGACAAAGCCATTTGACTATCTTGTTCATAAACAATGGTGTCAGGACTTTTCATTTTGATGACATTGACACTTTCATTGACATGAATACTTGCTTTTGAGGAATGAACTATCCATTTTGAGCAAGTGACACGCTTTTGCAGGTTAACACCTAGGTTTTGCAGTTTGTACTAATTGTTCTGAGAAATGCACTAACTGTGGTGCAAATGTTAATAGTGATGTGAGAAATGCACCAAAGCGACTGAGAAAAACTGTAACAGGTCAAGTTACATGTTAACATAGGACCCCTTCTTTGATATCACCTTCACAATTCTTGCATCCATTGAACTTGTGAGTTTTTGGACAGTTTCTGCTTGAATTTCTTTGCAGGATGCCAGAATAGCCTCCCAGAGCTGCTGTTTTGATGTGAACTGCCTCCCACCCTCATATATATTTTTGCTTGAGGATGCTCCAAAGGTTCTCAATAGGGTTGAGGTCAGGGGAAGATGGGGGCCACACCATGAGTTTCTCTCCTTTTATGCCTATAGCAGCCAATGACACAGAGGTATTCTGGTGATGTCTCCCCTCCCCCGCCCCAACCTGCAGCTGACCTGGCTGTGACCTTTCAGAGGGCCAAGCAGTATGGCACCAATTCAGTCTGAGAAACAGACCAACAGAAATCTGCAGCAGTAGTTTTATTAACAGTAGACTGATTTTATTTTATTATTATTATACTTATTTTTAAGTTCAGGAGGTCGCCAATGTTAAACGGCTGAGTGGGGAGGGGTAGTGAGTGACTAAATTGAGTGCTGTTTGGTGATACATTGGGCTAGAGACCTGAAATCACTTTTGGCTGAAAGCTGGCATGTGTCTTTTTCTGTTCCCCTGGCTACATAGGAAGTGTCCCAAAAGTGAGCCTAAAGTTCAGGAGGTCGGCAATGTAATGTCAATGGAGGCCTATCCCCAATAAGTTAAACCCTGTTTGGCCATACAATGGACTAGAGACTTGAAAACAATTTTGTCTGAAAGCTGGCATCCCACTGATGGTGTGTGTCTTTTTCTGTTCCCCTGGCTACATAGGAAGTGTCCCAAACGTGAGCCTAAAGTTCAGGAGGTCGGCAATGTTAAATGAACAGCAGAGGCCTGTGTGTTGCTATCTGTGGAAGGTGCTGTGTGGGGGAGGGGGAGGCGAATAGTGATTGGTTCTCAGTTAACAAGCAGGCCCAGGAATGCACAAAATGCATCCATTTTCCAAAAGCTACTGGCTTAATATGCTCCATCACAGTTTGATGACTTTTCAGGGTTTGACTTTTACAAAGGATATTGTATGTATTTATTTTAACCCTTTTAAGAGTATTGTCATATATGGTGAGATTACAATTATATGAACTCCAACTGCAAGTATCACAGTGCTAAAGTTAACAAAAAGCATATCATAAACATTCTGGTTATTTTATTTTAGTAAAAAAATCGCTCTCTGCAAGGCTGACATGGTGGGAGAGAAGCTAAGAGAAATTCTCGATTATGGACATGAGTGCGCCAGCACGGCACGGGTCCCACCGTGAGCCGGTCATGAAGGAAGGTTAATTGAACAGAGCGAGGCAGATTTCAGCAGAACAGAAACTTAACTGTGTGGGGGAGGGGTGCAAATCAGTGCTCTGTCTGCATAGTGCACAACTAAATTGAGCGCTGTTTGGTGATACATTGGGCTAGAGACTTGAAATCACTTTTGGCTGAAAGCTGGCATCCCACTGATGGCGTGTGTCTTTTTCTGTTCACCTGGCTACATAGGAAGTGTCCCAAAAGTGAGCCTAAAGTTCAGGAGGTCGGCAATGTAATGTCAATGGAGGCCTATCCCCAATAAGTTAAACCCTGTTTGGCCATACAATGGACTAGAGACTTGAAAACAATTTTGTCTGAAAGCTGGCATCCCATTGATGGTGTGTGTCTTTTTCTGTTCCCCTGGATACATAGGAAGTGTCCCAAAAGTGAGCCTAAAGTTCAGGAGGTCGGCAATGTTAAATGAACAGCAGAGGCCTGTGTGTTGCTGTCTGTGGAAGGTGCTGTGTGGGGGAGGGGGAGGCGAATAGTGATTGGTTCTCAGTTAACTAGCAGGCCCAGGAATGCACAAAATGCATCCATTTTCCAAAAGCTACTGGCTTAATATGCTCCATCACAGTTTGATGACTTTTCAGGGTTTGACTTTTACAAAGGATATTGTATGTATTTATTTTAACCCTTTTAAGAGTATTCTCATATATGGTGAGATTACAATTATATGAACTCCAACTGCAAGTCTCACAGTGCTAAAGTTAACAAAAAGCATATCATAAACATTCTGGTTATTTTATTTTAGTAAAAAAATCGCTCTCTGCATGGCTGACATGGTGGGAGAGAAGCTAAGAGAAATTCTCGATTATGGACATGAGTGCGCCAGCACAGCACGGGTCCCACCGTGAGCCGGTCATGAAGGAAGGTTAATTGAACAGAGCGAAGCAGATTTCAGCAGAACAGAAACTTAACTGTGTGGGGGAGGGGTGCAAATCAGTGCTCTGTCTGCATAGTGCACAACTAAATTGAGCGCTGTTTGGTGATACATTGGGCTAGAGACTTGAAATCACTTTTGGCTGAAAGCTGGCATCCCATTGATGGCGTGTGTCTTTTTCTGTTCACCTGGCTACATAGGAAGTGTCCCAAAAGTGAGCCTAAAGTTCAGGAGGTCGGCAATGTAATGTCAATGGAGGCCTATCCCCAATAGGTTAAACCCTGTTTGGCCATACAATGGACTAGAGACTTGAAAACAATTTTGTCTGAAAGCTGGCATCCCACTGATGGTGTGTGTCTTTTTCTGTTCCCCTGGCTACATAGGAAGTGTCCCAAAAGTGAGCCTAAAGTTCAGGAGGTCGGCAATGTTAAATGAACAGCAGAGGCCTGTGTGTTGCTGTCTGTGGAAGGTGCTGTGTGGGGGAGGGGGAGGCGAATAGTGATTGGTTCTCAGTTAACTAGCAGGCCCAGGAATGCACAAAATGCATCCATTTTCCAAAAGCTACTGGCTTAATATGCTCCATCACAGTTTGATGACTTTTCAGGGTTTGACTTTTACAAAGGATATTGTATGTATTTATTTTAACCTTAAAGTTCAGGAGGTCGGCAATGTTAAATGAACGGCTGAGGCCTGAGTGTGCTGCTAGCTGTGGAAGGTGCTGTGTGGGGGAGGGGGAGGCGAATAGTGAGTGACTAAATTGAGCGCTGTTTGGTGATACATTGGGCTAGAGAGTATTGAGTTACATGCTAAGCTGTATCAGTGCTAACTAGAGTACTGAGTTACATGCTAAGCTGTATCAGTGCTAACTAGAGTACTGAGTTGCATGCTAAGC
>NC_137675.1:87936747-87946747 GCF_963989245.1 Nansenia antarctica | reverse complement strand
ATGTTGTGGCCGTGATTGTTTACATTCCCCCAAGCGCGACCCCGGCGCGCGCAAATGACGTCATCCATTCCTGTATCGCGGGGATACAGACTGCTCACCCAAACGCATTTATCATCGTGAATGGGGACTTCAACCATGTAAATATGGAAAAGACATTGACGGATTTTACCCAGTATGTCACATGTAAAACAAGGGAGAACAAAATACTAGACAAACTATATGCCAATGTGAAGGGAGCCTACACATCCACTGCCCTCCCGCCACTAGGGGCATCCGATCACAACATGGTCTGGATGGAACCAACATATACCCCTATCATAAAAAGGCTGCCTATCACCACCAGGACTGTCCAGCAATGGTCAGAAGACGTGGAGGAGGAGCTGAGGGCGTGTTTTGAAACAACCCACTGGGGGATGTTCCAGAGAGTCCACAGGGAGGACATAGATGGTCTGCTAGACTGTGTCACAGACTATATCAAGTTCTGCGAGGAGAGCATCGTCCCCATTAAAAAGGTACGGTGCTTTCCTAACAACAAGCCGTGGATAAATGGGAACATCAAGAACCTTCTGAAAAGGAAGAGGAGGCTGTTTAAGGCAGGGGACACTGAGGGAGCCAGGGCCACTCAGAAGGAGGTGAAGAAGGAGCTGAGAGCAGCCAAAGAGGAATACAGGAGGAAATTGGAGGGCGGGCTAGTGGCCCACAGCTCCAAGGAGGTGTGGAAGGGTTTCAAGAAGATCACGGGCCACAAGCAGCCACATACTGTGGTGGAGGGGACCCGAGAGCAGGCGGATGACCTGAACTGCTTCTTTAACAGGTTTGACCAACCATCCCCCTGTCACCCCCCACAGCCCCCGACCCTCTCCTCCCCTCTCCAATGTACCGCACCCCTGGCAACAGTAGCCCCCACTCCCCCTGACCCCCTCACACCCCAGCAGCAATTGCCTCCCCTTACCAACACCAGGAGCCAGGGAGCATGCTTCACACCTGGAGACACCGGTACTCACAGCTTTATAACATCTGAGCAGGTGAAAAGGCAGCTCTCCAGGGTGAATGTGAACAAGTCCAGAGGTCCAGACAACATCAACCCCAGGGTTCTGAAGGTGTGTGCTGGAGAGCTGGCGGACACATTCCAACATCTCTTCAGTCTATCTCTAAGACTGAGGAGGGTGCCACAGCTCTGGAAGACCTCTTGCATCGTCCCAGTGCCAAAGAAGGGACGGCCCAGCACCCCAAACGACTACAGACCTGTCGCCCTGACACCACAGGTCATGAAGATCCTGGAGAGGCTAGTGCTGCAACACCTTAAGCCCCAGGTGAAGGACTTCCTGGACCCCCGGCAGTTTGCATACCAGGAGAGCATGGGGGTGGAGGATGCCATCATTTACATGCTGCACAGGGCCTACACACACCTGGAGAGGCCACAGAGCATGGTGAGGACCATGTTCTTCGACTTCTCCAGTGCATTTAACACTATCAAGCCATCACTGCTGGCTGACAAACTAGCAGTGATGTGTGTGGAGGACTCCCTGACGGCTTGGATCCACAACTACCTCACAGACAGGCGTCAGTATGTGAGACTGCAGGGCTGTCAGTCTGAGGTGGTGGTGTGCAACACCGGTGCCCCCCAGGGAACTGTTCTGTCACCCTTTCTCTTCACCCTCTATACCTCCGACTTCCAGTTTAGCTCCGACCAGTGCCACCTGCAGAAGTTTTCGGATGACTCCTCTATCGTCGGTTACATCACAGACGACAGGGATGAGGAGTACAGGGCCCTGGTGGAGAGCTTTGTGCAGTGGTGCGACACCAACTACCTTTTGCTTAACACCAGCAAAACAAAGGAGTTGGTGGTGGATTTTAGGAGGAAGAGAAGGACCCCAGCCCCCATCACCATCAAGGGGGTGGAAGTCGAGAGGGTGGACTCCTACAGGTACCTGGGAGTACAAATTAATAACAAACTGGACTGGACTGACAACACCGAGGCTCTTCTCAGGAAAGGGCAGAGCAGACTGTTTTTCCTGAGAAGGCTGAGGTCTTTCGGTGTCTGCAACAAGCTGCTGCAAATGTTTTATCAGTCGGTGGTTGCCAGCGTTCTGTTCTTCGCCGTGGCCTGCTGGGGTGGAAACATCTGTGCCAGGGATGCTGCGAAGCTAAACAAACTGGTGAAGAAGGCCAGCTCTGTGGTGGGGACCGGGCTGGACAGCCTAGAGGTGGTGGCAGAACAGAGGATGGGGAAAAAACTGGCGGCCATGCTGGTCAATCCCTCCCACCCGATGTACTGCGAGCTGGCGGGGATGAGGAGCAAGTTCAGCCACAGATTTGTTCTCCCCCGCCAAAGTACAAAAAGATTTGGACAGTCCTTTGTTCCAGCTGCACTCCGACTCTACAACCAGGCCCTGCAGGGTGGGGGAGACCTGGAGCTGGAACTTTTGGAACTTTTTACTTATTGAGCCTGCACTGTTTTATGTATTTTATTGAATGTTTCTGTTTTCTGTATTGAATGTTTTCTGCCCTAACTGAGCTGTTTGACAACAAAATTTCCCCATTGGGGACAATAAAGGTTTTCAATCAATCAATCAATTAGCTGGCTAGGAAGGCTGTTCCCTTAGCTGGCTAGGAAGGCTGTTCCCTTAGCTGACTAGGAAGGCTGTTCCCTTAGCTGGCTAGGAAGGCTGTTCCCTTAGCTGGCTAGGAAGGCTGTTCCCTTAGCTGGCTAGGAAGGCTGTTCCCTTAGCTGGTGTAGTTTATTTGTATTTAATAATGGGCCTATATGTTTGCTCCTGACTGTGGGGCAAGGTATTTACCTCCTGGCCCCTCCCCCTGACCTGATAGGACCACTGGCTGTGACTGCATCTTGACCAAGTTTATAAGTAAGGATGTGGGCTCTGGCCCTGGCTCTCTTCTCCCTCACCTCTTGAGCAAGCAGCTCCCTCTCTCTCTCTCTCTCTCTCTGTCCCCTCCCCCTCTCGCTCTCTCTGTCTCTCTTTGCCAGACCAGCGTCCATCTTTGATGTCTGTGTACTTTTGCATTTTGAATAAATGGTCTTAAACTGCTCAATAACTGTTCTTCATTTTAGTAGCCAACAGGTTAGGAATTTACGACAGATGGCGAGCCTGAATCCCGGAGGTCTATAAAAAGGAATCTACGTTTGAAAACTTAAGCTGAATCCACGGCGCAGACGGTAAGAATTAAAATAGCGCTATTTTCTGTTTAAACCGCTAGGGGCGCGTGTGCAACAGCTGGGTTTTCAAGCGTTTTCTTTGAGACTAAAAACAACCTTCAACTTTAAGGTTTAAAGTACAGTAACTTGTTGGAAAAGGAAACACATCTTTCATAGTCTTTAAACTGGGGGTGAGAGCCGGGTTAAGAAGCCCGTATTTGAAAATATACGATTTAATTTGTAAGGTATTTGTAAATGAGTCATTTGATTTGCATGGTGTTATGGAATATCGTGTATGTGTGTAAAATTTGGTATTAGAGGAAGACGTACTCTAATAGTGTCTATTTGATAGAGTGTAACTGAATTATGGAGTCTGTTTTGTAAATAAGAGCATTATTTGAAGTAGATTAAGAAATCAATTCTTCAGAACTGGGTCATAGAATCCATTCATAGACGCCATTGCCCTTTGTCCGGAGAAAAGACACGCACAGAGGGCGCGGGTTTCCCCAGAGGTTAGACAAAGGGTTGTTAAATTGACCCCCCTGCTTTCTGCCCTCTGGCCTTTTCACACATCAGGCTACAAACACGCGGTGATTTTTCAAGGGAAACGGGTTGTAGCCCCCCTCTTCTTGCCTCTGCAAACAAACACTCCTTTAGAAAGCATTCCTTTAGAAAGGAACCTGACTGATTAATTACATTCCTTATTTCTTACAGATCATTTCACATAGGTTGTGTAGTAATTTAGAGATAGAAAGATAGTGAATTGATCATTGGGGTATTTTAAAGTAGTTTAAAGTTTAAGCAATGTTATGTTGTAAAGATTGATCTGGGAGTCCACAGCGGGTTTTTCCCCCAGAAGGACAAAGACTAGCCCCTCCTTCCCCTACTCCATTTTTACACGGAGGCGCTGGCGCATGCGCAATCGATACGCAAGTCGGTTACTTGGCGCCGCCTGCTGGACGAAATACGACAATACATTTTAAAACACTAAATCCTCAGGGAGATACAGCTGAGGTCGATGAAACAGTCCGATACATTAATAAATAGATGGTTATAAATGATTGTAATGTATTACATTAATTTAATTAATTTAATTAATTACAAATTGATTGAATTAATTATTCAGATCATTTTATTTCTCTGTTTTCACAAAACTTTGATCAATTGTTTTGTGACAATCTAATGATATGTTGATAATAGCTAATTGACTTCACAGGTTTACATCAATGAAGTGTCAATGAATAATTCTAACTAATCATTCATTCTTTTCCAAATAACAAGTCGATTTCTTTACAGGTTATAATTAATATTTGTAATTTACATCTTTTATTTTAGTTAGGTCATTTCCACAGTGTTTGATTAAGGAATAGCAGAATAGTACATATTTGATAGTTGAGCAGTAAAAGGGTTTTTGTGGATCAGTGAATACTTAGGTGTGACCAGCTTTTGTGATTTAATAATTGTGTTGACCAGAACTGTAATTAGTATTGAATGAGTAATCAAGTGACACATATTCATAAACAATTAGGAAACACATTTAAGTATAAAGTACTTACACAGCTATTAGATTTAAGTTAATACTGCACTGACATACACAAGAGGCAAGTCTGTTATTCTGAAGTTGCAGGGTTTTTGTGGGGATGGTTAATACAGTTATATTGGACTAGCATTTGTTTAGCAAACAAGACAAAATAAGGTGGGTTGTAAGAAGCGTACACCTTATCTAATATAGAATATTGTCAGCATATTGAGCAAAGTAGAATGGGGTCGAATTCCACGAAGCTGTTAAAAGATATTAGTGAACATCGTGGAATGTTGGCTACGTTATCCCCTATGGCTGTAGTGGAAAAAATGAATCCTCTTGTTAGGGAAATTAGCAAAATGTCTACGAAATGGAATAGCCGTTGGGTATACATTGAACAGCCGTGGCCGAAAGAGGGCAGCCTTAATTTACAATTAATTGCAACATTGGAGATACTTATCAATGGGCACAAAGCACATCAAAGAGGAAAGATTAGATCAGAGAAACGCAAGTTAGAGTTAGCTATTTTAGATCTATTTAAGGTAGAGGGACAGAAAATAGCTCAGATGGAACCGGAAAAGAAAAAAGAATTGGCCAGAACACTGGAACAGAAACTGAACATTTCATCCCCAGACCTGTGTCCTGCCCCCAGTCCCCCTCCATATGCTAAGGCACTGGAGGATCATTCCCAGAAGAAGAAGAAGGAGCCAAGGGGAAAAGGGGACGACAGGAGTGACGAGGAAGATGACAGCGAAGATGGCAGTGAAGACTCAAGTGATGACGACAATGCAGATGGAGGCTACAACGCGCAGGTCAGGAAGATGATAGCCACAGCCGAAAGGAAAGGTGGGAGAAGACGCCCGGAGAAAGAGGGAGATTGTCACCGAATGTCATCAAATACATTAAAGAACTGTCCAGTGCTGATTCGGGGTAACAAGATGGAATATCATCCGTGGCATCATACAGATTTGTCTGAAGTGATCGAGAAACTCCCAGTTCTTCAAGAGGGAGGACATTCGTGGACGCGAGAGGTCGACGTGATACTGACAGGAACGCAGGCCGCGATGGGAGACCTGAAAAGACTCTTAGCTTTTATTGCAGGATTGGATACAATGCAGGAAATATTGATGAAGGCAGGACTTCATAGATATATCAATACATCAGTTTATGATCCAGAGCTCTTCGCAGCAAACAGAGGCAGGCTGTGGAAAGCAATCAGAGAGACCTACCCTACTCACATTCACCCAGACAATATCATTGTGAAGCCACTGGGGGGGGATGAGAATCCCAGGGGTTATATTGCCCGTGTGCACTCTCAATGGAGAAGTGTGACAGGGAAAGACGCTGAAGATAACCCCTTAGAAAAATCCATAATCAGGGAAAAAATACAAGAAGGGCTTCCTACCCCAGTTAAGGATAAGCTAGCAGAAGTGGTGGGGCTACGACACATGAACAAAGCTGTTTATATAGACCACGTAGCTCATCAAGTTGAGTTATATCGAAAGAACATTCAGATACAGAAGGCACGAGACGAAGAATCCCTCAGAATATTGACTCATTTGCAATTGACTGAAAGCGAGAGGAACATAGAGGGAGTGCAGGCTTTAGCCCCACAGCAACAGCCACCTGGAGTGCAGACTGCTACTTACCAGTCCTACTCACAGGGGCCACAAGGGGGGTATCCTGCTACTTACCAGTCCTACCCACAGGGGCCACAAGGGGGGTATCCATACCCACAAGGGCCACCAGGGGTGCAAGCGGTTCCATACCAGATGTACACACAGCCTGGCCAAGGACCATCACCAGGGGGATGGACAGCAGCAGGGAAGGAGATGCTAGAACCATGCCAATGCGACCAGAATGGACATCTAGCCTGTGCCTGCTGCAACAGGCCCCAGGGGGGCGCAGGGGGGGGCCAAGGAGGAGGATATTGGCCCCCTACTACACCTGCTCCAGGAGTGATGAACCCTTACGGAGGCCCAGCAGCTGGCCTATAGGGGTGCCCGGAAGATCCGAGTGGGAGGTGCCAGCTGGTGGTGACACAGAAGCCTGAAGGCGCCACGCACCTCCCTATGTCTAGAGAATATGTGAAGACAATCGGATTTGAGGGAATTAAACAGCTGATTCCTACAACTGAGCTTGTAGACTTAGAGTACAAGGGACAGAGAGCAACTCTGTCAACACTTGTGTCAGAACACACGCCAACAGGGCTGCTAGGGAGAGATGCTCTATGCCAATTGAACTGTACAGTAAAATGCACACCTAACGGCTGTCAGGTGACGATGCCATCCGGTGCTCAGGTTCCATCGACAGCCAGAGTGATTAAGCATAGAACAGACCTACAAGCTTTGCCTTTAAAGGGAGCTGATATAGAATATTGGGTTGATGGGTCTTGTTACGGGGTAGGAGAAACTTTGTGCGCTGGGTATTCCTTAGTTAAAGCACAAAATTCAAAGTTTATTGTAGAACAGGCTGAGGCAGTTCCTCAGCCTTGCTCGGCTCAGTTGGCTGAATTGATTGCCCTCACAGAAGCATGCAACTTGGGAACCGGACGGAGAGTGACAGTGTACACCGACTCTGCCTATGCACATAATGTTTGTCATTTTAATGGAGCTGTATGGAGGGGGCGGGGTTTTAAGAGAACTGATGGTACGCCTATACAGCATCACGCACAGATCATGAAGCTGTTACAAGCCATGATGAAGCCAAAGGAATTAGCCATAGTGAAGTGTGCCACACACAGGTCTGACTCATCACATGTCACACAAGGTAACAGGGCTGCAGAGGATGCAGCCAAAGCCATTACAGGAGCAGACAAGGCAGGTAAAGGTCTTCTGGTCACACATGAAAAGCAATTACAGGGCATGGTCACACTTGAGGATTTATTGATGTTACAGAGTAGAGTAACTACGTTAGACAAGAGCGTTTGGCTAGCAAGGGGGGCGAGTCAGGATGACACAGGTCTATGGAGGAATCATGAGGGGTTGGTTGTAGCACCCTCAGATTTATTAGGCATGTTAATACAGGAAGCTCATGGATTAGCACATGTGGCTAGGGGGGAGGTAAGACGCAAGATTACCAAGAAATATGGGTTTTGGAGTCCATATTTGATGGAACAGATTGACCATGCTTTAGGTCAATGTGGGGTCTGTTGGAGAAACAACATCAGAGTGGGTACACCAGTGGTGTCTGGGCATATCCCTACCCCAATAGGGCCACGGGTGGTGGACAGGGGGGTGGATGTACAGAGTAGGCAGGATGTTGTGCCAACAGGTGCCGAGGTCCCCAGAGAACCTGAGAAGGAGGAGCTACGAGGAGATGCTGTGGTGTTGCCAGAGCCAGTGGCAATGCCAGTGTTACAGCCAGTGACATTACCGGCAGTGCCTGAAACCGAGGGGACAGTGGAAAGCTGTCCAGATGCCAATGAACCAGAAACCAACGAAGCAGAGAGTGCTGACAGTCTGGAGGTCCAGCCTGGGAGTGTCCAAAGCCTGGACACCTGTGCTACTGGGGATGCTGGCGAGTGCCTGCACCATGCTTCAGATGATGCTGAGGGCGACTCCCCAGACCTTGATCAGCGTGGGAGGGGACCAGGCGGCTGCCCGAACCTCAATGACACTGACGGACGACGACCAGTTAGGAAAAGATTAAAGACTATGAATAGGGTAGTGAAGCAGCAGATCAAAGGGAACGACGGGAATGGACAGCAGATGATAGCATGGCTGGAAACGGTCTTAGGGGCATGGGAAACTTACTTTGCTAAGATAGGCGCACCTATTATAGCAGACATGATTTTTGACTTTCTTAGGAGGCAGGGCCTCATTGACTGTTTTTGGAAAATCAGTCACTCAGTCCACGTTAATGAACTTTTCAGAAGACTAGTCCTCACCTGAGGTGAAGATCTATGCATTAATGCATTCCCTTTGTCCTATGCTTACTGTTGGAGAATTATGGGTTATGATAACTGAATGTCATTATTTGTGTATTGTTTGTGTATTTGTGTGATTGATGTCAGTTGAGAAGTGATGTGGTGGTTATGCAAAGATAGGAAAGAGGTTCTGTTCCTAGCGCAACGAAAATGGAAGCTCCTGACTATGAAAGTGTTATCAATCTGAGACAGCGGTAAAGGCTGTTCTCCAACTGGGTTCAAGTGCTAGCAACCTCTGACCCTGACGCTTCAAGGACAAAGAAAACATCGGTCGTTGGAAGTTTTTGTGTTGAAATATGTATGATGTACTGTGTTTAGATTAATTTGTATTGTTATTTTTAGGATTCTTTTTTATTGTTGATTGTTTGTATTTGGTTTATATGATATCTTTGGTTGCTGGTACTGGTGCTGGGTTGGTCTGTGTTATTATGTTTCTTGTGTTGTGTGTTGATGTAGTTTTTCTGTTGTTTATTGGAACATGTTGTTTATTTTTTGAATTTTTTATTTTTTATTATTTTTATTTTTTTCTCTTTGGTTTCTTAGTTACAGTCGGTGGGGTTTTGTGTTTTTGTTTTTGTTTTGTGGTCATTTAGTTTCGGAACACCCTCTGGGTATTCCGAGGGGGGAATCTGTAGTTTATTTGTATTTAATAATGGGCCTATATGTTTGCTCCTGACTGTGGGGCAAGGTATTTACCTCCTGGCCCCTCCCCCTGACCTGATAGGACCACTGGCTGTGACTGCATCTTGACCAAGTTTATAAGTAAGGATGTGGGCTCTGGCCCTGGCTCTCTTCTCCCTCACCTCTTGAGCAAGCAGCTCCCTCTCTCTCTCTCTCTCTCTGTCCCCTCCCCCTCTCGCTCTCTCTGTCTCTCTTTGCCAGACCAGCGTCCATCTTTGATGTCTGTGTACTTTTGCATTTTGAATAAATGGTCTTAAACTGCTCAATAACTGTTCTTCATTTTAGTAGCCAACAGGTTAGGAATTTACGACACTGGCTAGGAAGGCTGTTCCCTTAGCTGGCTAGGAAGGCTGTTCCCTTAACTGACTAGGAAGGCTGTTCCCTTAGCTGGCTAGGAAGGCTGTTCCTTTAGCTGACTAGGAAGGCTGTTCCCTTAGCTGGCTAGGAAGGCTGTTCCCTTAGCTGGCTAGGAAGGCTGTTCCTTAAGCTGACTTGGAAGGCTGTTCCCCTAGCTGGCTAGGAAGGCTGTTCCCTTAGCTGACTTGGAAGGCTGTTCCCTTAGCTGGCTAGGAAGGCTGTTCCCTTAGCTGGCTAGGAAGGCTGTTCCTTTAGCTGACTTGGGAGGCTGTTCCCTTAGCTGACTTGGAAGGCTGTTCCCTTAGCTGGCTATGAAGGCTGTTCCCTTAGCTGTCTAGGAAGGCTGTTCCCTTAG
>NC_137675.1:87844247-87926747 GCF_963989245.1 Nansenia antarctica | reverse complement strand
TTAACTTCCAGTGTTAAGGTGAGTTAGTATTAGGCTAGTATTAACTTCCAGTGTTAAGGTTAGATAGTATTAGGCTAGTATTAACTTCCAGTGTTAAGGTTAGCTAGTATTAGGCTAGTATTAACTTCCAGTGTTAAGGTTAGCTAGTATTAGGCTAGTATTAACTTCCAGTGTTAAGGTGAGATAGTATTAGGCTAGTATTAACTTCCAGTGTTAAGGTGAGCTAGTATTATGCTAGTATTAACTTCCAGTGTTAAGGTTAGCTAGTATTAGGCTAGTATTAACTTCCAGTGTTAAGGTTAGCTAGTATTAGGCTAGTATTAACTTCCAGTGGTTAAGGTGAGCTAGTATTAGGCTAGTATTAACTTCCAGTGTTAAGGTTAGCTAGTATTAGGCTAGTATTAACTTCCAGTGTTAAGGTTAGCTAGTATTAGGCTAGTATTAACTTCCAGTGGTTAAGGTGAGCTAGTATTAGGCTAGTATTAACTTCCAGTGTTAAGGTTAGCTAGTATTAGGCTAGTATTAACTTCCAGTGTTAAGGTTAGCTAGTATTAGGCTAGTATTAACTTCCAGTGTTAAGGTTAGCTAGTATTAGGCTAGTATTAACTTCCAGTGGTTAAGGTGAGCTAGTATTAGGCTAGTATTAACGTCCAGTGTTAAGGTTAGCTAGTATTAGGCTAGTATTAACTTCCAGTGTTAAGGTTAGCTAGTATTAGGCTAGTATTAACTTCCAGTGGTTAAGGTGAGCTAGTATTAGGCTAGTATTAACTTCCAGTGTTAAGGTTAGCTAGTATTAGGCTAGTATTAACTTCCAGTGTTAAGGTTAGCTAGTATTAGGCTAGTATTAACTTCCAGTGTTAAGGTTAGCTAGTATTAGGCTAGTATTAACTTCCAGTGTTAAGGTGAGATAGTATTAGGCTAGTATTAACTTCCAGTGGTTAAGGTGAGCTAGTATTATGCTAGTATTAACTTCCAGTGTTAAGGTGAGCTAGTATTAGGCTAGTATTAACTTCCAGTGTTAAGGTTAGCTAGTATTAGGCTAGTTTTAACGTCCAGTGTTAAGGTGAGCTAGTATTAGGCTAGTATTAACTTCCAGTGTTAAGGTTAGCTAGTATTATGCTAGTATTAACTTCCAGTGTTAAGGTGAGCTAGTATTAGGCTAGTATTAACTTCCAGTGGTTAAGGTGAGCTAGTATTAGGCTAGTATTAACTTCCAGTGTTAAGGTGAGCTAGTATTAGGCTAGTATTAACTTCCAGTGGTTAAGGTTAGGGTTCGTTGTCAAGGTTAGCATTAGCAACAAGAATCAACAAAAACTAAAAAGTGTGTAGTAGTGCACCAGGCGGGATTCGAAGCAACGACGTTCGTTCTCTCTAGGTATGTGTAATGTTGTGGTCATGGTGTGGTCATGTTATAGTAATGTTGTGTTAATGGTGTGGTCATGTTGTGGTAATGTTATAGTAATGGTGTGGTCATGTTGTGGTAATGGTGTGGTCATGTTGTGGTCATGTTAAAGTAATGTTGTGGTCATGCTGTGGTCATGTTATAGTAATGTTGTGGTCATGGTGTGGTCATGTTTCGGTTATGTTATAGTAATGTTGTGGTCATGGTGTGGTCATGTTGTGGTAATGTTATAGTAATGGTATGTGTAATGTTGTGTTAATGGTGTGGTCATGTTGTGGTCATGTTATAGTAATGGTGTGGTCATGTTGTGGTAATGGTGTGGTCATGTTGTGGTCATGTTAAAGTAATGTTGTGGTCATGCTGTGGTCATGTTATAGTAATGTTGTGGTCATGGTGTGTTCATGTTGTGGTAATGTTATAGTAATGTTGTGGTCATGGTGTGGTCATGTTGTGGTAATGTTATAGTAATGGTGTGGTCATGTTGTGGTAATGGTGTGGTCATGTTGTGGTCATGTTATAGTAATGTTGTGGTCATGTTGTGGTAATGTTATAGTAATGTTGTGGTCATGGTGTGGTCATGTTGTGGTAATGTTATAGTAATGTTGTGGTCATGGTGTGGTCATGTTGTGGTAATGTTATAGTAATGTTGTGGTCATGGTGTGGTCATGTTGTGGTAATGTTATAGTAATGTTGTGGTCATGGTGTGGTCATGTTGTGGTAATGTTATAGTAATGGTGTGGTCATGTTGTGGTAATGTTGTGGTCATGTTGTGGTCATGTTATAGTAATGTTGTGGTCATGTTGTGGTCATGTTATAGTAATGTTGTGGTCATGGTGTGGTCATGTTGTGGTAATGTTATAGTAATGTTGTGGTCATGGTGTGGTCATGTTGTGGTAATGTTATAGTAATGTTGTGGTCATGGTGTGGTCATGTTGTGGTAATGTTATAGTAATGTTGTGGTCATGGTGTGGTCATGTTGTGGTAATGTTATAGTAATGGTGTGGTCATGTTGTGGTAATGGTGTGGTCATGTTGTGGTCATGTTATAGTAATGTTGTGGTCATGTTGTGGTCATGTTATAGTAATGTTGTGGTCATGGTGTGGTCATGTTGTGGTAATGTTATAGTAATGTTGTGGTCATGGTGTGGTCATGTTGTGGTCATGTTATAGTAATGTTGTGGTCATGTTGTGGTAATGTTATAGTAATGTTGTGGTCATGGTGTGGTCATGTTGTGGTAATGTTATAGTAATGTTGTGGTCATGGTGTGGTCATGTTGTGGTAATGTTATAGTAATGTTGTGGTCATGGTGTGGTCATGTTGTGGTAATGTTATAGTAATGTTGTGGTCATGGTGTGGTCATGGTGTGGTCATGTTGTGGTAATGGTGTGGTCATGTTGTGGTCATGTTATAGTAATGTTGTGGTCATGTTGTGGTAATGTTATAGTAATGTTATGGTCATGTTGTGGTAATGTTATAGTAATGTTGTGGTCATGTTGTGGTAATGTTATAGTAATGTTGTGGTCATGTTATAGTAATGTTGTGGTCATGTTATAGTAATGGTGTGGTCATGTTGTGGTAATATTATAGTAATGTTGTGGTCATGTTGTGGTAATGTTGTGTTAATGTTATAGTAATGTTGTGTTAATGTTGTGGTAATGTTGTGGTAATGTTATAGTACTGTTGTGTTAATGTTATAGTAATGTTGTGGTAATGTTGTGTTAATGTTGTGTTAATGTTATAGTAATGTTGTGGTAATGTTATAGTAATGTTGTGTTAATGTTGTGGTAATGTTATAGTAATGTTGTGGTCATGTTGTGGTCATGTTATAGTAATGTTGTGGTCATGTTGTGGTAATGTTGTGGTCATGTTGTGGTAATGTTATAGTAATGTTGTGGTAATGTTATAGTAATGTTGTGGTAATGTTATAGTAATGTCATAGTAATGTTGTGGTCATGTTGTGGTCATGTTATAGTAATGGTGTGGTCATGTTGTGGTAATGTTATAGTAATGTTGTGGTCATGTTGTGGTAATGTTATGGTCATGTTGTGGTAATGTTATAGTAATGTTGTGGTCATGTTGTGGTAATGTTATAGTAATGTTGTGGTCATGTTATAGTAATGTTATAGTAATGTTGTGGTAATGTCGTGGTAATGTTATAGTAATGTTGTGGTAATGTTATAGAAATGTTATAGTAATGTTGTGGTCATGTTATAGTAATGTTGTGGTCATGTTGTAGTAATGTTGTGGTCATGTTGTGGTAATGTTATAGTAATGTTGTGGTAATGTTATAGTAATGTTGTGGTAATGTTATAGTAATGTCATAGTAATGTTGTGGTCATGTTATAGTAATGTTGTGGTCATGTTGTGGTAATGTTATAGTAATGTTGTGGTCATGTTGTGGTAATGTTATAGTCATGTTGTGGTCATGTTGTGGTAATGTTATAGTAATGTTGTGGTAATGTTATAGTAATGTTGTGGTAATGTTATAGTAATGTTGTGGTAATGTTATAGAAATGTTATAGTAATGTTGTGGTAATGTTATAGTAATGTTATAGTAATGTTGTGGTCATATTGTGTTAATGTTATAGTAATGTTGTGGTCATGTTGTGGTAATGTTATGGTCATGTTGTGGTAATGTTATAGTAATGTTGTGGTCATGTTGTGGTAATGTTATAGTAATGTTGTGGTCATGTTGTGGTAATGTTATGGTCATGTTGTGGTAATGTTATAGTAATGTTGTGGTCATGTTGTGGTAATGTTATAGTAATGTTGTGGTCATGTTGTGGTAATGTTATAGTAATGTTGTGGTCATGTTGTGGTAATGTTATAGTAATGTTGTGGTCATGTTATAGTAATGTTGTGGTCATGTTGTGGTAATGTTATAGTAATGTTGTGGTCATGTTGTGTTAATGTTATAGTAATGTTGTGGTCATGTTGTGGTAATGTTATAGTAATGTTGTGGTCTTGTTGTGGTAATGTTATAGTAATGTTGTGGTCATGTTGTGGTAATGTTATAGTAATGTTATAGTAATGTTGTGGTCATGTTATAGTAATGTTGTGGTCATGTTGTGGTAATGTTATAGTAATGTTGTGGTCTTGTTGTGGTAATGTTATAGTAATGTTGTGGTCATGTTGTGGTAATGTTATAGTAATGTTATAGTAATGTTGTGGTCATGTTATAGTAATGTTGTGGTAATGTTGTTCTCTAGGTTTGGGCGCCACTCTCGTGATGAGCCCTCCATACTGGTGCCCTTACAACAGTGTTGCAGGTAAGAGACACCAGAGATGTCTGTCTATCTGTCCAGAGATGTCTGTCTGTCTGTCCTGAGATGTCTGTCTGTCTATCCAGAGATGTCAGTCTGTCTGTCTGTCTGTCCAGAGATGTCTGTCTGTCTGTCCAGAGATGTCTGTCTGTCTGACTGTCCAGAGATGTCAGTCTGTCTGTCCGTCCAGAGATGTCTGTCTGTCTGTCCAGAGATATAAGGAACAATGTCATGTAATTATATATATTGTTTTAACTGATGTGTTTTAGGGTGCATATTGAAACTAGCTAGTAGGCTAAAGCTGCTCCATTTACTGCAGTTAATTAATGGAGACTGTCCACAAAAACTATAAACTAATAAACTAAACATGGGAAAGACAACAGGAACACAGGCAGTGTCTTATCCCTCTGGAACAAGGGGGTTCAAATTTATTGGAAGATGACCTTTGACCTGTCCTATAGTTGCCCTTCTAGACCGACCTATCAACTAGTGACCATGGTAGTGTAAATGAGATTAACGGTTCCGATCCTACTGGATTGTAAGGACCATTTTGCCTTTTGACAACATTTTGCCTTTTGACAACATCTTGCATGACGCTTACTATACTACTACTATAAGCCTAGTTATCTCTCTCTCTCCCCCTCTCTCTCTCTCCCCCTCTCTCAATCTCACTTTCTGTTTCTCTCTCTCTCTCCCCCTCTCACTCTCTTTCCCCCTGCCTCCCCTTCTCTCTCTCTCCCCCGCCACCCTCCCCTTCTCTCTCTCTCCCCCCTCCCCTTCTCTCTCTCTCCCCCGCACCCTCCCCTCCCCTTCTTCCCCCCTCTTCTCTCTCTCTCTCTCCCCCCCCACCCTCCCCTCCCCTTCTCTCCCCCCTCCCCTTCTCTCTCTCTCCCCACCCTCCCCTTCTTTCTCTCCCCCACCCTCCCCTTCTCTCCCCCCCCCACCCTCCCCTTCTCTCCCCCCCACCCTCCCCTTCTCTCTCCCCCCCCACCCTCCCCTCCCCCCCTCCCCTTCTCTCTCTCTCCCCACCCTCCCCTTCTTTCTCTCCCCCACCCTCCCCTTCTCTCTCCCCCCCCCCCCCCCTTCTCTCCCCTACCCTCCCCCCCCCCCCTCTCTCTCTGACAGGATCCGGGCCAGTACTCTGCAGCGCCTGCGTCTCTTGTCCCTGCCGAGGTTCCGTCTGAGTGACGTCATGCGTGAGTCCCTGTCCCAGGACCCCCTGGGGCACGTGGCCCTGCCCCTCCTCTCCGAGCCCCACCTCTCCGCCCTGGACCGTCGCCTGGCAACCGTGCTGCGGGCCGTCCGCACCTGCATGGACGACCGCCATGACGTCATCGACGATGACCTCACAGGGATATATGACGATATCGCCATGACGATGTCACCATGACAATGTCACCATGACGATGTCACCATGACGATGTCACCATGACGACGCAATGAAAGACTAGACGTAATAAAACCACATCACATCACAGCAAAATATGTTTCGCGTTCTAATGGAATGGAATGGAATGGAATGGACTTTGGTCCTCATGTCGGGATCTGATGATCGGACTTTTCTTTCGAAAAACTTGAATACTGTACGTTTGCGCGTTGTTGAAAATCATCGACACATCGCTAGTCGACTAACACAGCTTGTTGTGTGAGCCTGCTAACAATGTAAAGTAGTGTTCTAGTTAATTAGGTAACAATGTAAAGTAGTGTTCTAGTTAACTAGGTAACAATGTAAAGTAGTGTTCTAGTTAACTAGGTAGCAGTGGGGGATTACTCACCCAATCCATTGCGTTGTTGTAGTATTTTTGCTTGACTATCGAGTTTGTGTTGTGATTCTCAACAACGTTGAAACGTAGTTCTGTGTTTCAAAAGAAAAGTCTGAACATTTTGATTGGTTGCCGACATGCGGACCAAAACACTAGAACGTGTCACAAAGACCATCTGTCTACGGCAGATGTTGTTAAATGTGGCTGATGATATGAGGGTATATATTTATGCTTAATGCATTTGTGCGAAAATAATTTAGGCAATATGATGTGTTGTAATAAAGTATTTAAAGTTTAAGTTTAAAAAAAGTATGTTTCCGACCCCCCTCTGGCTACACTGACAAATAGTTACTGGCGACAGTTTTCATAACATTGACCTATTGGATGGAGAGATTGGGTCTGTCCTGGTCTGATGGAACAATGTACACTTGTGAAAGCACCAAAGTCTGGTTATCTTGGCCAGTGGTGTAGTCTAGGTGATACGCAGGACTACGCCATATACCCACTAGGAAAGGCCAAGGATTTCCGTATACCCACTTAAAAATGTGCGAGGATACGTAACGCCGTTTTGTTACAGAACTTTCACACTTTCATTCATAAAATTCACCCCGTCTGTGTTTCGAAGCACTTGACTTTTGGACCATTGGGACTGACTATAGCGTCATATGCCATCAACGGGGGGGAAATGCGACATGAAATATGTCAAAATGCAGCACTATCATGCACAGATCAGCTGTAATGTTAGATGTATAACGTTAGACAGGGAGCGCAGATTTATTTTATGGCGTTCCGAAATGAACGATATGAGGCTGGGAGGGGAAAATCACAGTATACCCACTAGAAAACACTAGACTACACCACTGATCTTGGCCCTCTTCTCTCTGCCCTGCATCTGCCTCCATAGATGTCATTATGAAGAGTATTCATTCCTAGCAAGGTGGGGAGAAAAAAAAACTGTCCAAGTCTTTCTGTCTCTCACACAGTGAATGTCCTTCTCTACTTTGATGCTTTACCATCTGACTGTAATGTACTGATGCGTACAACACTTAACTAAGCGTCACGTAGCAGCGCCCACAGCGCCATCCTGTTTACCGTGCTGTGAGAAAGTACACACACACACACACACCTACACACACACCTGTGTCCTCCATTTGACGTGTGGTTTAATGTTCCATGTCTCTGTGGTGATCTACACGTAGATACGTGACCTCAATACTGGTCACCAGTTACGACAGGCTCATGCAGTCTGTGGTAGCTAGCATGGTGGTGTGAACTACTTCCTGTCACCTTCTCTGTCTCTCTTCAACTCTGCTTATCTGCTGCCTCAGTTTGTGGGACATTCAGGTCATGTTCTCACATGATGTCATAGAGAGGGCTCTGATGTCATAGGTCATGATCTCACATTAGAATCTGAATCAGGACCCGGAGCAAGTGGATGAGTTTGCAACATTGTTGCATAAATTATTTCTCTGATTTGCGTTCTCACAGCCCTTCATGTAAACGAAGTAACATACGCAATTGAAGCAACAGACGTGGTAATTAATTGGTCAGAACATTTTTAAATTGCCCGTTCGTCCCGCTCTTATCCAGATCAACACGCATGTGCTGTTGGACAGCCTCGATGCGTCGTTTCTAACCGGAGCGAAACCACCCTTTTCAAGCGGAGCATCCGTCGGCTGTTTGCTCTGGGAGCGACTTCGAATGCGCGTTCTCACAGCTCCAAACGACGCAGAGCAAAGCGAACTTTATCCTAAACTCCGATTCCAAGTGAAGAAAATGTTCTAGTGAGAACACACCCTTAGACTCATTCAAAGTTAAAGCATTGGAGCAAGATGGCCATGATCTATCAGATGGTCGTTGAAACAACTGTGGATTTGAATTAGAGACTTGGGACGAACGCAAACTGTAATCTTGAATTACACGCATGAACACACGTGCACATGCACACACACACACACGTAGTGTATATGTTACGGTACATGTGGGAACACGGTACATGTGGGAAAACTAGGGTTAGGGTTAGGTGCTAGGGTGCTACGGTTAAGGTTAGGGTTAGGGGTAGGGTTAGGGATAGGGTTAGTGTTAGACATTCCTGCATGTACCAAATCGACGTAGCACCTAACCCTAACCCTAGTTTTCCCACATGTACCGTATTCCCACATGTACCGTAACATATACATGCACAAATGTACACAAGTGGATATACACACACATACACACATATACACACACACACACACACACACATACACACATATACACACACACACACACACCATCGCCGAGGAAGACGTGTGCGAGGTTTTCAATCCTCGCCTCCCATCCTCTACACCCTCTCTAAATAGTTACTGGTGACTGTTTTCATAACATTCTCTACACCCTCTCCAAGTAGTTACTGGTGACTGTTTTCTGGTGGTCATTTTTCCGGTATGAAAGCTAATGTGTAATAATAATAATACTTCTACTAAGTCATGTGTTCGTTAGGAAAATGCACTTCATAAAACAAAAAAGACAATACCATTTAATATAAATGATTCCATTTAGTAATAATCAAATGTATACTTATGAAATACTACTTGATGTGGTTAAATACCTTGAGAAAGTGAGAGAGAGAGAGAGAGAGAGAGAGAGAGAGAGAGAGAGAGAGAGAGAGAGAGAGAGAGAGAGAGAGAGAGAGAGAGAGGTAGAGACATACAATGCTGTTCTTCTGAACCATCAATTGGGAAGCCAGAGACACAAGTCTGATTAGTAAGGTTGCACTTTAATTCTCACATTGTACATTTTTCAATGTTTACACTCTGGGCATTTCTAATTCTAAGACACTAAGCTACTCTGCAAATGCATTGTCTGACAACAAAAATGGCCAAAGTCATTCTCCCATTTTGACTTTACTTCCCTCTCCCTCCGAAATGAACCTTAGGTGGGCGGTACACATTAACTGGAGGGTGGTACATTTTAACTGGAGGGTGGTACATGTTAACTGGAGGGTGGTACATGTTAACTGGAGGGTGGTACTTGTTAACTGGTGGGCGGTTCTTTTCAGATTTCTTCTTCTTTTCAGGAAGATCAGGAGACTCAAACTCAGGAAGATCAAGAGACTCATCGTGAAAACCGAACACATTAAGACAAATGATGAAGCCAATGACCAGCAGCAGGCATGTCACAGTAACAGCAACCACGTTAGTCTGATGAGCAAGACGGCTGCACACCAGCGCCCCCTTCAGGTCTCCCTTTGCCTTCCTCTTCCTCACCTGAAAGAGAAGAACTGATGTGAATAGAGATGTGCACCAGTCTTATGAGCTCCCTGTGGAACACTACATGTACATGCTGCACATATGTTATTGATGTTATTCTCACTACATGTACATGCTGCACATATGTTATTGATGTTATTCTCACTACATGTACATGCTGCACATACGTTATTGATGTTATTCTCACTACATGTACATGCTGCACATATGTTATTGATGTTATTCTCACTACATGTACATGCTGCACATATGTTATTGATGTTATTCTCACTACATGTACATGCTGCACATACGTTATTGATGTTATTCTCACTACATGTACATGCTGCACATATGTTATTGATGTTATTCTCACTACATGTACATGCTGCACATACGTTATTCTCACTACATGTACATGCTGCACATACGTTATTGATGTTATTCTCATTGAACTTGTTTAATTTGAGTCAAAAGTTTGGACACACCTTCTCAGTAGTTTTTTTCTTAATTTCTATATATATATATATATATATATATATATATATATATGTTACGGTACATGTGGGAATACGGTACATGTGGGAAAACTAGGGTTAGGGTTAGGTGCTAGGGTGACTTGGTACATGCTGGCATGTCTAACCCTAACCCTAACCGTAGCACCCTAGCACCTAACCCTAGTTTTCCCACATGTACCGTATTCCCACATGTACCGTACAGTATATATAATTTTTTCCTGCATTGTAGATTAATACTGAAGACATCAAAACTATGAAAGAACACATATGGAATTATGTAGTAAACAAAAAACTGTTAAACAAACCAGAATGATGAATCAATTTTGACAAAAATTTAGATATATAGAACCTTATAATTCTAACGTCACGCTGTGTGTCAGTTTAGTTCAGGTATCTATGATTTATGAATATCAGTCTTCTTACCTTCCGCGAACATATGAGAGCCAAAAGACCCAGGCAGAGACAGTTGCAGAAGATGGTGTTGAACACAGAGCAACAGATGTGGTCTTTGATCTGTTCTCCCATGTGTTGTTGTTGTTGGACCGAGTTTCCCATGTCTCCCACCGGCTCTCTCCCTGGACCCTCCCCATCTCTCTGCTGGAGCTCGACAACAGCATCTTCATGACCAGCATCTTCATGACCAGCATCTTCAGCCCAGTCCAGGTCTGATGGAACAACGTACACTATTGAAAGCACGTAAGTCTCGGAGAGAAAATCTGTCTCCATAGCTTTCACTATGGAGAGTATTGCTAGCACGGTTTGGAAGAAAAAAACTGTCCAAGTCTTTCTGTCTCTCACACAGTGAATGTCCTTCTCTACTTTGATGCTTTACCACCTGACTGTAATGTACTGATGCGTACAACACTTAACTAAGCGTCACGTAGCAGCGCCCACAGAGCCATCCTGTTTACCGTGAGAAAGTCTACCCTCTTCATGTCCTCCATTTGACGTGTGGTTTAATGTTCCATATCTCTGTGGTGAAACTAAGCGTCACGTAGCAGCGCCCACAGCGCCATCCTGTTTACCGCGCTGTGAGAAAGTACACACACACACACCTACACACACACACACCTGTGTCCTCCATTTGACGTGTGGTTTAATGTTCCATGTCTCTGTGGTGATCTACATGTAGATACGTCACCTCATTACTGGTCACCAGTTACGACAGGCTCATGCAGTCTGTGGTAGCTAGCATGGTGGTGTGAACTACTTCCTGTCACCTTCTCTGTCTCTCTTCAACACGTAGGGAGATGGTACAAAGGTGTACGTGAGATTTGTTCGCTCAAGTTTGCAAGCAATGATGCAAAATGGTGTCCTGATTGACACCAAGGGCTGTTAATGCCACTTAATCTGAGGTGTTTGCTGATAAATAAATATGTTCATCTCATGGTCTCGTTGTCTATTTATACAGTTGTAACCACTGAAAAGACTATGTCAAACATACACACAGTATAAGTGTATCTACTAGCAGAGTGAGTCTTTCTCTGGGGGTGTAGTGATGTCATTGTAGTGTATTTTCATATGACGTGGCCATGGCAACCCGACGGCCACGTAGTGAAAGCAACATAGTAGGAGACTCTGTTTGACTCTGTTTTACTCATCCAGGGCTTGCTTGAGGGCAGAAACATATTTGTCATTTATCTGATTCGTTCCCCTATTCACTAGATAACCGTCCGTTTGTGTTGTTTCTGTTAGGAGAAATAGGGAGAGACACACGGTGGCCTTTTGACAATGCATATGCAGAGGATGGAATGTCATCATGGGAGGATAATTGCATTGGGGTCGAGTCAGCAAAACGGCCATAACATAGGTTACATTGGAATTGTATTAGAACATAGGGTGAGTTGCATTATAATAAGACAATGACATCCTATTTGCAGGACGGAGAATGGCCTCACCTACTCACTGGTATGCTTTGTATTCAACCAAATTAAAGTAACGTGGACTCTGTTTAGTTGGCTCAGCGAAATAATAGTGACAGGGTATAAAGTCCGCTACGTAGATGGACTCTTTCTCTTTATTTTTTTCACATCCATCCTGTGACCGATTCGGACCATCAGCTCCATTGAAGGGGCCATGCTGTGTAACCTGCTTTTTTGAATAAACAAGTCTTGCTCAAATTTGCTCAAGAATTCTTCTTCATTTTTAGTAAGTAACAGATACCAAAATATATACGAAATAATGGCGAGACTAGCCCAGGAGTTAATTAATAGCTTATAAGTAATTATAGTGACCGTCAATTTTTACATCTCTTCATTCAGCGCCTGGAGGTAAGTACCTTTCTCTGCTCTTTCTCTGTCTCTCCCTCTCCCTCTGCCTCTTTCTCTCTCTCTCTCTGCCTCTCTCTCTCTCTCTCTCTCTGTCTCTCTCTCTCTCTCTCTCTCTCTCTCTCTCTCTCTCTCCCCCTCTCCCTCTGCCTTTCTCTCATCCTCTCTCTCTCCCTCTGCCTTTCTCAAATTGGTTCCCTTCCTCTCTCACTCTCTGTCTCTCTGTCCCTCTCTCTCCCTGTCAGACTTCCAGCTTTGATGTAATTAAATGATCTTAAGCTAAACAAAAGAATTTAGATTTGTGTTGAGTATCTGTTAGAAATATAAGATAATTACAATTGGATTGAATTTAAAGAGCCGGATTTAGAAATCTGTATTTGTACATAAATGTGTAAATTGCACTGTATTGGGAAAATATCGTGTGTGTGTGTAAGCCTGGTACTAAAGGAAGACGAACTTTAGTAGTGTCTACATGAAAAGTGTAGGCTTGTCGACAGAAAATTAACGGAAGACGTTTTGTTAATGGGTCGGCAATATTGGTTATTGTGAAGATTAGCGAGAAGCTGATGAATGTGTTATTATGTGTATGGAATGAGCATTCCTGTTTGATAAAAGTGTAATTGGACTGTAAAGTCTGTTTTGGAAGACAAGAGGTCCTTTGTCCTTGTCAGCGGAGCACAAACACGCACGCAGGCACGCACAGACACACACAGGCTCAGATTTCTCTTGGGAGAGAGACCGTGGAAAAAAGGCATTAGAGAATATTAAAGTGAAATAATACGTTTAACTGCATTGAAAGATAATCTTGATATTGCTGAGTCGTGAATGTGCTCTGTTTGAGAAGACCGTGGTTTTTCGAGGAAAAACCGTGGGGTAGAGCCCATCCCCTCCCTTTCTGTGTGTCTCATTTCAGAGAAAAAAAAAGGCTGCAAAAAAGCACACATGCACACACGGAGTTGAAAATCCTTTCTACTACAAAGGGAACCTGAATTTGATTGTTGCATAAAAGATAAAGTTAAAATCCATTTCACATAGACTATAGTGGTATAGAGATAAAGTGGGTTGATCGTTGGGGTATTTTAAAGTAGTTTGGGGATATTTGTTGAGTTTTCATTCACAAGTCTAGTGGAAAGCGGGCGCATGCGCGTTAGCCGGAGCACATTCCATACTAAGGGCGTAGCCCAGCAGAGACTAGAGAACACAGATTCTTTTTCCTCCATTTTTCTTCCTTGCCTTTCATCTCTCTCTGTAATAAAGTTGTGATTGCAGAAATCACGAAAGTTAAGCATAGTTTGTTAAAAGTAAAGATAGATTGTGGGCTTTTGATAGATTCAAAGGAAAAGAGGCCAGTCGTTCTGTGAGACATCTGTTTTCTGAGCAGAACACAGGAAGATTTATGACCATCGATAAAACAGCTCTGTGACTCTCGGTCTGCCTGTTTGCATAGAAGACAGAGATCTGTAGAGAACATTTATAGAATGATGTTTGTAAATGACTGTTGAATATTACATTACTTGTTTAAATACTAATTGATTGAATTAATTATTCAGATCATTTCATTGTCTGTTTCACAAAACAATTGATTGATTCCACAGGTTTGGTCAAGTGTCTGTGACTGTCTAATGAAAACTATTCTGAATAACCATTCATTTTGTTTAATATTTTGATAACAGATAATTGACTCCACAGGTTTTAAATCAATGTATATGATGATATAATGAATAATTCTAACTAGTCATTAATTCCTTTCACTTAATAGTTGATTTATTTACAGATTGTAATTAATATTTGTAAGTTACTTTTCAGCATATTGTGATCGCTGAAGCATTGTGTTTGATAGGAGAAAAATAATAGGTTGTGACTTGAGATCACGACAGGGTGTTTTGAAGCAATCGATACCCAAGTCGGTTGCTTGGCGCCATCTAGTGGACAAAACACGACAAGACATTTTAAAACACTAATCCTCAGTGAGATCTATCTGAGGTCGATGAAATAGTCCTTTACATTAATAAATGGATGGTTGTAAATGATTGTAATATATTACATTACTTTAATTAATTTAATTAATTACAAATTGATTGAATTAATTATTCAGATCATTTCATTTTCTGTTTTCACAAAACTTTGATCAATTGTTTTGTGACAATCTAATGATAACCATTCCTTTGTTTGATATGTTGATAATAGCTAATTGACTTCACAGGTTTACATCAATGAAGTGTACGATTGTACAATGACTAAGTCTAATTAATCATTCATTCCTTTCAAATAACAAGTCGATTTCTTTACAGATTGTAATGAATAATTAATCATTCATTCCTTCCAAATAACAAATCAATTTCTTTACAGGTTGTTGTCACTATTCGTATTTTACATCTTTTTATTTCAAGTTCTTTTTCACAGCTTTTGATTAAAGAAGAGCAGAACAGTTTATATCTGAGGATTGAGCAATCAAGGGTTTTGTGAATCAGAAAGCGTGACCTGCCTTTGTAATTTGATAAATTGTGTTGAACAGCCTTTGTAGTTTAATAATTAAAGTTGACCTGAACTATAATTAGTATTGACTGAGCAATTAAGTGATACACATTCATACACAATAAGGGAAAAACATTTAGATTAAAACTAAACTAAATTTGGATTGAATTGAATTGAAATTAAATTGAATTTAAATTTGAATTGAATGATTATTTAGTTATGATTATTAATAATTAATTAATATTAATTAATAGTGATAATTGATTGTTAGTGATTAATTAGTTATGATTATTTAAATAATTTAAATAAAATTGAATTAAAATTTTAATTAAATTTAAATTAAAACACACACACATAGATTACATTTAAGTCAATAATACACAATACCACTGAAACAATCCGTTGTTCTGAATTGTAATGTTCTGTGTAGACAGTTGACGCAGTTAAAAGTTGGACTAGCATCTGTTTAGCAGATACGGCAACAGAAGGTGGGTTGTAAGAAAAGTACACCTTATAGCATATTTTCAGCATATTAAGCAGTATAAATATTTCAGACATGGGAGCCAAACCCAGTAACATTGTGAGGGCTGTTAATACAGACAAGGGAATATTAGCAAATTCATCCCCTGTGGCTATAGTGGAAAAAATGAATCCTCTTGTTAAGGAGATTAGCAAAATGTCAACGAAATGGAATATTCGTTGGGCAGACATTGAACAACCATGGCCAGAAGAGGGCACCTTTGACTTACAATTAATTGCAACATTGGAGATACTTATCAATGCACATAAGGCGCATCAAAAAGGAAAGATTAGATCAGAGAAACGCAGGTTAGAGTTAGCTATTTTAGACCTCTTCAAGGTAGAGGGGCAGAAAGTAGCATTAGCTTGGAATGAGAAAACAGCTCACATGGATCCAGAAAAAAGAGATGAATTGGCCAAAGCAATGGAAGAGAAAGTGAACATTCCATTCTCACACACAGCTCCAATCTCCAGTCCTCCTCCCTATGCCAAGATACTGGAGGACAATTCTCAGCGGATCTACCCTCAGGTCCCCGTCCTAAGTACGAACGGAGCCTTCACTATCAAAGATGGGGGTGATAATGTACTAGAGAGGGGAAGAGCGAAAGTGACCGTGGATTTCGAACCAGAGAACAAGACAGATGACAATGAAGATGGCAGTGGAGGTGAAGGCGAATGTTCCGGTGCTGACAGCAATGCACAGGGAGGTTACAGTGCTCAGATCAGAAAACTAATAGCCAGGGCCGAAAAACAGGGAAGGACAAGACGCTATAAAAAGGGAAAAGAAGAAAGTGGTTCTGAAGATGAGCAGGAGTCTCTGAAGATAGAGAAGAAGAAAGAGAGCTTAAAGCAAAAGAAGAGGATGTCGGAGGAAGAGGAGGAAGAAAGGGTGAAAAAGGATAAGGAGGAGTTAAGAAAGAGGGCAAGAAAACTCCAGAGAAGCCTAAGAGAGGAGGAAAGTTGTATACGACAGATAGAGGAACTGGAAGAACAGATAGCTCAAGTGACATCATTTCATACATCCCAGCCGAACCTCTCAAGAGAATATCGTCAAGTGTCATCACATCATACATCCCAGCCGAACCTCCCAAGGTCTACAGCGACACCAAGGTGGGACGAAAGAACGGAGCCACTAGTAAGCAATTATGGCCTTAGACCAAGAGGGAAGGCATCGGAGGAAGAGGAAATTCAGGGGATCTTCCCGGTGCTGTTTCGAGATAACAAGATAGAATATCGTCCTTGGGGTCATACAGATCTGTCTGAAGTGATCGAAAAACTCCCAGTCCTAGAAGATGGGGGTCACCCTTGGACTAACGAGATGGACGTGAGACTGACAGGGACGCAGGCCGCGATGGGAGACCTGAAAAGACTCTTAGCCTTTATTACAGGATTGGACACCATGCAGGAAATATTGACGAAGGCAGGACTTCATAAATATATCGGTACATCAGTTTATGACCCAGAGCTCTTCGCAGCAAACAGAGGCAGGCTGTGGAAGGCAATCAGAGAGACATACCCTACTCACATTCACCCAGACAATATCATTGTGATGCCACTGGGAGAAGATGAGAATCCCAGAGGTTATGTAGCCCGTGTGCACTCTCAATGGAGAAGTGTGACAGGGAAGGATGCCGAAGATAACCCGTTAGAAAAAGCCATAATCAGGGAAAAGATTCAACAAGGTCTCCCTACCCCAGTTAAGAACAAGTTAGCAGAAGTGGTGGGGCTACGACACATGAACAAGGCTGTTTATATAGACAACGTAGCACACCAAGTAGAATTATTTAGAAAGAAGATTCAGATACAGAAGGCACAAGACGAAGACTCACTCAGAAAACTAACTCAAGTACAATTGACTGAAGGCAAGAAAACCAGAGAGAGAGTGCAGACCATAGCCCTACAGGTCCCATCTCAGCCACAGCAACTGCAAACTGTCCCTCCCCAGTCATACCCACAGGGGCCACAAGGGGGGTATCCATACCCACAGGGGCCACCAGGGGTGCAAGTGGTTCCGTACCAGCCATACAACCAGCCTGGCCAAGGACCACCACAAGAGGGATGGACCGCAGCCGGGAAGAAGATGTTAGGACCATGTTTCCAATGCGGCCAGGATGGACACTTAGCCCGTACCTGCTGGAAGAAGAACCAGGGGGGCGCAGGGGGGAAACAAAAAGGAAGATATAGGCCCCCTGCTACACCGGCTCCAGGAGTGGTGAACCCCTACGGAGGCCCACCAGCTGGGCTATAGGGGTGCCCAGAAGATCCGAGAGGGGGGTGCCAGCTGGTGGTGACGAACAGGCCTGAAGATGAACCTACCATATGGGTGTCGGTCAACCAACGTCCATTAGAATTGATGGTGGACAGTGGAGCAGCCTACACCTGTCTGAAGCCTGAAGATGCCACGCACCTTCCTATGTCTGGGAAATATGTGAAGACAATCGGATTCGAGGGAATTAAACAGCTGATCCCTACTACTGAGCTTGTAAGCTTAGAGTACAAAGGACAGAGAGCAGATCTGTCAATACTTGTATCAGAACACACGCCAATAGGGCTACTAGGGAGAGATGCACTATGCCAATTGAACTGTACAGTGAAATGCACACCTGACGGCTGTCGGGTGACAGTGCCACAAGAGAACAGACAGCTGTCTGTCATGATGGACAACAACGCATCTATGGTGTATTGGGTGGGAGGGCTTAGCCCAGACCTAATGGAACCAGCAAGGATGTGGGACAATTATATCCTGGCACACATGTCCGAGGCCAGAAGGCCTACTGATCCATTGCATTGTACACTCCAGTATTTTAGAGAAGTTGCAGATGCAAACCCAGATGAGTGGCTGAAGCATCAGCCAAAACAGGTACAGCTTAGTACAAATTGTATAATCCTAGGCCCTCAGGGAGTGGCTATGAAGATAAACAGTGACACTTATCTAGATCAGGAGCATAAGATTGAGGGTAGCATCCCTCATGTGACACTTATGATATCTGAACACTATAAACAGAAGCATTTAGGGGCAATGATGGCAGACTCAGAAAAAGCCAGATTTGTAACGACAAAAGAAAACCCTGCTATCTGGAGGAGCATTGATGGACAGTTCACAAAACTGATGATCTCTGCTCAAGGAATAGGACATCCGCAGACTGTGAAGCTAATGAACCAGCTAATCCTTCCTGTACAACCTGAAAAAGACCTCAGAGAAGAAATGATACAGAATGTGCCAGCAGACCTGTGGGCAAAGAACAGTACAGACATTGGATTTGTGAAATCAGCTCGTCCATTGAGAGTTGAACTCATACCGGGTGCAAAACCCCCTTGGAAAAACCAATACCCATTGAAGCAGGAAGCAATTGATGGAATTGAGCCACAGATCAAAGGATTGTTAGAGGCAGGAGTCTTGAAGATAACTCAATATCCGTTAAGTAACACACCTCTTCTGCCAGTAACAAAACCTGATGGTTCATATCGTCTGGTACATGACCTACGGGCTGTGAATGAGGTAGTTGTCAGCTATCCAGCCGAAGTTCCTGATCCTCATGTGCTGTTGACTCAGATTCCATCTACAGCCAAAGTATTTACAGTGATTGATTTATGCGGGGCTTTCTTTTCTATACCTCTTAGTGTAGAAAGTCAAGGGTTATTTGGGTTTACCTACAAAGGTCAACATTATCAATATACCAGAATGCCACAAGGGTACAAACACAGTCCTCATGTTTTTAATCAGGTCTTGAAGGAGGACTTAGACGGGTTAGGGCAGACGATAAGTAGTACTGCCATTCAGTACATGGATGACATACTCCTTTGTGCCCCAGATGAAGAAACATGTCACAGGGATTCCGTTAAACTGTTAAAGGTTTTGGCGGAGAAGGGACACAAGGTGTCTAAAAAGAAGCTACAGTATTGCCAGGAAAAGGTAACTTACTTAGGACAATCTATTACACAGGGACATCGCAGTGTCACTAACGAACACTTGGAAGCTATTCAGAAGGCTCCAAAACCACGAACGGTTAGGGAAATGATGATGTTTTTGGGCATTACTGGGTATAGTTCAGCATGGGTGGAGGATTACACTAGACTGGTCGCTCCATTGAGGGGGATGATTAAGGAAACAGGTAGTGATAAACTCCAATGTTGCATTACTTGGACAAGGGAAGCTGATTTGGCGTTTGAGACAATTAAACACAAATTACAAGAAGCGCCAGCTTTAGCGCTTCCAGATTATTCCAAAGAATTTGGATTGTATGTTTCTTCTTCAGCCAAAGGGAAGTATGCCTGCGCTGTTCTTACGCAACCAACAGGCATTGGACCTAGTCCACAGCCCATAGCCTATTACTCTGTCGCATATTCAGAGGTAGAAATGGGTTTCGCGCCATGCTACAGAGCAATGGCCGGGGCATATCTTATGTACGAGAAGGCAACAACCTTAACAATGGGGTACCCAATTACCATTCTCTGCCACCACAGTCTAAGGAATCTTTTGAATCAAGGCAAGTATACTTTGACGATGCCTAGGATTAGGAATTATTACAGGATGTTGGAAAGAGAAGATGTAACATTACTAAGATGTAACACACTTAACCCAGCAGAGACCTTGCCAACCCCAGAAGATGGGGAACCACACGATTGTGTGAAGGAAGCTATGAGGTACTCTAAGCTTAGAGCAGATCTACTAGCTTTGCCTTTAAAGGAAGCTGACGTTGAGTATTGGACTGATGGATCTTGTTACCGGGTAGGAGAAAGTTTACGTGCTGGGTATGCCATAGTCCGATCCCAAAATTCAGGGTTCATTGTGGAACAAGCCGAGGCTGTTCCTCAGCCTTGTTCAGCTCAATTGGCTGAGTTAATTGCCCTCACAGAAGCATGCAACTTGGGAACCGGACGAAGAGTGACAGTGTACACCGACTCTGCCTACGCCCATAATGTGTGTCATCTACATGGAGCTGTATGGAAGGGACGGGGTTTTAAGAAAACTGATGGTTCGCCTATTCAGCACCACGCTCAAATCATGAAGCTGTTACAAGCCATGATGAAACCAAGGGAATTAGCCATAGTGAAGTGTGCCGCACACAGATCTGACTCATCACATGTCACACAAGGTAACAGGGCTGCAGATGATGCAGCCAAAGCCATTACAGGAGCAGACAAAGCAGGTAAAGTTCTGCTGGTCACACATGAAGCACAGTTACAGGGCATGGTCACGCTTGAGGATTTGTTGATGTTACAGAGTGGGGCAAATGCGCTAGACAAAAACCTCTGGTTAACAAGGGGGGCTAGTCAGGATGACACAGGTCTATGGAGAAATCATGAGGGACTGGTTGTGGCACCCCCAGATTTATTAGGCATGCTGATACAGGAAGCCCATGGATTAGCTCATGTGGCCAGGGGGGAGGTAAGACGCAAGATCACCAAGGAATATGGTTTTTGGGCTCCATATTTATTGGAACAAATAGACCATATCCTTGGTCAATGTGTGGTCTGTTTGAAAAACAATATCAGACCTGGAATACCAGTGGGAACTGGGCATATCCCTACCCCAAACGGGCCAATGAAACATTTGGTGATTGACTATGTGGACATGATTCGTCCTGTTGCAGGATACAGGTACATGTTAGTTGTAGTGAACAGGTTCAGCAGATGGGTAGAAGCATGCCCCACTCGAAAAAAGGATGCTCAGTCTGTAGCAAAGTTCCTATGCAGGGAATTCATACCTAGGTTTGGAATTCCAGATAGGATAGCGTCAGACAATGGTAAGGAATTTGTGGATAAGACGGTAAAGCTTATACTACAAAAGTTGGGAATCAAGCAGAGATTTGGGTGTATTTACTCACCTCAAAGCCAGGGGATGGTAGAGAGGATGAACGGGGTCCTTAAGAACCGTCTTTCTAAGGTCTGTCAGCATACAGGTCTTAATTGGGTGGAAGGACTCCCTCTTGCATTGATGGCCTGTCGTTCCAGTGAGATTCGAGGGCTGCACTTGACTCCCCATGAACTGGCTATGGGGAGAATAATGACAGCTCCCTGTGCACGAACCAGTGGGAAAGGGCCAAGTTTGGCTCTCTTGGAGAGTGACATGAAAGCCTATGTACAGTACATGACTAACCGGCAAAAGAGTATCTCTTCTTATGTGCTCCACAAACAGGAACGTGAAGAGGAGGTGAACGCACAGGAGAGGAAGGACGCGTTGCAACCGGGTGACAAAGTATACGTGAAGGTCTACAGACGGAAGTGGCATGAGGCTCGACGGGAAGGACCATACGAGGTCGTTCGGTGCACTGGGACTGCCATCCAAATCAAGGGGTCCCCCACCTGGTACCACGTTCATCACTGCATCAAGGCACCCAATGAGGACGATGAGGGAGAGCCTCAGCAGGATGGTGAGGAGACCCCTGGGGACGAGGAAGTCCACAGCTTGGACATCCAGGCTGACGAAGATGTTGGTGAGTATCTGCGCCGTGATGCAGATGATGCCGGGGGCCTCGTCCCAGACCCTGTCCAGCCCAGAGACGAGTGGGCCAAGGGAGATCGTGAAGGATCCAGTGACTGCGACACCCCTCTTGGGGGTTCTACCAAGCCTGGTGTTGCCCCTGTTGTCACCCCTTCCGACCCTGACAATGCTCCAGACGGAGATGTCAGCAACCCGGGCGGCTGCCCGGACCAAGGTACCATTGAGAGACACAGACCTGTCAGTGATACACCCCAACCAGACAGATCCCGTGATACACCGAGGCCAATTAGGAGGAAACTCAAGCCATGCCGTTTCAGAGACTAATATACCCCTTAGTGTTCCTACCCCATTGACTTCCTTGGACAATGCTACACTTCACTCACACACTGTTATGCCTGGACGTCAGAAAAGATTTATCACATTAGGTAGAGCTTTTATTTGCCCACATTCACGTTGTACTGTTGATGATTGTTTGATCTATGCCTCGACTGAAGCGGCTGAGTGGTACTTACTGGATGCCAAATATATTACACTTACACAACAGTTAATGTCAACACTTGTGACATTAACTAATGTTGACAATGAGGTGAACTCGTATTGGTGTGCTAGACGTAATATCGGTGAACAGGTGTTTGACAAATCCAACAATTTCAAGGACAAAGTTTGTAGTAACATTCCTGACTTTCCACACGACTTTTTGGTGGACTGTAGGGAATTTGTGCATGAATATATTTTTCCAGTTGAGTTACCAGGAAAGGTTAAAAATGTTGCTGTAAAGGCTTCTACGAAGGCGATTGTAGTCGCTACTGACGATTATTTGTTGTATGATTCTAATCACCTGGGGACACGGTCCCACCCTAATTCTGCCACTAGTATCATGAAAGGTTTTGCTTCAAAAATGAATTATTCTGATTGCTGGATTTGTCAACAGGTCCCTGTAAGTACATCTGCTCCTATGTTTTTCCCCATACCGTTAACTAAAGCAGAATGGTTTCATTATAATTGGCAGGGTTTAGCCCAATTTGTTTTACAGGGCAAGAACCAGAGCTCTTCTTGTCAGCCCAGCACGATTCTGGTTCCTTTAAATTCTTCCTATGCAGGTGTGGATATTGGTGTGTTGGAACGTCTGACAGCAGCAGTTAACGAACACCATAGGCCTAGCGGTGTGGGGAAGGTTATTATTGATAGGCTTACACATTTGTCACAACCAACAGGTCCGAAGAAGATATATATTATCCAAGCTATGTTCGTTCAATTGAATGGTACTGCATTGAGTCCTCATCTGTTATGTTCTGGGAGTGTGACTTCTACACGGTGGAGAGGTTCAGTTGTTATTTCTGGATTGAAATGTAAAGTTGTTGATTGTGCTATGGTGCCTCAAATGAAATTACATGATACCAATACTACCAGACGGCAGAAAGGCACCACGCAGCTTAAGGTCATGCCTCTCGTAAATATTACAACCTGTATTGACATACAATCTCGGCCCAAGGGCAGCGCGCTTCGTCAGCTAGGGGCCGCGTCTTGTATAAGTGGTGTCATTTTCCCGTATCCTGGTACGGAGCTTCAACTCCCGGAGGGTGTGTTTCTTGTGTGTGATAATAATGCATTCTCTAAGCTTCCTGCTTTGAGTGAGGGACTTTGTTATTTAGCTCATCTGATACCTTTGATTAGGAAAGTTACTCGGGAAGAGATGTCTGTACTTCACAAACAAGCAACCCATCGTAGTCGTAGGGCGTTATCTACCGCTCAGAAGTTTTTTGGCCTAATATTCCCAAGTTATGGTGTCTACAACTCTCAGACTGAATTAAGTGCCCTATCATCCGTTCTTGAAAAACACATTAATGCTTCGGATGCTGTAGTATCTGCCCTGGCTACTGAATTGACTGAAACTAAGAATGTAGCTCTCCAAAATAGAATGGCTTTGGACATTATTTTGGCCAGTCAGGGTGGTACTTGTGCTTTGATAGGCGGTGAATGTTGCAGTTATATTTCGGATTCTGATAACGCTCTGTATGATTTCCATGAATCTAACAAGAAGGGTATAGAGGATTTACGTAAAGAACACGGTTGGAATACATTGGATTTCTTTGATTCTGCTTTTTCAGGTATTGGTAATATGATCAGGTCCGTCGCTATTATTCTTGTTGTCATTATCATCTGTATTATGTTACTTGGTATTTTAATCAAATGTTTTGGAAAGTGTATTTCTGATGTTCCGGTTAATGCTTTAATGATGGCCGACATAGCTGATGAGCAAAAACTGGATTCTGCTTTGCTTTCTGATTTTGTTTCCTCTTTTGATGATTTGTTTATTAAGTGATGTTTTGTGATTGTTTGCTTCGGTTCCTGTTTGTTTCTTTCTATATCATGTGATTGATGTCGGTTGTGAAGTGATGTAATGGTTACGCGACAATGGAAGCTCCTGACTATGAAAGTGTTATCAATCTGAGACAGCGGTAAAGGCTGTTCTCCAACTGGGGCCATGTGCTAGCAACCTCTGACCCTGCCGCTTCGGACGAGGGAAACATCGGTCGTTGGAAATTTCTGTATCTCAGTTTTTGTATTATGCATGATGAACTGAGTGATGTGTTGATGTGTTGATGTGTTGATGTGTTGATGTGTTGATGTGTTGATGTAGTTGATGGGTTGATGTAGTTTTTCTGTCTGTCGTTTAGTTTCGGAACACACTCTGCGTGTTCCGAGGGGGGCTGTGTAGTGTATTTTCATATGACGTGGCCATGGCAACCCGACGGCCACGTAGTGAAAGCAACATAGTAGGAGACTCTGTTTGACTCTGTTTTACTCATCCAGGGCTTGCTTGAGGGCAGAAACATATTTGTCATTTATCTGATTCGTTCCCCTATTCACTAGATAACCGTCCGTTTGTGTTGTTTCTGTTAGGAGAAATAGGGAGAGACACACGGTGGCCTTTTGACAATGCATATGCAGAGGATGGAATGTCATCATGGGAGGATAATTGCATTGGGGTCGAGTCAGCAAAACGGCCATAACATAGGTTACATTGGAATTGTATTAGAACATAGGGTGAGTTGCATTATAATAAGACAATGACATCCTATTTGCAGGACGGAGAATGGCCTCACCTACTCACTGGTATGCTTTGTATTCAACCAAATTAAAGTAACGTGGACTCTGTTTAGTTGGCTCAGCGAAATAATAGTGACAGGGTATAAAGTCCGCTACGTAGATGGACTCTTTCTCTTTATTTTTTCACATCCATCCTGTGACCGATTCGGACCATCAGCTCCATTGAAGGGGCCATGCTGTGTAACCTGCTTTTTTGAATAAACAAGTCTTGCTCAAATTTGCTCAAGAATTCTTCTTCATTTTTAGTAAGTAACAGATACCAAAATATATACGAAATCATCTATCTCTCGATTTTAGCATGAGAATATTACCCCCCTGTACAGACCTCGCCATCCCCTCTACCCCCCTGTACAGACCTCTTCATCCCCTCTACCCCCCTGTACAGACCTCTTCATCCCCTCTACCCACCTCTACAGACCTCTTCATCCCCTCTACCCCCCTGTACAGACCTCTTCATCCCCTCTACCCACCTCTACAGACCTCTTCATCCCCTCTACCCACCTCTACAGACCTCTCCATCCCCTCTACCCCCTGTACAGACCTCTTCATCCCCTCTACCCCCCTATACAGACCTCTTCATCCCCTCTACCCCCCTGTACAGACCTCTCCATCCCCTCTACCCTCCTCTACAGACCTCTTCATCCCCTCTACCCCCCTGTACAGACCTCTTCATCCCCTCTACCCCCCTGTACAGACCTCTTCATCCCCTCTACCCCCTGTACAGACCCCGTCATCCCCTCTACCCACCTCTACAGACCCCGTCATCCCCTCTACCCCCTGTACAGACCTCTTCATCCCCTGTACAGACCTCTTCATCCCCTCTACCCCCCTGTACAGACCTCTTCATCCCCTCTACGCCCCCTGTACAGACCTCTTCATCACCTCTACCCCCCCAGTTTTCTCTACAATTTCTACAATTTTCTCTCTACAGTTTCTACACGTCAACGTGTACCGAAACACTTGTTTCCAACGTGGTCCTACGTTTCTCCTACACCAAGACACATACAAAGAGCATAGAAACATACAAAGAGCATAGAAGATACAATCAGAATACAGTCTGCCATTCCTTCTCCCAGCATCGATTTGGTTTTCCTATCATGACTGAAGGACAGACGATTCACTTACTTACACTACTGTAAGTCGCTTTGGATAAAGGCGTCTGCTAAAATGCCAAACATGTAAACAAATAAATCATGTAAATGTCGGCTAAGGTGATCAGCTGAGCTTGACTTGGGACTTGACTAACAACAAGTGACACATTTCCCATCTCACACGCTGTTGTTGCACAATGTTATTGTGTGTGTGTGAGTGTGTGTGTGTGTGTGTGTGTGTGTGTGTGTGTGTGTGTGCTGGGTGAATACATAAACAAACAAGCGAAAAGACGACATTAGAAAACGTACCATGCTGACGATATTACTAAATGTTTGAAGTAGCTTTTATCTTAGCTGACTCTCTTACCTTCAGGTCGAGTTTGTGTATTCTGGCTTCGCAAAAGACCAACAGTAGCAGGAGAAACACGTCTCGAAATACATGTCGGGGCCGTGCCATGGTGGCTAACTAAACCAGCTAGGTGTATACTAGTGATATACCGTTGTGTGTGTATGATATTTACTATAACACTAGCTGGCGAAAATAGGATATATTTTTCTCCCAAACTATTCTGCTTCCCTAGTAGACCTTCTTACTTCCGGGTACAACCACGACTTACACGTCACCAGCAGAGTGACGAGCAACGCCCACAACGCGTCAAACTTAACAACCGGATATTCAGGGCGCAATTTTTGTGCCCCGGCCGAGAAATAGGAGACAGCCAATTGGAGCGCTGCTACAGCTCACGTGGAAGCCAAAAGTATTTGGCCTGTCATAGACTTGCATTCGACCGGCGCCCCGACTCCTCCCCCTATGTATTTGAACAGTGAATTTTACACACACACAGATAAAATGTTTATTGCATTGGAGGATTTTTAATGAATGCTGATAGGCGCCGACAGAATATCAGCCGCATTTTGTGAATAAACAATGTTTATTTAAAAAAAAAACTTTTATAAATCGCAACTAGGAAGTGAAGGTGGGGGCGGCGCCCCAGCGCCCTCTATCGGCCAGCCGCCACTGGTTTGATCCAATCTAGTCCTACATCCGATAATCAGATTTTATTTGAACTGTTTATGATTAATAATTAGTTCTTATGATTATTATTATGAACAGCCAATTACTGTTATTATGAACAACATGCATGTTTCTTAGCCTAAGTGTTGGTGATTTTGGTATCCAACTTTAAGACAAATACACTAATTCCTATTAGTATTATTAATAATTACTAGTAGCCTATTAGCTGCAACGTTTGCAGGAAAAGTGCTATACAAATAAACGTTATTATTATTAGCATTAGTTCACACAAGTTGCATGGTCACCATGGCACCGCGGCCTTGTTGTGACGCCGTCGCTGTTCTATGACGTGAGCTGCGTTCGTAAATTCGCTCTGAGACACACTGGGTTCAACGTCATAAAGGGACCAAGTGATTTGATTGGACAAGAGGCATTCCATGCGTGCTGATCAGATTCCAGAGCGACTTTACGAACGCAGCCTTTATGACACCTGCTACAGGCCGACAGTTCAACAGCCGTCGCTGCTCTGTCGAACGTGTTCTAAACTGAAACGACTCTACCGTTCAACAGCGTTTTCACATTTGCATTGACAATGCCAAACAAAACACAGGTAATCATTTCATGGATGTGAAAAAGGAAAAAATAGCGTCAAGAAGACCGCGGTATAGACCCGTATAGTATTGTATAACACCGTGAAGACCAGTGTAGTACTGTATATACTCAGTCAACTGTAATCAGGGTTGCCAGATGGGATTGTCAATTTCCAGCCTAACCACAGTCTAAAAACCCGCCCAAATGCTTTTTTTTCCAGCCCAGTGTTATCAAAAGTAGCCCATTCGGCGGTAACCCGCCCCATCTGGCAACCCTGAGTCCCTGTCCCAGGCCACTGTCCCACCCTGCCTGAAAACCTCAACTATCATCCCAGTCCCGAAGAAAAGCACGGTGAGCTGCCTAAACGACTACCGCCCGGTGGCACTCACACCAATCATCATGAAGTGCTTCGAGAAACTAGTCCGGGCCCACATACTCACACGCCTCCCGCCCAACCTGGATCCATACCAGTTCGCCTACAGAGCCCACAGGTCCACAGAGGACGGCATCGCGACGACTCTCCACGCCACTCTATCCCACCTGGAGAGGGGAAACAGCTACGCGAGACTGCTCTTTGTGGACTTCAGCTCTGCCTTCAACACCATCCTTCCAGACAGGCTAGTGACCAAACTACTAGACCTGGGTCTATCACACTCTATATGTGCATGGATCAAGGACTTCCTGACCGACCGCCCCCAGAGGGTGCGGGTGGGCCCCCACACCTCCACAGCCCTCAGACTCAGCACTGGGTCCCCCCAGGGCTGCGTGCTAAGCCCCATCCTCTACAACCTCTACACCTACGACTTCACCCCCGTCCACCCCAGCAACTCCATCGTAAAGTTTGCAGACGACACCACCGAGGTGGGATGCATCTCGGGGGGGGACGAGGCGGCGTACAGGGATGAGGTAGAGCAACTGAGCAAGCTGTGCAAGGTTAACAACCTGCTGCTGAACAAGTCAAAGACCCAGGAAATCATCGTAGACCAGCAGGCCCCATCCTAACATGAACACAACAAGCCTGTACACCCAGCAGGCCCCATCCTAACATGAACACAACAAGCCTGTACACCCAGCAGGCCCCATCCTAACATGAACACAACAAGCTGATTGTCATTCTAATCCGTTTTCTATGTGATCCCGTCTGAAGCTCCTTTGACTTGACGTAACAAGTCGACCGGAACGTTGATCTGAACTCTGTTGTGTTGCAGATGAAGAGCAGCGGCATGAAGGCCAGCGAGAGCTCAGACAAGAAGGCCACCAAGGCCCCTAAGAGCTCAGACAAGGCCACCAAGGCCCCTAAGAGCTCCAAGAAGGCCACCAAGGCCCCTAAGAGCTCAGACAAGGCCACCAAGCCCCCTAAGAGCTCAGACTAGGCCACCAAGGCCCCTAAGAGCTCAGACAAGGCCACCAAGGCCCCTAAGAGCTCCAAGAAGGCCACCAAGGCCCCTAAGAGCACCAAGAAGGCCACCAAGGCCCCTAAGAGCTCCAAGAAGGCCGCCAAGGCCGCGAGGAGGAGCGCCAAGAGCGCTAGCAAGAGCGCCGACTCTGACGCAGGTGAGAGGGTTTAAAACACACACAATTATTAACTCAGATGATGTGCAATTTGGATGGAAGACGTTTATTAGAAATCTTCCTCTCCCTCTTCCTTCTCCTCCTCTTCCTCCTCCTCCTCCTATGTGTTCTGTCATAGAGGCCATAAGTATACTGTATTTAGACACAACTTATTATTTTCTATTTGAAACATACAGAATGTACATACATACATTACATACATGTATACATATATACATGTATAATATATATGCGTATACAATACATACTGAATGTAGTTTATCAACTACAGCAGAGAGAGAGCCTTGTTGACAGGCCTCATTAGCCTCAGGAGGTTTAAAACGGAAGGGAAATAGAACTTAGGAAAGGACCGTTATCATTACATCCAGAATACGAGACAAATGTAAAAAAAGTGAATTCAAGCTAAATAGTGGAAATACCACCGCTCATCCATAATCAGACTTAGCTGAGGTGCTGAGCTGAAGGGTATCAAATTGAATGAAAACAAGCAGCATCCGCACACTCAAAACTGTGCAAAGATCAATGATTTATTGCGAGCTTTCGGTCTTTCATAGACCTTCTTCGGGCATACAGCAGAGATTGTGAATTTAAGCTACAATACTTGTGTGGCATAACGTTTCAGACTGTAGACTAGTGTTCATGTTCCTGTTTCTGTCTGTAGCTCCAAGACGTCCCTGCAGAGGGCGCCTGTGAGTGACCCCCTGAAGGACTTCTTTGGGGTGACGGCGGACACCGTTATCCAGGCCCTGGGCGACAAAACATCTTCCTCTCCTGAACTGACCAGAGCTCTGGTGGGGGAAACGCTCAGCCAGCTGAACTCAGCGTTCTCGGTGGTCGTGGCCTACAGCCCCTCTGGAAGGTCGTCCCCAGTGACGACCGGGAGGCTGGACGCCGTGCCGGCCACCGAGGAGATGGTGCGCGTCGCCATTTTTTTATTTTTTTTTTATAAATTTGTTTTTCAGATTTTATCCCTTTTTCACCCAATTTGGTAGCCAATTGAACCCAACCTAGCATCCAATTATCCCCTGCCTATTGCATAGGATCCGCCGCACGACCCCGTGGCCGGCAGTCCCAGAAGAGGCCGCCAGGCAGGCTAGCTGACTGGCTCCTCGAGCCCAGCACCGTTATTCCGGCACCCAGGGGGCGGTGTTGCGCGACGGATCCTTGTCCAGAAATACTCCTATACCGCCCTCGGAAGCGGCCGCCCAATATGCCGCTTCCCGTGTGCCTCGGCCATATCTGGATCTGGCGAGCCGGGATATGAACCCCGGCCCCGGTGGGCAGCATGCACTAGTGGCCAGTGCGTAGACCGCTACACCACCGCGGGGCACCGCGTCGACATCTTTAAAGAACCTGTCGTCCTGTCATGTAGCCACAGCTTCTGTAAAGCCTGTCTGCTGGAATACTGGGAACACAAGGAATCTCGGGAATGTCCAGTTTGTAGGAGAAGATTCTCAAAGGAGGAGCCACTTCACTTTAGCCTAGCTCTAAAGAACTAAGGCCTTCTTACAGAGCTGAGGCAGGGTCTGAGGTATCTCTGGAACGCTCCAGGCATTTGGGGTGACCGGACAGGTTCCCTCAGCGCAGGAGCAGGTAAGTATGGAGGTAGGTGATACGACCCTTGCTCCTTTGACAGGTGAGGTAATGGCCGCCATTGTTGAGACCATGGAGGGCTACACGGAGACAGTGGGAGGGGGACAGGGCACGGCAGGAATGCTCAGGGAGGTGGCGCAGAAGAAACAGATGCTCTCCCAAAGCGACGGCCGAGATGGCTCATGTCAGGGAGGTTCCTCACGTTCCTCAGAAGAGACCAGAATTACCCCCTGGAGCCTCTGAAGATGTGCTGGTGAGCCAGAATGACCTGGCCATGTTGTGACGCCGTCGCTGTTCTATGACGTGAGCTGCGTTCGTAAATTCGCTCTGAGACACACTGGGTTCAACGTCATAAAGGGACCAAGTGATTTGATTGGACAAGAGGCATTCCATGCGTGCTGATCAGATTCCAGAGCGACTTTACGAACGCAGCCTTTATGACACCTGCTACAGGCCGACAGTTCAACAGCCGTCGCTGCTCTGTCGAACGTGTTCTAAACTGAAACGACTCTACTGTTCAACAGCGTTTTCACATTTGCATTGAATCATCAAGCAAAAATAGATGGATTTTGATATTATGTGGTATTCTAGTACTTTGAACTCCATACTACATTATGGTGAATAAACATTTTAAGAAAACAAAAGACAAAAGACTTTTTATGTTTTTGTGGTGGGTAGTTTGCTAGCAAAACAACGTCACGTTGAACGTGTCTCATTCTCAGTTAAGCAACGCACGCACACATGAGCGAAAGGAGAGACGATACTTCCACCTGTGTTATTGCCAGTTTACTGATGCTCACAATAAGCATAAAGTAATAAAATCTTAACTAGAAGACACCAGTGGCGGCTGGCCGATAGAGGGCGCTGGGGCGCCGCCCCCACCTTCACTTCCTAGTTGCGATTTGTAAAAGTTTTTTTTTTAAATAAACATTGTTTATTCACAAAATGCGGCTGATATTCTGTCAAATATCTGATATGGCACATATGATAAACTGTTATGTTATAGGTTATGATAAACATCTGAAAAACTCACATTATTACACCAAACAAAATAAGTGTCTGTCCTGATTTTTATCTTACCCCCCCCCCGTAAACACATGAGTAACCCCCCCCCCCCCCCCATGGCGATAACATCCCTTCCACCCACCCCCCCCACCCCATAGTTCTTCATTACACTATATTTGGTATATCATAAAATCATAATAATACAACAATTACAGGTTACATTCACATACAACACAGCCTACAAACACAGTCACTCCATCAACTCTTTTATCCTATGTATTGCAGAGGTCCATGTTTGAATTGTCCTTGTATGGGACAATTTGACTGCAATCAATCATCCTCTGTTTTTCTGACATTCTTTGCTGGTGTGTTTATGTAAAGTCACATGCATGTGTCTTTGTTCTGTGTTTCTGTGCTGCATAATAGTCTTTCCTGTTTATTTCCTCCTCAAATATGTACCCACTGTCATATGATTACAACATACAGTAAACATTTAGTAAAGCAAACACACCCCTTGCTATTTAGCCTTTGTTATTAACTCTATTGAGAACAGTAGAATAACTCAAATGAACAAAAAACATTTAAACAGGTGGGTGAATTATAAGACAATGATAATGATATCAATCCTTATAATGCAAAGTGTATGACAAGCCTATTGATTGATCGTTTTGATTAAACTTGAATCTTATCATAAGGTCTACATAACAGCAGCGTCATAATGACAGACCGGGTGCCATAAACATTCATGAGAAACTTGTTTTTAACCTCTGTATATCTTCCTCCTGTAGATTTCGCCACAGCCCAAACTGAATGAATCTGATATTGTGAACTGTGTCCCCCGCCTCCACGGCCTGCGCTGTCACGGCCTTCACCTCCGCCACAAACATATCGACTCACTCTTTGACCTCGACGTCATCATTTAGCTTATTTCCAATGATTTGGACCAGCTGAGCACACTCAGATACGTGTGCTTACGTATCGACGATCTTGTCCACACAATCACCGTCGAAAGCATTTGTGGAAGATGATCCACTTCTTCTCAGAAGAATCCCGCTGACAGCTCTTGAGGCTTGTGTGTGGAACTCCTCACTTCCTATGATGGCCAGTTGGGTGGATGTCCCAGCAGGAGGCAGCAGGTCTTCTCAGCCACGTTGAGGTTGTATAACAACCTCCATACTAAAGTGGCACAATTGTTCAACATGGGCTCTGCCACCACCGGTAGAGCAGATTTGGTGACGTCATCACCCCTAGAGGAACCCCGACAGGAAGTCAGCTCTGGGGACACGGAGCCTCCTCTCTGAGGAAGTGTTCCCAGCTGCTTGTGGCTGGTTTTTACTCCCAAACCCCCGGGAGGAGGTCGTCTGAAGTCTCTTGCGGCGGGTGTTTTTGTGGCAGATGTGCTCGCCCAGCTAAGGGTTTACACGCCCTCAGACAGCCTAGGGGACATGGAGACCTTCTCTCTGAGGGAGCGTTCCCAGCAGCTTGCGGCTGGATCCGACTCCCAAACCTTTGTTGACGAGAGCACCAAGGAAGTCATCGGAGGGATACTGACCACTTTTGCATCAATGTCAGTCTGAGACCTCTATCGGGTGGAGCTCGTCCGAAGACTCTCTAACACCACTCTTTGGTGGACGCTCTTGCCCAGTTAAGCGTTTTTACTACAACAACCTCAGACAGTTCTCTGAATCCTCTTCTAGATCGTCCTCTGAACTCAGTGGTGAGCAGCATCAAAGTGGAGTCTGAGACCTCTATGGGGAGGAGGTTGTCAGAGTTTAAGAGGAGGGGAACTCACGCTGTGAGGAACGTCCTCATTAAGTCCTCTGAGTCCGTCACCAGTGGGGTCAGCCAGGGTTCTCCCACCACGTCCTCTGCCACTACCGACTCGGCGGCAGCGGATATTTTTGGCACCGTTGTGGACGGTGTGAAAGGCCTTTTCCAGAGAGGCCAGTTGCGCCTGGCAGCGTTAGAGACCCGGAGGCGTCTGAGAGTGGGGTTAGCGTGTCCGAGGCGGACATTTGGTCCACTGCACAAAGGCTGTACAACAGTCTGCGGCAGAAGCTGAGGAAATTTCTGTCTTCACAAAAGCAGCCCCAGACAGAAACCCAAGTAGCGCATCAGCCAAATCCTGGGTGTGGTCCAAGAGGACATGTCTAAATCTGACCAGTTGAACAGGACAGGTGAGCTGTCCGAGTTATTCAGCTTAGTGGGAACTATGCTGGAGAACTTGGAGACGACCACCTCCCCTGTATCCACGCAGTCCTCTCAAACATTGAGGTCGGAGAAGACATTGGAAGATACGTCTGTCACACTTCCTGGGACCCCATCTCCATCTGAGCTCCAAAAGGTCATAAGTTGCCCCATTGTGCATAGATCAACAATCGACTGCGAAGGTGATGATGATCAGAATGATCAGAATGATTCAATGCTGGAATCTTCATGGGCTGGGACTCCATGGCTGCCATTGTGGACACCATACTCAGTCCTGCAGAGCTGCAGCAGGCCTCTGCCCCTCTGGATAGACTGGAGGAGCTCCTTTCCCAAGGGAAGGTCCAGGCTCTGTCCCTCTGGATAGACTGGAGGAGCTCCTTTCCCAAGGGAAGGTCCAGGCTCTGTCCCTCTGGATAGACTGGAGGAGCTCCTTTCCCAAGGGAAGGTCCAGGCTCTGTCCCTCTGGATAGACTGGAGGAGCTCCTTTCCCAAGGGAAGGTCCAGGCTCTGTCCCGCGACCTGGTCGACCGCCTGAACAGCCTGAGGCTTGAACACGGAAAGATCTCTGTGGACCATGCGGGAACTGGCAAAAGTCACTCAGACTCAGCTCTCCTAAAACCCACCCAAAGCCGTCGGCAAGGGCCTTTGTAAGCCCTTCAAGAAGGCCTCAAGAAAGACCCAGAAGACACCTGAATCTATCTCTGCATCTACCTAGTTGACTAAATGTGTGTCTTGCATTCAACCTATTGTACTCCTTGTCTTTTGTCATTCCACAGTTGGATTTAATCAACCACATTACCAGACTGATTTATTGACACCGAATAGGAAATACTCCTACATTTACTGCTTACAGCCACCAGAGGGCGCTACCACTACACCATTGTGTGGATATACTAAGGGTGAAACATAGAGCATTTACCATTACTCACTGATAGGGGGCAGTAGATCCATTCTGACCCTGCTCCAGTGAGCCTCACACTACCATACCATTAGTACATGGGTCTGAACCACAGAGTGGATGTATGTGGTGTGAGATGAGGTAACATTAGCATTGGACAGTCTAAACAGGCCAGGATAACACGCTGTAGGAATAAAAGGTTTATGAGGAGAGTATGCAATGTTGGTGCATAACACAACACAAACATTGATTGGTCGAACCACACACAAGCTCTCTCTCACACACAGACACACACAAACATACACACTAACTCACTCACACACATACATACATACTGTACATACATACACATTTGGTTTCAAATTTCAAGTTTATTGTTACGTCACATTACACAAGTGTAGAGAGAGTACAATTCTTAGGCTTGGGTTCCTGACATTGCAACATAAGACAATAAGACAATAGGCATAATTCAAGATAACAAAAAATGACAATAGAACAGGACATAAGTGACAAATAAGATAATTAGCCGTATCCAGACAATTCACAGACAATAAGGCAATAGGCATGATTCAATATAGAAAAAGTGACAATTCGGTTGTTAAGTCGTGACGTGTTTCCGGGTCCAACGTTGGCTGAGGCGCTCTCTTCGAAATGCCGCAGTAATAATAATAACTCGTTATATTTGTATAGCGCTTTTCCGAGGCTCAAAGACGCTGACAATATGGGGAAAACAGGAAAGTGCTGTGTCCATTGTTGTATGAATAGATCAGAGTCTAAAAAATGATTGAACTGTCATTCTACCACTTTAGTGCACTGGTACTCTGGTGCGGGGATTTTTTTTATTTGGACCCGGAAATTGCTAAACGTCACGTTTGACGTCAGACTTAACAACCGAATTGTACAGGACAGTGGCGGCTGGCCAATAGAGGGCACTAGGGCGCCGTCCCCACCTTCCAACGCGGCCCCACTTCCTAGTTGCTACTTGTAAAATATGTTTTTGTTTATTCATAAAATGCGGCTGATATTCTGTCGGCGCCTATCAGCATTCATTAAAAATCCTCCAATACAATAAACATTTTATCTGTGTGTGTGTGTAAAATTCACTGTGAAAATACATAGGGTAGGGAGTCGGGGACGCTGGCCGAATGGGACTCTATGGCAGTCCAAATACTTTTGGCTTACACGTGAGCTGTAGCAGCGCTCCAATTGGCTGTCTCCTATTTCCCGGTTGGGGCGCAGAAAAGTGCGCCCTGAGCATGCGCAGATTATAGGCTTGCCTAGGCTGCAGCCTAGGGCCACTACCACTAGGGGGCCACGACGGCCACCTAACATTGGATACAAATTATTTTTTTTTAATGCGTGAGACTTGAGAGCCCTGAATATCCGGTTGTTAAACGTGACGTTTTGCAATTTCCGGGTCCAAACCAGAAATTCTCTGCACCAGAATACCAGTGTACTACAGCGGTAGAATGACAGTTTAATCGTTTTTTAGACTCGGATCTATTCATACAACAAGGGACACAGGACTTTCCCGTTTTCCCCATATTGTCAGGGTATTTGAGCCTCGGAAAAGCGCTATATAAATATAATGTATTATTATTATTATTGCGGCATTTCGAAGACAGCGCCTCAGCCAACTTTGGACCCGGAAACACGTCGCGACTTAACAACAGAGACAGACAACAAGGAGAGGAGAGCAATAGAGAGACAGACAACAGGAGAGGAGAGCAACAGAGAGACAGACAACAGGAGAGGAGAGCAACAGAGAGACAGACAACAGGAGAGGAGAGCAACAGAGAGACAGACAACAGGAGAGGAGAGCAATAGAGACAGAACTGAGGTGAGGTGAGCAACAGAGATAGTTCAGGATGATAACAAACAGTTCAGTATGACAGAGACAACTAATAGAAAGACAACTGTATGATTATAGAGTTTACATGTTCAAGGAAATATTGTATGATAATAGAAAGGTACACTTTAATTTAATTAAAGAAGTAACAAAGAACACATTTATTATCACAATTGCATTGTGTTCCATGTCTTTCTCCATTGAATAAATAATGCCTAGTTGAATGGCTAAACAAGACAACTGTCTGGACAGTACTGCTAGAATTATTCACCTTACCGCTGCACAGATAGACAAAGGGTATAAGTCCATTCTGTTAACATTAGGTCTACTCTGCTAACAAAGACTATTCCAGTTGATTTGTCAGTTGTTGTGCATTATACTTTTGTTGTGTTTGCAGTTTGCCCTTTAATAAGTTATATATATATTCTCATGCTAAAATCGACTGTAAATCCAGATTTTAAAGTTGATATTCTTCCCCGTGGAGCATGCCCCCATAACCTGTGCCCCACCCAACATTTTTATCACCAGCCGCCACTGGTACAGGACATAAGTGACGAGTAAGACAGGTTGAGAATATGTCACCAACAGACCTGTTGCATTGTCAAAGGCTGAATAGGCTCAATATTTCACCTGAAGAACCCTTTTTTTGTTTTGTTTATGTTATGACTTTTAACTTTTTTATTGTTTCCTCTCATTTCTCATGGCATCAGTTCATTAGAAGGCTAAAAATGTTTGGGAAAACTATTTCCTGGGCACTTTTATTAGACTAGCCAAAGCAACACCAAAGCACTCATCCAACCTGCGTGTTAGAGGAACAGGGTGACTGACATTTCCACTTGCGTCTTCCTCCGAGTCATTTACATTTAGGTCATGTTCTCACATGAAAGTCATAATTGAGACCCGGAGCAAGTGGATGAGTTCGCAACATTGTTGCATAAATTATTTCTCTGATTTGCGTTCTCACAGCCCTTCATGTAAACAAAGTAACATACGCAATCGAAGCAACAGACGTGGTAGTTGATTGGTCAGAAAAATTTAGAATTGCCCGTTCGTCCTGCTCTTATCCAGATCAACACGCGTGCGCTGTTGTTTTCCTATGGACTTCCTCGAGCAGCGTTCTCACCAAAAGCGAAGGGAAGCAAAGTGACGGATGCGTCGTTTCTAACCGGAGTGAAACCACCCTTTTCAAGCGGAGCATCCGAGGGTTCTTTGCTGCGGGAGCGACTTCGAATGCGCGTTCTCACAGCTCCAAACGACGCAGAGCAAAGCGAACTTTATCCTAAACTCCGATTCCAAGTGAAGCAAATGTTCTAGTGAGAACACACCCTTAGATTTTTGGCATTTAGCAGACGCCTTATTCCAAAGCGACTTACAAATCGATACATTTGACTAAGTAAGTCAATCATCAACCAACCAGTCAGCATCAGTCACCCAGTCCTCCGCTGTCTTACTTTGGGTAGTCTAATGAGCCTATCGCTAAGCCACGCCCCAAAATAGAAATCGCAACCTTCTTAAAACAATGGCTTACGTCCCTTTTGAGGAAAATTATGTTTTTGCCTAAATATCATATATTCTATATTATTTTACAAATTACAAACATGTCTTTTTTTTTCCTCAAATATAAAATATGACGTAAGCCATTATTTTAAGGTGACGATATGACCATCTCCTGTTCACCACTGTGCCACTACGACATCTGCTGGGCCAAAGCACCATTGTTGGTTGGGAAGGAGGGTGGGAGGGAGGAAGGGAGGGAGAGAGGGAGGGTGGGAGGTAAGGAGGGAGAGAGGGAGGTAGGGAGGGAGAGAGGGAGGTAAGGAGGGAGAGAGGGCGAGGGGAAGGTAGAGAAAGACAAAGAGAGAGAGACAGATAGATGGAGATAGATGGAGAGACAGATGGAGAGATAGAGGACGTAGGGGGAGGAGGGAGGAAGGAGGAGGGACAGAACAACACCAACACATTCAATCAATGAATTACTGACCACCTGACTGATCACCTCACTGTGCCACTACTACTACTACGACCCCCCCCTGCTGGTTACCTCCCGTATTACATCTCCTGTTCCCCTCCACTGTGCCACTACGCCATCTGCTGGGCCAAAGCAGCGTTGTTGTTCTTGAGGCCTTGCTGCGTCTGCACGGTGAGCTGATGGCAGTCGATGTGCCTGAACTCTGCAGCGAACAGTCCGAACAGGGAGAAGAACACCATCACCAGGGCCCACTCCGCCATGGCCGCCCCGGACCGCTGCCCTGTGTTGTGGAGGATGGACACTGCAGGAGGGGGGGAGGTCAAGGGTCAAGGAGCACAAGGCCACTGTAATGTATACTGAACAAAAATATAATCATAAATAATAATGAGAATAATAATAATAATAACCGTTATTTGTACAGCACTTTTCCTGCACGCGTTGCATCTCAAAGTGCTCCAATCATTATATAAATGATCATTTAATGATTTAGTCATTTAAAGGCAATGTTAAAAAGATGGGGTTTTAGTCTTGACTTGAACATATTTGCTGAGGTTGCATCCCTAATGTAAACTGGCAGAAGATCTGAGAGCTCTATTGGGCTGATATGCTAAAAGACCTGAGAGCTCTATTGGGCTGATATGCTAAAAGACCTGAGAGCTCTACTGGGCTGATATGCTAGCAAAAGACCTGAACTTTTGGTGCTGTGGTCTTCATATTCTGAACATATTCTGGTGCTGTGCCAGCAGATATTCTGGCGCTGTGCCCTCCCCCATCCCCCCTAGAGGTCAGAGAGGTTTGACCTTTGACCCCCCCAGCTGGTAACAAGGATACTGGCTACGACCAGGACGGTGCAGAGGCTGCAGCAGGTGGCCCTCAGAGGCCCCGCCCACCGGCGGTCCTGGGGGGGCCCCGCCCGGTAGGTGAGCCACACCTGCACCCAGAAGTAGGCCAGGCCCACGAAGAAGGCCAGGAACGCCCCCAGCAGGTGGGCCCCCATCACTACAGATTGCTGGAGGGAAGGAGGGAGGGAGGGAGGGAGGGAGGGGGAGAGGGGGAGGGGGAGGGGGAGGGAGGGTTGGAGGGAAGGAAGGAGGGAGGGGAGGGAGGATGGGAGGGAGAGAAGGAGGGTGGGAGGGAGGAGGGGGGGAAAGAGGGAGAAAGGATAGAGAAAAGGTAGAGAGGTAGAGAAAGGTAAATCCGCTCTGAGAGCGCCGAAGTGCACACTGTCATACAACGTCATAGGGACCAGGTCATTTGATTGGACAAGAGGCATATGAGTGCTGATCAGATTTCCAGGGCGAATTTACGAACGCAGCCGTAATGTAGCTAGCGAACAGAAGAGGTAAAAAAAACGTCAGATCAGATATATAAAGGGGTTATTTTTATAAACTGGACACATTTTGGGAATATACTGTATATGGTTACCTTCTCGCCTGAAAACATATTAAAATGACATGTTAACACTTGTAGAGACAAAATTACAGCTTTTAGCCCATGGAGGTTTAAAATGGAGGATTTAAATTCCCCGCTGCCGGCCGGTGCGAAATGCATTCTGGGAGGCAGTATGCATACTAGGGGTGCAACGGTTCTCGTTTTTTTTACGGACGGTACGGTTTGCGTTCCACGGCTCAATTCACTAGTGAACCGTGACGGTTTTCGGTTTATGCTGCGATTTGGCTGCGTTCGTAAATTAGCTCTGAGAGCGCCGCAACAGTTTGAGGAAGCCCCGGATTCCTACAAGTCTGCGGTGTGGGGTCATTTCGCTTTTCCCGTTGAATACGACAATAAGGGGGGGGAAACAGTGGACAGAAATATTACTGTCTGCAAGCTCTGCTTAAAGCGTGTGCCATATGCAAATGGTTGCACCTCTAACATGAACCAGCATATTCGCCGCTACCACTCAACGATAACACTGACTGGGAGCAGGAAAGCCAGTCAGGTAGCGTCAGTGAGCAGACAGCAGTCTCTCTCTGATGCGTTCGGACAGACGTACACTACCACTTCAGAGAAACACAAAAAAATAACCAATGCAGTGGGGATGTTCATTGCAAAGGATTTGCAGCCCTTTTCGGTGGTTGGAGATTTGGGTTTTCGAAATCTGATAAAAACTCTCGAGCCCCGTTACAGTGTCCCCTCCCGTACATCATTCAGCACCAAAATAATCCCCGGTATTTACCAAACAACGCGCAGAGGCATTGAAGACGATTTGGCAAAAACACAGAGCTTTGCACTGACTACGGAGGGTTGGACCTCCCGGGCAACGGAGAGTTACCTCACTGTCACGGTCCACTACATGTCACCGGATTGGGAGATGAAGAGCGCAGTACTGCAAACTCGTCCACTATACGAAAGCCATACCAGCGCGCACCTGGCAGAGGAACTAACAAATGCAGTGACTGAGTGGAAGTTGGAGAGGCCAAACATAACAATTCCCGTAACAACAGACAACGCAGCAAATATCGTAAATGCGATCCATGAAGCTGGTGGACTGGGGCCACAGATCGGCTGCTTTGCGCACGTCGTAAATCTCGCCGCCAAGAAGGCAGTGGCAATAACCCCGGTGTCCCGCCTCCTGGGTAAGATCAGACATGCAGTCACTTTCTTCCACAAAAGCACCACAGCCCACCGTATTCTGACAATTAAACAAGATATGTTAGATTTACCAAAACACAAATTAATCCACGATGTCGCAACTCGTTGGAATACAACACATGACATGTTGGAACGCTATGTGGAAAGTGTTACTTTTGTAGTGTGAATTTGTTTTCCTCCTGTTTGTATACGGGCTACCAGCTGTCAAGGCTAAAGTGCACTTTTACTTTCGAAAGTGTTTATTTATTTTTGGACATTTGAAAGTGTTTTTTGTTTATATACAATTATATATACATTATATACATAACATATACATGTGTATGTTAAAGTTCCATATTATGTATAAGCAAAATAAAGTAAAGTAACAGTTTGTAAATAAATAGTAGCATTTGTTTCTGAACCGAACCGTACCGAAAACCGTGACCCAAAATACCGAACCGTACCGAACCGTGGGCCAACTGAACCGTTGCACCCCTAATGCATACTGCTGTGTAAACGGTCGGCTGGGTTTGGCATACTTATTATGAATTTAGTAGGCAGTATGCAGTATATACTCATTGAGTATGCTAGTATGAAGTATGCTAGTATTGAGTAGAAACGAGGAGACCGTAGACAGGTTGTCGAGTCGGACGTTTTTACTTCCCAACCTAGAATGTCAGAACAGCAGCAATAGCATAACAGTGCAACAGCATAGGGTAACCACAACTTCACTTCAAACTCTCGTGTCTCTAACAGGAATGGCTAACTCTCAACACTACCCAGAAAGCCCCTGGGTTGAACTCTCAACTCCTTGTCTTAAAGGAGCCGTACCTCCTTCCTAGTCTAGGCCTAGGGGATGTCTTATGTACAGTAAGTCACCCCAGTATGCCATTTCGAACACAGCCCCAGACTCACCTGGAAGTTGCCGATGAAGGAGATGCCCAGAGAGGAGATGAACCCCAGCACGATGCTGGCCGTGTTGACCCTCCCGTGGTCCCCGTAGTCTCTGACCTGCTGGAACCTCAACACCACCACCCACACCGCTGGGGGGAGGGAGGAGGGGAGGGGGGGGATGGGGGGAGAGGGAGAGAGATAGGGGGAGAGGGAGAGAGAGGGGGGGGAGGGAGGAAGAGAGGGAGAGAGAGAGGTAATGAAGCAGTGTGTGTGTGTGTGCGTACAACAGTGTTTTTACATGTCTTAATGCTCTTCATATAAAGCACCCATTAATGTGTGTGTGTGTGTGCGTGTGTGTGTGTGTGTGTGCGTATATGTGTGTGTGCATGTGCGTGTGTGCGTGTATGTGTGCGTGTGTGTGTGTGTGTGTGTGTGTGTGTGCGTGCGGCTGTGTGTCTGCGTGTGTGTGCGTCACACTCACCTAGGATAGCAGAGATGTTGCAGATCTGGGAGAACACACAACTCTGGGGGGTGTAGGTCCCACAGGTGCTGAGGGACACACACACACACACACACAGACAGACACACACACACACAGACACAGACACAGACACAGACACACACACACACACAGACACACACACATATACACACATATACACACACATACACATCACACACACACACACAGTGTCAGGAGAAAAACACAGCTGAGAGACAGGAACTGAAAACCTGAGGTTTAACTCAACAACAGATATGAAACTAGCTCATTTTCACGATTTTTTTCTCACGATTTTAAGTCATCTATATAAATGTGAGACGGTAGAGTTGATGTAAAGGTCATTTGAAGGCGATTCCTTTTAACATGACGACGCTTAATTTTGTAGCCAATCAGAATGTTGTTGCTAAAAAAAAAAAACACCACATAGAACACTATATATATACTGTAATTAGGGTTAGGGTATAGGGTATATCTGAGGTGGCGTTGTGAACAGGGTTGCCAGATGGGGCGGGTTCCCGCCGAATGGGCTACTTTTGATCACACTGGGCCGGAAAAAAAGCATTTGTGCGGTTTGGGCTGGATAAATAGCATTTAGGTTGTTCTGGATAAATAGCATTTAGGTTGTTCTGGATAAATAGCATTTAGGTTGGGCTGGATATATAGCATTTAGGCGCTATCAAAATATCAGTGCCTGAAAGTTACAAAATGCATGCAGTTAAAACACACACCCTAATAGCTACATACAATGTGGAGGGTTTTTATTTTATTTTACAAACATCGTTGGCAACAGACATACAGTTTAGGGGGGCAGGAGATGGGCAACCTGCCTGAGAGTAACTAGCGGTTTTCTGACAATCTAGGTTTTGGGCTGGTGGTTTTTGGTGGATTTAGCGTTTTTTTCACGGACCGTGGTTAGGCTGGAATTATTGGGTTAATTATATGGGTTAGGCTGGAATTATTGGGTTAATTATATGGGTTATTGTCAATCCCATCTGGCAACCCTGGTTGTGATGAACGTTGTTAGAAAGCGACCCGTCACCATGGCGACGTCGGTGTCACCAACCTACCTGATGTACGGGAACTCCTCTGTCACGTTGACTGATCCGTTGTGCACGGCCATGCCGAACCTGACAACAACAACAACAACAACAACAACAACAACAACAACAAGGACAGGAAAGAGATTCAAAGTTTGTCGTGTAGTCACATGCGCACACACACCCACACCCACACACACACAGTCAGTCATGTCAGTCAAACACTCTCTCTCACTCACTCACACTCACACTCACACACACACACACACAGAGAGAGAGAGAGAGAGACACAGAGAGACAGAGAGAGAGAGACAGAGAGACAGAGAGAGAGAGACAGAGAGAGAGACAGACAGAGACACACACAGAGAGAGACAGAGACACACACAGAGACAGAGAGAGACAGAGACACACACAGAGAGAGAGACAGACACACACAGAGAGACAGAGAGAGAGAGAGAGACAGAGACACACACAGAGAGAGAGACAGAGACACACACAGAGAGAGAGAGACAGAGACACACAGAGAGAGAGACAGAGACACACAGAGAGAGAGACAGAGACACACACACAGAGAGAGAGACAGAGACACACACAGAGAGAGAGACAGAGACACACACAGAGAGAGAGAGACAGAGACACACAGAGAGAGAGAGAGAGACAGAGACACAGAGAGAGAGAGAGAGAGAGAGAGAGACAGAGACACACAGAGAGAGACAGACACACACAGAGAGAGAGAGAGAGAGAGAGACAGAGACACACAGAGAGAGACAGACACACACACACACAGAGAGAGAGAGAGAGAGAGAGAGAGAGAGAGAGAGAGAGACAGAGACACACAGAGAGAGAGAGAGACAGAGACACACAGAGAGAGAGAGAGACAGAGACAGACACACACAGAGAGAGAGACAGAGACACACACAGAGAGAGAGAGACAGAGACACACAGAGAGAGAGAGACAGAGACACACAGAGAGAGAGAGAGACAGAGACACACAGAGAGAGAGACAGACACACACAGAGAGACACTCACACAGTCCAGATTCCCACCGTGCCGAACACAGCCAGGCTGAGGGGAAGCAGAGCCCACAGCCACATGACGTCTCTCTGTCACCTGAAACACACACACACACACACACACACACACACACACACACACACACACACACACACACACACACACACACACAGAGAGATGTCACCCTGGGGTGGTCCAGTGGTGTGGTACCTGGTAAATGCAAACCTCCCAAACCAAGAACCCCTGAAATGACCAACATACATTTGTGTTTGTCTTAACAACCCTAACTCTTAAAACCCTAACCCTTAAAAAGTGACCCTAACCCTTAAAACCCGAACTCTTAAAAAGTTAGTGAAAGGGTGAACACAGATAACATTAAGACATCATTTAAACAAATAAGGAAATAAGACACACATTCAAAGACATCATAACTCACCGTTTCTCTCTCGTGTGTACTACAGTTAAGTGGCTGAAACAACTGTTCTGACTCTGAACTCTCATTCGAACTGCCCGTGACTGTTACCGTAATAACACCAGTAGAGGGGACAATGGTAGAGGGGGAAAACGACGCACTTTGCTCTCTTGTGTGGCACATTTATTACACAGGGTTATAAATGGGGTCGCTATCGTGTATATTATGTACAGTATATATGACTACTGGCTGGGTGTTAGTCTGAGTGAGGGAGGGAGGGAGGAGGGGAGAGAGAGGGAGAGGGGGAGGGAGGGGAGAGAGGGAGGGAGGGGAGGGAGGATAGGGCGGAAGAGAGAGAGGGAGGGAGAGAGAGAGAGGAAGAGGAGAGAAAGACAAAGAGAGACAGAGGTAGATGGAGGTAGAGATAGAGATGAGAGAAAGCAGGGGATGGAGGGAGGAGAGGAAGACAGAGGCAGAACAGCACCAGAACACTACAACACTCATCAATGACCGGCTGATGATGATGATGATACATGGAACAGTGGTGTCGCTGTTAAACATGACGATGATAATGATGATGATGATGATGATGATGATGACAGTGGAGATGATGAAGGCGGTTCATGACAGCGTTTCATATTTTTCATCACTCTATTTATAGATGATGATGTTTATAGAGGTGTGTGTTGAGGGAAAGCCCCTCTCACAGCGCTGTATACGAGGACCAGGGAACACACGCACCAGCATCATGACTGACTGTTATCTTATACGAGGACCAGGGAACACACGTACCAGCATCATGACTGACTGTGTACGAGGACCAGGGAACACACGTACCAGCATCATGACTGACTGTATACGAGGACCAGGGAACACACGTACCAGCATCATCACTGACTGTTATCTTATCAAGACCGGCCGGCCAACCGACTTCAGATAAGGCGCACCGTAACGCCGTCAATAAACGAGTCCTATCATGTGACCGGAAATGTGTTTCGTAACCATTTTAGTAGATTAATATACAGTATGTACGCACAAGTAACAGTACCTGGCTTGCTTGGCGATATTTGATATTATTTGGTATTTTAACCGTGATAGGTTGATCTTTTTATTTAGTCAGGACAGTGCACATTAATAAACAGTCACTTATACAAAGTATGGTGACAGTAAATATGCCGGATTTAGCTGTGAGCTAATTTGCATCCGTAGTCCTCATGACATAAAATCGATAAAAAAACAACAACAACAAGAATAATGGGCAACATCACAACAGAATACAATAGGACATAAAACAATGAGTATGTGACCATCGGGACATACATTGGTGCAGTAGAAGATAAAGTGCGCAGGTTAAAAGATAGACATACAGGAGAGGAAGGAGGAGAGAGGGTGTCAGCTGGGCAGGGGCCGGATTCTGACCTATGCTGACATGGGTGTATGTGTGGGGTGAATAATAATAATAATAATAATAATAGTAATAGTAATAATAATAATAACAATAATAATAATAATAATAATAATAAGTTGTATTTGTATAGCGCTTTTCCTGCCAACATTGCAGCTCAAAGTGCTCCAGTCATTATATAATCATCATTAAATGATTTAGTCATTTAAAGGCAATATTAAAAAGATGGGTTTTTAGTCTTGACTTGAAGGTTGCATCCCTAATGTAAACTGGCAGTGCATTCCACAATCTGGGTGCATAAAATGAGAATGCAGCCTCACCAAATCTCTTCTTTTGTACATGTGGTACACAGAGAAAACCAGCGTCAGAAGACCTGTGTTTTACATACCTGTGTTATACATACATATGTGTATATGTGTGAGGTATGTGTGTGTGTGTGTGGGGGGGGTATATGTGTGTGTGGGGGGTATATATATATATATATGTGTGTGTGTGTGTGTGTGTGTGTGTGTGTGTGTGTGTGTGTGTGTATGTGTGTGTGTGTGTGTGAATGTGTGGGGTATATGTGTGTATGTGTGGGGTATATGTGTGTATGTGTGTATGTGTGGGGGGTATATGTGTGTATGTGTATGTGTGAATGTGTGGGGTATATGTGTGTATGTGTGAGGTATATGTGTGAATGTGTGGGGTATATGTATGTGTGAGGTATATGTGTGTGTGTGGGGTATATGTGTGTATGTGTGTGGTATATGTGTGTATGTGTGAATGTGTGGGGTCTATGTGTGTATGTGTGCACTGTACGCCGTGGTGCTGGACCAATGGACAGCTACAAGCCTTTTATTTCGCCAGGGTTCCCAGACCTTCTGAAACATCAGATTCAAGCACCTTTCAAGGACTTTCAAGACTCAATTCCCTCACATTCAAGGACCCAACACGGCATAGTTTGAGACAGATCTGGATGAGAATTGATATAATAGGAACTATCCGCTCACAGACAACAATTAAAAAGAGAGAGAGAGAGAGAGAGAGAGAGAGAGAGAGAGAGAGAGAGAGAGAGAGAGAGAGAGAGAGAGAGAGAGAGAGACTTTCAATGACCCATGTCTATTTTTCCCATGTCAAAAACGTTTAAGACCTTGATTTCTTTTTCTCCAATTCACAAACTTTCAAGGATTTCAAGGACCCGTGGGAGGAAGCGGTCTAGGGCTATAGTTTATACAGGTATCACTGTACGTAACATTTCAGGGGCGCAGCTACACACGACATTACGGTAACACGATGTCGTGTCTCTGTGTTTGGGCTGGGCTGGACTTTGAGACAGCGCTTCTGATTTACAACTCTTTGGGCAAGGTTCTCCTGCTAATACAAACAGTCAGCTTCCTCTGCACGCGCACGCGCACGCGCGCACACACACACACACACACACACACACACACACACACACACACACACACACACACACACACACACACACACACACACCCTTCCAGCTCAGCCACTCACCAAAATAACAACCATCCGATCCGAATATAAACCCCTTAAATCAAGATGTGCGGTGTATATATCGTGACGTTAGAATTATAAGGTAACTATCTCAATTTTTGTCAAAATTGAGTTTTTTTACATAATCTGATCCATTAGGTGTTTATTAATGCCTGTGTGGTGTTATTTTTAAAATGTTGACATTTTTGAGTTAGTAATTAATAAAATACAAAGGTTCCATCTCACAAAACATAATGGAATGTAAAAACGTTGACGCTCAATATCTCTGAACTGCCCTAGACGGAGATAGAACCTTAGAATTCTAAGCTCACGATTATGTTACGGTACATGTGGGAATACTAGGGTTAGGTGCTAGGGTGCTACGGTTAGGGGTAGGGTTAGACATGCCAGCATGTACCAAGTCACCCTAGCACCTAACCCTAACCCTAGTTTTCCCACATGTACCATATTCCCACATGTACCGTAACATATATACAGTGGGGCAAAAAAGTATTTAGTCAGCCACCAATCGTGCATGTTCTCCCACTTAAAAAGATGAGAGAGGCGTGTAATTTTCATCATAGGTACACGTCTTCAACTATGAGAGACAAAATGAGAAAAAAAAATCCAGAAAATCACATTGTCTGATTTTTAAAGAATGTATTTGCAAATTATGGTGGAAAATAAGTATTTGGTCAATAACAAAAGTTAATCTCAATACTTTGTTATATACCCTTTGTTGGCAATGACAGAGGTCAAACGTTTTCTGTAAGTCTTCACAAGGTTTTCACACACTGTTGCTGGTATTTTGGCCCATTCCTCCATGCAGATCTCCTCTAGAGCAGTGATGTTTTGGGGCTGTCGCTGGGCAACACAGACTTTCAACTCCCTCCAAAGATTTTCTATGGGGTTGAGATCTGGAGACTGGCTAGGCCACTCCAGGTCCTTGAAATGCTTCTTACGAAGCCACTCCTTCGTTGCCCTGGCTGTGTGTTTGGGATCATTGTCATGCTGAAAGACCCAGCCACGTTTCATCTTCAATGCCCTTGCTGATGGAAGGAGGTTTTCACTTAAAATATCACGATACATGGCCCCATTCATTCTTTCCTTTACACGGATCAGTCGTCCTGGTCCCTTTGCAGAAAAACAGCCCCAAAGCATGATGTTTCCACCCCCATGCTTCACAGTAGGTGTGGTGTTCTTTGGATGCAACTCAGCATTCTTTCTCCTCCAAACACGATGAGTTGAGTTTTTACCAAAAAGTTCTATTTTGGTTTCATCTGACCATATGACATTCTCCCAATCCTCTTCTGGATCATCCAAATGCTCTCTAGCAAACTTCAGACGGGCCTGGACATGTACTGGCTTAAGCAGGGGGACACGTCTGGCACTGCAGGATTTGAGTCCCTGGCGCCGTAGTGTGTTACTGATGGTAGCCTTTGTTACTTTGGTCCCAGCTCTCTGCAGGTCATTCACTAGGTCCCCCCGTGTGGTTCTGGGATTTTTGCTCACCGTTCTTGTGATCATTTTGACCCCACGGGGTGAGATCTTGCATGGAGCCGAGGGAGATTATCAGTGGTCTTGTATGTCTTCCATTTTCTAATAATTGCTCCCACAGTTGATTTCTTCACACCAAGCTGCTTACCTATTGCAGATTCAGTCTTCCCAGCCTGGTGCAGGTCTACAATTTTGTTTCTGGTGTCCTTTGACAGCTCTTTGGTCTTGGCCATAGAGGAGTTTGGAGTGTGACTGTTTGAGGTTGTGGACAGGTGTCTTTTATACTGATAACGAGTTCAAACAGGTGCCATTAATACAGGTAACGAGTGGAGGACAGAGGAGCCTCTTAAAGAAGAAGTTACAAGTCTGTGAGAGCCAGAAATCTTGCTTGTTTGTAGGTGACCAAATACTTATTTTGCAGAGGAATTTACCAATTAATTCATAAAAAAATCCTACAATGTGATTTCCTGGATTCTTTCCCCCCATTCTGTCTCTCATAGTTGAAGTGTACCTATGATGAACATGACAGGCCTCTCTCATCTTTTTAAGTGGGAGAACCTGCACAATTGGTGGCTGACTAAATACTTTTTTGCCCCACTGTATATTGAAGGCTGAACCTTTGTTGAATGTCAGTCTCAGGTCCTCTGACCAGGGTGTGTTGGTTGTCCCCCGTGCCAGACTGAAGACCCAGGGTGATGGAGCATTCCAAACCGTGGCCCCCAGGCTCTGGAATGCTCTGCCCTTGGATCTTAGATCAGCGGGCTCGGTCGAGGCTTTTAAAAAAACAGCTTAAGACTGTCTTGTATAGACAGGCTTTTGGATAGCCTGTCTTTCTGTGTCTTGTTGATGCTGTTACACCTGTTGTCTGTTACTTGTTTTTATTTTCACTTGTTTTGCCTGTTTTAACCTGCTGTGGCTTTTCGATCTTGTATTATGTTTTATTTGTGTTTCCTCCTTGTATGTAAAGGACTTTGTGACCCCTGGTCTAGGAAAGGTACTGTATAAATACATTTTACTTACTTACCTACTAACCAAACGTAGAGCACGTGACTTATGACCGGCTCACCTTAAATACCCTCTCGTTAGTCAACATGGCCGCTCACCGCCGCGCGTCGGTTTAGTCATAAAATGAAGCCATAAACCAGTGGATTAATATTTCCACTGCAACGTCCATTATCAGTGTCTATTTATGACAAGTAGCTCTGTAATAGAAACCTAGGAGAGGGGGACCTTTGGCCCCAGTCTGAAAACATCGGTGACATCAGTGTCGAATTCATAGTATGAAACCATGGTATGGAACGACAAATCAATCATTTTAAAACAACAAGACAGAGAGATATCAAAAATACCATACATAGGTATGGTATACGCATTCCTACAAGTTTCAACAAGTGAAATTGAAGACCTTTTTAGACCTTTTTTAGAACTCTTTGAATAGAATTGTAGACCTATAGCTTTTTGTCAACCTCGAGGTGATGAAATTAGGGATTTCACTGCCATACAGACAAAAAAGGAAGAGAATTGGCGTTTTTTGGGTTCCAGCTTGATTAATTACCGCGTAAATAGATGTGGTCGGACTGATTTCCTTGCAGGATCTCATTTTTAAGACCTAGCACCTCATTTTTAGACCGAATAACTGAAATGTAAGACATTTTTAGGCCATATAAATCGGATTGCTGGATTTTAGACTTTAAGGCTTTTTAAGACCAGCGTGGGAACCCTGCATACATGCCAACGAATTTGAAGGAACCATAACGAACCCAATAAGAAAATGTTTTTTTTCCTTTTAAGTTAGAATGACTCGAATGATGATTATGTCGGATCGTTTTATACGCGGAGAAAGGTGATTCATTCTCGGGACGAAACACATTTTAAATGTCCAGGAAAATATCCAACCCCAACCCTTTATCCAAAGCGCTTCACAACGGCCTCTCATTCACCCATCCACACACACATTCACACACCAATGGCGGCAAGCTGCCATGCAAGGCGCCGGCCGGCCCGCTCACTGGGAGCAATTTTGGGGTTCAGTGTCTTGCCCAAGGACACTTCGACATGTGGCCAGCCGGGGCTCGAACCACCTCCTGAGACACAGCCGCCCCTAATTCATCCCACAGCCCCTAAGATACTGGAATCTGAACAACACCAATACAAACACATGACAAACATCAATATTTTGGTTTCAGCGTTTTATTTATTTGTTATTCTAATGTGATACAGTAGACTGAGCATGCATGCACCCCACCTCCCCTGAGGGTGTGTGTGTGTGTGTGTGTGTGTGGGGGGGGGGGGGTTGTGTGTGTCTTAAAGCTCCAGCTTGATCTTGAGGTCCATCTTGGCCTTGTAGGGCTCCAGTAGGGGGCGCACCTCCTCAGAGAGGAACCTCGTCACCTGAGAGAGAGAGAGGATGAGAGAGGGAGAGGGAGAGAGAGGATGAGAGAGGGTGAGAGGGAGAGAGAGGGTGAGAGGGAGAGAGGGGTGAGAGAGGGTGAGAGGGAGAGAGAGGATGAGAGAGGGTGAGAGGGAGAGAGAGGGTGAGAGGGTGAGAGGGAGAGAGGGAGAGAGGGAGGGACGGAAGGAGGGTGGGAGAGGGAGGGAAGGAGGGACAGAGGGAGGCGGGAGAGAGAGAGAGAGGGAGGGAGAGAGGGTGGGAAAGAGAGGGAGGGAAGGAGGGAGAAAGGGAGGCGGGAGAGAGAGAGAGAAAAAGAGAGGGGGGGAGGGAAGGAGGGAGAGGGTGGGACGGAAAGAGATGGAGGGACGGACAGAGAGAGAAAGGAGGGGGTCGAGAGTTAGAGAGGTAGTGACAAGGATGGAGGAGGAGGTAGACCAGTAATGGGGGGTGGGGTGGGGTGGGGTGTGGTCTACCTGTTGGGGGGCGCGGCCTATGAAGGTGCGGGGCTCCAGCAGGGCGTCCAGCTGGGGCAGGAGGGGCAGGAAGTAGGGGTCCCCCTGGACGCGCTCCAGCAGGTCGTTGTCTCCGCCCTCCTGCTTCACCACCGCCGCCGCCTCCTGAGACAGCACACGGATCTTCTCATGGCAGTCCTGTTATAACACATGTCATTACACATGGTTATTACATGTTATTACATGGTTATTACATGTTATTACATGGTTATTACAGTCCTGAGACAACACCCGGATCTTCTCATGGCAGTCCTGTTATTGATTGATTGAGAATGTTTATTTTGGTCCCCTATACAATTCACAATACAGATATAGGAAAATGTACATAGTCACAATTTATAACATCAGGACCAAAAAGGTGTAGGCTGAAGCCGTGGCTTATTGCGCCTACCCTTGTTACATGTATGCATGACCCCCCATGAATGCATAATCAAAACATTGAAACTTTTATAAACAAAATGTCACTTACGCATGTCAACAAAAAGTAAAAAAAAAAAAAAAAAAAACTAATTATATATTTAAACCTCTGTTTTATACTTGTTAATCATCTTATTTTTAAATAATTTTTTTAATCCTTTTAATGTACTACACATTTTCATTTCCTTTTCAAAAGTATTCCATAAATTAACTCCTTTAACTGTTATACATCTTTGTTTTGCATTTGTTCTAATCTTTGTTTTCATAAACATACATATTCCTCTGAGTTCATAATTACTCTGTCTAACTTGAAATAGTCTCTGGATACAGTCTGGAAGCATCTTATTTTTTACTTTATACATTACTTGTGCCATTTTGAAGTCCACTAATTCTTTAAATTTGAGATCATAGGTGTTTATGAATAATTTGTTAGTTGGTTATTGATAGGCAGCTCTGTTTATAATTCGTATAGCTCTTTTCTGTAGTAAATAAATTGGATTTGTGATTGTTTTGTATGTGTTTCCCCACACTTCCACACAGTAGGTTATGTATGGAACTATTAGAGAACGGTACAATATGTGTAATGAATTTGGATTAAGTATGTCTTTCGTTTTATGCAGTATTGCAATAGACTTTGATATTTTAGTCTTTAAGTAGTTTATGTGTGTTTTCCAACATAGTTTGTGGTCTATAACAACTCCCAAAAATGTGTTTTCATAAACTCTTTCAATTTCAACATTATCTATCTTGATTTGTACTTGACTATTTATTTTTCGATTTCCAAATATCATAAGTTTAGTTTTTTCTAAGTTCAATGACAACTTGTTTGTGTCAAACCATCGTTTTATAGTTTTTAGTTCCGTTTCCACTGTATCCAGAAGCTGCTCCAAATCTTTGCCAGAACAAAATAAATTTGTATCATCTGCAAACAAAACAAAATTTAACAACTTGGACACATTGCAAATATCATTGATGTATAGAATAAACAGCTTTGGACCCAGCACTGAACCTTGTGGGACCCCACATGTGACCCTTAGCAGTTCAGATTTATCATTGTTTATTTGTACATACTGGTGTCTATTATCAAGATAGTTTCTAATCCATAAATTTGCTATCCCTCTAATTCCATATCTATCAAGTTTTCTTATTAATAATCTATGATCAATAGTATCAAATGCTTTCTTTAGATCTATGAATATCCCTACAGTATAATCTTTACTTTAAATTTTTGTGGATATTTTTTCAATCAATTCCATCACTGCCATTGTAGTGGATCGATTTGCTCTAAATCCAAATTGATGGTCACTCAGTAGGTTTTGTTTTTCTATAAAATCGTCCAGTCTTACTACAAACAGTTTTTCTAATATTTTTGAGAACTGAGGAAGGAGAGAAATTGGTCTATAATTGGAAAAACTGTGCTTGTTTCCATTTTTGTAGATAGGAATGACCTTTGCTATTTTCATTAGGTTGGGAAATATGCCGGTTTGAAATGATTGGTTACAGATATGAGTCAGTGGCTTTGCAATATATTCTATAATATTTTTTACTAGTCTCATATCTATGTCATTACAATCTGTAGATTTTTTAATTCTTAAATTTGGTTACCACATCAATCAGTTCCTTCTCTTCAATTTTCTTCAGAAATATGGTGTTGGTGTTTATATCAATAATATCTTCGTCTACAACGTCCTTCGTTATCGGGTCCACAATTTCATTTGCTAAGTTATAGCCAACATTGACAAAGTAATCATTAAACTCATCGACAATCTCTTTTGGTTTAGTTATGTTTAGTTTATCTTTATTAAAGTAATTTGGATAGTCCGATTTTTTTGTACCCTTTTTAATTATGCTGTTTAGCACTTTCCATGTACCTTGTGTATTACTTCTGTGTTGTTCCAATAGTTTATTATAATATTCCTTTTTATTGTATCTCATTATACTAGTTAATTTATTTCTGTACGTTTTGTATTTTTTTTCTGCTACCTTTGATCTGTTATAACATGGTTATTACACATGTTTATTACATGTTTATTACACATGGTTATTACACATGGCTATTACATTGTTATTACACATGGTTATTACAGTCCTGAGACAGCACCCTGATCTTCTCATGGCAGTCCTGTTATAACATGTTATTACACATGGTTATTACATCAGTCCTGTCAGGGTTATTACATCACACGGTTATTATACACAACATTGTTATTACATGGTTATTACACAATAGTTATAGACAGTGGTGTAGTCTAGTGTTTTCTAGTGGGTAGAAAGGGAAGAAAGCTCAGCATTAAGGGTTGGATTGGGGGGGTAAGACCCTGCGACATACCAGCGTCATGTCCAGGGGGTGGACTTGTACATCAAGTCGCCTCACGCTACGGAAACAGGAGATAGGCTCCTTCCCTATGGGCCGTTAGGCTCCAGAACCATCGGTTCTCAAGGCTTACTTACTTATGTGGTCTTGACTACCTGTCCACTTTCTCACCTGGTTCTTGCTCTCTCTTTCTCTGGTGTGCTGACTCCATCCTGCTCTCTCTCCTTCTCTCCCTCTCTATCCTCCTCTCTCCCTCTTTTGCTGTCAACCACAAGGCAAATATTAATCAACCAGAGTATTTATAATTTAATAAGGAGGTATACATTGATTCATATCAATTCATGACATCATTCTAATTGAATATTGGGTTGCTGTGGGCAATGCAGTCAGATAATGTCTTTACTTAGGTCTGGCCCACCCCCCCCAAGGCAATTGTAGGGGAAATACTGTACACATAATTGAGAGCATTCTGAACGACTGGTTATGTCGTTTTTACAGCAGAGTCTGAAACTGTCTCATCTGATCCCTCTTTCCAGTTTCAAGCTCTTGCTGAGAGACATACAGTGCGAGTCCATGATTTGTTCTTGCAATTAAGTTGACCCTCCCTTTTGCCCATTACTTTTTTGTTTTTTTTGTTTTGTTTTTCAGATTTTATCCCCCTTTTCACCCAATTTGGTAGCCAATTTAACCCAACTTAGCATCCAATTATCCCCTGCCTATTGCGAAGGATCCGCCGCCCGACCCCGTGGCCGGCAGTCCCAGAGGAGGCCGCCAGGCAGACTAGGCTGACTGGCTCCTCGAGCCCAGTACCGTTACTCCAGCACCAGACGGGGGCGGTGTTGCGCGACGGATCCTAGTCCAGAAATACTCCTATCCCACCCTCGGAAGCGGCCGGCCAATATGCCGCTTCCCGTGTGCCTCGGCCATATCTGGATCTGGCGAGCCGGGATAAGAACCCCGGCCCCGGTGGGCAGCATGCACTAGCGGCCAGTGCTTAGACCGCTACCTTTTGCCCATTACTGACCCCTCCCTGTCCCTAGATCTTTAGCTGTCTAGTTTTAGTTTAGTTTTAGATTATCTTAGTCTAAAACTAAAACTAGTCTAAAACAGTCTAAGATAATCTAAAACTAAACTAAAAGTACATAGTCTAAAACTAAAACTAGTCTAAAACAGTCTATGTAGTTTTAGTTTAGTTTTAGACTATGTAGGCCAGGTTTTTTATTGTATTTGTTTGTGGTGGATGTTGTATGCCTGTGAACAGGTCACACTTGTTTTTTACCTGTATAAATAAAGGTTAAATAAAAAATAAAAAAAATGTGTTAACAAACATGTCAGAAAGTCCGAAGTCAGTGCTTCGTAACACAGACGGGGTGAACTTTATGAATGAAAGTGTGAAAGTTCTGTCACAAAAAGCTGTTACGTATCCTCGCACATTTTGAAGTGGGTATACGGAAATCCTTGGCCTTTCCTAGTGGGTATATGGCGTAGTCCTGCGTATCACGTAGACTACACCACTGGTTATAGACGACATAGTAATAACATGACAAGTCCTGTTAGCACCACTAGGGGGCAGTGTGTACCTGTCTGTTGCCGCCTGCCTTCACCATGGCCATGATGATGTTCTCTGTGGCCATGAAGGGCAGCTCCTGACGGATGTGTCTCTCTATCACCTGGGAGGGGGGGATAGAGGGAGAGAGAGGGAGGGTGGCGGGAGAGAGAGAGAGGGAGGGAGGGGGTCGGGGGGGGAGAGAGAGAGAGGGGGGTGGGAGAGAGAGAGAGGGAGGGAGGGGGGAGGGAGAGAGGGAGGGTGGAGAGATGAGGGGGGAGAGAGAGAGAGAGGGAGGGAGGGAGGAGGTAGAGGGAGGGAGGGAGATGAGGGGGGGAGAGAGAGAGAGGGAGGGAGATGAGGGGGGGAGGGCGGCGGGAGAGAGAGAGAGAGAGGGAGGGAGAGAGAGAGAGGGAGGGAGATGAGGGGGGGAGGGCGGCGGGAGAGAGAGAGAGAGAGGGAGGGAGAGAGAGAGAGGGAGGGAGATGAGGGGGGGAGAGAGAGAGAGGGAGGGAGATGAGGGGGGGAGAGAGAGGGAGGGAGGGAGATGAGAAAGGAATCAAGCAGTGTGTGTGTGTGTGTGAGAAAGAAAGATAGTAAAAAAAAAAAGAGAGAGGGAGAGAGAGATACAGAAGAAATGTGAGTGTGACAGTTGCAACAGCGTTCTACTTCATCATAAGCCAACATTGACATCCACATCTCAGACATTTAGCAGACGCTTTTATCCAACGCGGCTTAGGACAAATACATTTGACTAAAGTAAGTGAGTCATCTGTCCATCAGTCATCATAGGGAAGTGTAATCTATGCTAGGAGCAGGGTCAGGGCCAGGGTTAGACCAGGGTCAGGGCCAGGGCCAGGGTTAGACCAGGGCTAGGAGCAGGGCCAGGGTTAGACCAGGGCTAGGACAAGGGCCAGGGCCAGGGTTAGACCAGGGCTAGGACCAGGGCCAGGGTTAGACCAGGGCTAGGAGCAGGGCCAGGGTTAGACCAGGGCTAGGACCAGGGTCAGGGCCAGGGTTAGACCAAGGCTAGGACCAGGGCCAGGGTTAGACCAGGGCTAGGAGCAGGGCCAGGGTTAGACCAGGGCTAGGACCAGGGTCAGGGCCAGGGTTAGACCAGGGCTAGGACCAGGGCCAGGGTTAGACCAGGGCTAGGAGCAGGGCCAGGGTTAGACCAGGGCTAGGACCAGGGTCAGGGCCAGGGTTAGACCAGGGCTAGGACCAGGGTCAGGGCCAGGGTTAGACCAGGGCTAGGACCAGGGTCAGGGTTAGACCAGGGCTAGGGTCAGGGCCAGGGTTAGACCAGGGCTAGGAGCAGGGTCAGGGCCAGGGTTAGACCAGGGCTAGGACCAGGGCCAAGGTTAGACCAGGGCTAGGAGCAGGGCCAGGGTTAGACCAGGGCTAGGAGCAGGGTCAGGGTTAGACCAGGGCTAGGACCAGGGTCAGGGTTAGACCAGGGCTAGGGTCAGGGTCAGACCAGGGCTAGGACCAGGGTCAGGGCCAGGATTAGACCAGGGCTAAGACCAGGGTCAGGGCCAGGGTTAGACCAGGGCTAGGACCAGGGTCAGGGTTAGACCAGGGCTAGGGTCAGGGCCAGGGTTAGACCAGGGCTAGGAGCAGGGTCAGGGCCAGGGTTAGACCAGGGCTAGGGTCAGGGCCAGGGTTAGACCAGGGCTAGGAGCAGGGTCAGGGCCAGGGTTAGACCAGGGCTAGGACCAGGGTCAGGGCCAGGGTTAGACCAGGGTCAGGGCCAGGGTTAGACCAGGGCTAGGAGCAGGGTCAGGGCCAGGGTTAGACCAGGGCTAGGACCAGGGTCAGGGTTAGGGTTAGACCAGGGCTAGGGTCAGGGCCAGGGTTAGACCAGGGCTAGGAGCAGGGTCAGGGTCAGGGTTAGACCAGGGTCAGGGCCAGGGCCAGGGTTAGACCAGGGCTAGGAGCAGGGCCAGGGTTAGACCAGGGCTAGGACAAGGGCCAGGGCCAGGGTTAGACCAGGGCTAGGACAAGGGCCAGGGCCAGGGTTAGACCAGGGCTAGGACCAGGGCCAGGGTTAGACCAGGGCTAGGAGCAGGGCCAGGGTTAGACCAGGGCTAGGACCAGGGTCAGGGCCAGGGTTAGACCAAGGCTAGGACCAGGGCCAGGGTTAGACCAGGGCTAGGAGCAGGGCCAGGGTTAGACCAGGGCTAGGACCAGGGTCAGGGCCAGGGTTAGACCAGGGCTAGGACCAGGGCCAGGGCTAGGAGCAGGGCCAGGGTTAGACCAGGGCTAGGACCAGGGTCAGGGCCAGGGTTAGACCAGGGCTAGGACCAGGGTCAGGGCCAGGGTTAGACCAGGGCTAGGACCAGGGTCAGGGTTAGACCAGGGCTAGGGTCAGGGCCAGGGTTAGACCAGGGCTAGGAGCAGGGTCAGGGCCAGGGTTAGACCAGGGCTAGGACCAGGGCCAAGGTTAGACCAGGGCTAGGAGCAGGGCCAGGGTTAGACCAGGGCTAGGAGCAGGGTCAGGGTTAGACCAGGGCTAGGACCAGGGTCAGGGTTAGACCAGGGCTAGGGTCAGGGTCAGACCAGGGCTAGGACCAGGGTCAGGGCCAGGATTAGACCAGGGCTAGGACCAGGGTCAGGGCCAGGGTTAGACCAGGGCTAGGACCAGGGTCAGGGTTAGACCAGGGCTAGGGTCAGGGCCAGGGTTAGACCAGGGCTAGGAGCAGGGTCAGGGCCAGGGTTAGACCAGGGCTAGGGTCAGGGCCAGGGTTAGACCAGGGCTAGGAGCAGGGTCAGGGCCAGGGTTAGACCAGGGCTAGGACCAGGGTCAGGGCCAGGGTTAGACCAGGGTCAGGGCCAGGGTTAGACCAGGGCTAGGAGCAGGGTCAGGGCCAGGGTTAGACCAGGGCTAGGACCAGGGTCAGGGTTAGGGTTAGACCAGGGCTAGGGTCAGGGCCAGGGTTAGACCAGGGCTAGGAGCAGGGTCAGGGCCAGGGTTAGACCAGGGCTAGGACCAGGGTCAGGGTTAGACCAGGGCTAGGACCAGGGCCAGGGTTAGACCAGGGCTAGGACCAGGGCCAGGGTTAGACCAGGGCTAGGAGCAGGGTCAGGGCCAGGGTTAGACCAGGGCTAGGAGCAGGGTCAGGGTTAGACCAGGGCTAGGACCAGGGTCAGGGCCAGGGTTAGACCAGGGTCAGGGCCAGGGTTAGACCAGGGCTAGGACCAGGGTCAGGGCCAGGGTTAGACCAGGGCTAGGACCAGGGTCAGGGTTAGACCAGGGCTAGGGTCAGGGCCAGGGTTAGACCAGGGCTAGGAGCAGGGTCAGGGCCATGGTTAGACCAGGGCTAGGGTCAGGGCCAGGGTTAGACCAGGGCTAGGAGCAGGGTCAGGGCCAGGGTTAGACCAGGGCTAGGAGCAGGGTCAGGGCCAGGGTTAGACCAGGGCTAGGACCAGGGTCAGGGTCAGGGTTAGACCAGGGCTAGGAGCAGGGTCAGGGCCAGGGTTAGACCAGGGCTAGGAGCAGGGTCAGGGCCAGGGTTAGACCAGGGCTAGGACCAGGGTCAGGGTTAGACCAGGGCTAGGGTCAGGGCCAGGGTTAGACCAGGGCTAGGAGCAGGGTCAGGGCCAGGGTTAGACCAGGGCTAGGGTCAGGGCCAGGGTTAGACCAGGGCTAGGAGCAGGGTCAGGGCCAGGGTTAGACCAGGGCTAGGAGCAGGGTCAAGGCCAGGGTTAGACCAGGGCTATGGTCAGGGCCAGGGTTAGACCAGGGCTAGGAGCAGGGTCAGGGTTAGACCAGGGCTAGGGTTAGACCAGGGCTAGGACCAGGGTCAGGGTTAGACCAGGGCTAGGATCAGGGTCAGGGCCAGGGTTAGACCAGGGCTAGGACCAGGGTCAGGGCCAGGGTTAGACCAGGGCTATGACCAGGGTCAGGGCCAGGGTTAGACCAGGGCTAGGACCAGGGTCAGGGCCAGGGTTAGACCAGGGCTAGGGTCAGGATCAGGGCCAGGGTTAGACCAGGGCTAGGACCAGGGTCAGGGTTAGACCAGGGCTAGGACCAGGGTCAGGGCCAGGGTTAGACCAGGGCTAGGACCAGGGTCAGGGCCAGGGTTAGACCAGGGCTAGGGTCAGGACCAGGGCCAGGGTTAGACCAGGGCTAGGAGCAGGAGCAGGGTCAGGGTTAGACCAGGGCTAGGAGCAGGGTCAGGGTCAGGGTTAGACCAGGGCTAGGAGCAGGGTCAGGGCCAGGGTTAGAACAGGGCTAGGGTCAGGGTCAGGGCCAGGGTTAGACCAGGGCTAGGAGCAGGGTCAGGGCCAGGGTTAGACCAGGGCTAGGGTCAGGGCCAGGGTTAGACCAGGGCTAGGGTCAGGGCCAGGGTTAGACCAGGCCTAGGACCAGGGGCCATTGGCAGTCATAATGCTAGAAGATTTTTTTTAAAGATTTTGTTATTTATTTATTTATAATTATTTATTTATTTACAGGGTTCCCACACCTTCTGTAACATCAGATTCAAGCACCTTTCAAGGACTTTGAAGACTCAATTCCCTCAAATTCAAGGACGCAACACAACGGCATAGTTTGAGACAGATCTAGATGAGCATTTATATAATAGGAACTATCCGCTCACAGACAACAATTAAAAAGAGAGGCTTGAATGTGTAGAACACTAGATGGTCTCTTGCCTTCTCTACCACAGCACAGCAAAACAATAAACATATTGTGAAATATGTGTAAAGTTAAGCAATAGACTTATTTACTAGTTGACGAGCTAAGTAAAACATTTTTGAATATATACATTTTTTTTTTAGAGAGAGAGAGAGAGAGAGAGGGGGATTCAAGCACTTTCAATGACTCATGTTTATTTTCAAAAACTTTTAAGACCTTGATTTTTTTTCCGCAAATTTTCAAGGATGTCAAGGACCCGTGGGAGCCCTGTATTTACAGTAGAGAAACTGTATGGGGGGGGGGGGGTAGAGTGGGGTTAGGACGGGAGCTGACAGGTTAAAGAACCTTCTCCTGGTTGTTGTGTGACCTGGTAACTAAAGGGGGGGTTGCCGTGGTGCCTGGTAACCAGGGGGGGGTTGTCGTGGTTACCTTGGGGTAGACCACCAGGCCCTCGGTGATTTTATGCAGGGTGCTGAGGATGATGTCTGCAGTCAGGAACGACTCTGGGAGAGAGATCCTCCTGTAGAGAGAGAGAGAGAGAGAGGGATGAGAGGGAGGGAGGGAGGGAGGGAGGGAGGGAGGGAGAGAGATCCTCCTGTAGAGGACAAAGAGAGAGAGAGGGATGAGAGGGAGGGAGGGAGATCCTCCTGTAGAGAGAGAGAGAGAGGGATGAGAGGGGAGGGAGAGAGGGAGGGAGAGAGAGGGAGAGAGACAGGGGGGGAGAGAGAGAGAGAGAAGGAGAGAGAGAGAGAAGGAGAGAGAGAGAGAGAAGGAGAGAGAGAGAGAGAGAGAAGGAGAGAGAGAGACAGAGAGGGAGGGACCGAGGGAGGGAGGGAGAGACAGGGATGAGAGGGAGGTAGGGAGAGGGAGAGAGAGAGAGAGACAGACAGAGAAGGAGAGTGTGGTACCCTGTCGTCCAGGGTTCTCTCCAGGATGTGTGTGTGTGTGTGTGTGTGTGTGTGTGTGTGTGTGTGTGTGTGTGGTACCTGTTAACGCTGTCGTCCATCGTTCTCTACAGCCACTGCACGGAGGCGGTCTGCAGCGGGTCGGCCAGCAGGGCGATCAGGTGACGGGCCAGGCTGCAGCACCTCTCTGACCGCACGGGGTAATGGTTAGGCTGGTAATGGTTAGGCTTGTAACGCTTGGCACTGGAACCTGGGGGGGGAGGGACCGCATGGGTCTTGATTTTCCCGCGGATACCCTGATTAACGAGTGAAACCAGGTGAGTATAGTAATGAGTGAAACCAGGTGAGTATAGTAATGAGTGAAACCAGGTGAGTATAGTAATGAGTGAAACCAGGTGAGTATAGTAATGAGTGAAACCAGGTGAGTATATTAACGAGTGAAACCAGGTGAGTATAGTAACGAGTGAAACCAGGTGAGTATATTAACGAGTGAAACCAGGTGAGTATAGTAATGAGTGAAACCAGGTGAGTATAGTAATGAGTGAAACCAGGTGAGTATAGTAATGAGTGAAACCAGGTGAGTATAGTAATGAGTGAAACCAGGTGAGTATAGTAACGAGTGAAACCAGGTGAGTATATTAACGAGTGAAACCAGGTGAGTATAGTAACGAGTGAAACCAGGTGAGTATATTAATGAGTGAAACCAGGTGAGTATATTAACGAGTGAAACCAGGTGAGTATATTAACGAGTGAAACCAGGTGAGTATAGTAATGAGTGAAACCAGGTGAGTATAGTAATGAGTGAAACCAGGTGAGTATATTAACGAGTGAAACCAGGTGAGTATATTAATGAGTGAAACCAGGTGAGTATATTAATGAGTGAAACCAGGTGAACATATTAAATCACTGGACTGAGGGACTCACCGATCTGCTCCTTCTCAAAAGGCTCCTCGATCTCCTTCAGGTTGGCCAGCAGACGGATGTCAGTGCAGATCTGAGCGAGAGGGAGGGGGAGGGAGGGAGAGTGAGGGGTGTAGAGAGAGAGAGAGGGGGAGAGAGAGTGAGGGGGGGAGAGAGAAAGGGAGAGGGAGGGGGGTAGAGAGAGAGGGAGAGAGAGAGAGAGGGGGGGGGGAGAGAGAGGGAGGGGGAGAGAGAGGGAGGGAGAGGGAGGGAGAGAGAGAGGGGGAGAGGGAGGGAGAGTGAGGGGGGTAGAGAAAGGGAGAGAGAGAGAGGGGGGGGGGGAGAGAGAGTGAGGGGGTAGAGAAAGGGAGAGAGAGAGAGAGAGAGAGGGAGCACTGGTCAACTATCGGACCACTATGTGGCAGACCTCCTCCCTGCCATACTACTATAGGACCACTATGTGGCAGACCTCCTCCCTGCCGTACTACTATAGCACCACTATGTGGCAGACTTCCTCCCTGCCATACTACTATAGGACCACTATGTGGCAGACCTCCTCCCTGCCATACTACTATACGACCACTATGTGGCAGACCTCCTCCCTGCCATACTACTATAGGACCACTATGTGGCAGACCTCCTCCCTGCCATACTACTATAGCACCACTATGTGGCAGACCTCCTCCCTGCCATACTACTATAGGACCACTATGTGGCAGACCTCCTCCCTGCCATACTACTATAGCACCACTATGTGACAGACCTCCTCCCTGCCATACTACTATAGGACCACTATGTGGCAGACCTCCTCCCTGGGGGGTCCGTCGTATCGGAGTGCAATTGTTGATGACGTGATTGGATAATAGAGCAGACAGTCGCATCACCTGACGTGGGAGGTTCAAGGAATAAAGGGGTGGCGACATTGGCCGTGAGTGACAGATGAGATCTCCTGCATACCAAGTAGCCATGTGTTACTAAGTACCGTCTATGGCTTAATCACTGGAACAAACAATAACAATAACAGACTTAGCGATGTTATTGGACTGATTTTCCTGCTTGGAAATACAGCTTATTTGATCAAAAGTATACTTGTGCTTTGTCTTTTCCTAAATGCCATTTATTTACATTTATTCACATGTTATTGGACTGATTTTCCGGCATTGAAATAAAGCTTATTTTATCAAAAGTATACTTGTGTGAGAGTGCTTTGTCTTTTCCTAAATGCCATTTATTTACATTTATTCACACAGAAATATGAAGATGTCTTAAGATGTCTTGAGATGTCTTGGAAATATGAAGAACACAATGAATGTCATAGTATTGTCTCAGCATTTTATTATTTAAAAAACAACATACACAAATACATAATCATAATGTGGATTACTAATTGATAGACATTTACAGGAAATTGCAGGAACTATTATAAATAGGAACAAAATGATTATGATGATTAAGGACTCTCAATACCTGACTCACTGCACTGTATAAATTGTAAATTGTAAATATGTTCTGTCTTGTCTTGTGGTTATGTGTGTTTCATGTCCATGTAATAGTCATGTAAAATGTGTGTATGTTTATTGACACTGCTTTTTGAGCTGTACCGAAAACAAATTCCACCGACCTAGGTCGTGTGGTCATTAAACTATTCATTCATTCATTCATTCATGTGTACAACATTATTATATGAACAAAATGATTATATGTACAAAACCTTTTGTAGGTAGGACACTATTGGACCTCTGCCCAAATCTAGTACTGAACCTGACCCCCCATGCTAAACCATTTGGAAGTACAGTATACTAGGACTCCAATTCAGACACACTGGGGGGCTGTCACAAATCTACTAACTCTAATTATGTAAAATACAAATAAATAAATAAACAAGAATGTGTTGTGTAACAACTCCCCCAAGATTCCCCTCCACCACAGAGAGACTAAACTGTCCTTCTGAAAGAGACTACACTGACATCCTCCATCCCAGACAGACTACAATGACCACCATCACAGTGTGACATGGGAGAGTTACGCCATATTAAGGCTGCCACGATTAGTCGACTAATCACGACGACGTCGACTACCAAAATCGTCGCCGACATATTTGGTAATCGCCGTAGTCGCATGTTTTTTTGGAGCTGAAATAAGCTTTTTTTTTTTTTTTTTTTTTTGCCTAGCACCAGGGGAGCCCCCCCTCCCAAATGTCGTTGTTTGGTACCTGTACTATATCAATGACAATAAAGACCATTCATTTCATTCGATAAGCATTCGTTTTTCTTCCCTGAAGCTGCCACTGGCTAGCGTCTCCCAGTGTCTTTGATGTACATGCGCACTGCGCAGTGTCGGTCATCCGGGGCACACGTGACTTCCCCGGAAAAACAAACAGAGAAATGTCTTCCTGTCCTCGTACCTCTAAAGTGTGGGAGCATTTCAACCACAACGTTGAAAAAAAGAATATAAAATGTAAAATTTGCAAAGCTGAACTCGCTTATCATGGCAGCACGTCTATGATGCGCGAGCATCTAAAAAGGAAGCACGTTGTGGCAGATGACGAGGCAGACGATGGCTCGTCTCGGTAAGCTAGTTAGCTTGTTATTGGCTAACGATATCGTTACGTTAAAAGCCTTCTTACATTATTTTACGTTGTCATCAAAGCGATACTTATCAAATAGCTAAAAATGTTGTCTTAACGTTACAGTGCTAAGAAGGCGCGTTCTACTATGAGATGAGTAATGCAAAGCAAAACTTTTGTACTCTGTACAAGTATTTATTTTTGTTTTTGTATTATTTTGGTTGCCTAGTGCCTAGCCTACCTCATTTTACTCAGCAGTTTGCACCCTCTACTACTCTTTACATTACATTACATGCAAGTGATGCCAGAAATAAATCTGCAAAGTTCATTAAAATATCTATTTTTGAGTGAACAATCATTTTAATTGTCTTTATTTTTAGTTAGCACATGCCTACAACAACAACTAACAACTTCAAGCTAAATTTAGAAGCTGATTTAGAAGATGATAGCTAAATAAGAGCGATTGAGTAATTGTGCGATAAGCTGTAATTTATGATCCGATTAGTCGACTAACCGTTAAAATAATCGGTGACTAGTCGACTATGAAAATAATCGTTTGTGGCAGCCCTACTCCATATGAGAGTGGAGAAACCTATTCTTCAGGTAGCATGTGTTCCTGATGTTGTGGACTACTCTTTTATTAACAATTTCACAGTATTGCCCATTGGTGGCAGTTGACTTCATACCTATCCCAACAAGTTGGCGTGGTTCCCAAAAACATTTATGATGTAGGAACAGGAGGGTGTCAGTGATGGCTGAGGGTGGGAAGAGAAGCTCCCTACTCTTCACAGCCTGTCAGGGGATCTTCTCTGTGGAGTGGCAGGAACACGGTCCCTTCAAACAGGAGCTGTGGATTCTCTGAAAATAAAAGACATCAAGTATTAAGGTATACAGGCTATAGATTCCCATCAATATTTTTAATACAAGGTCTTTCAGTAAGACTATTTTACCTGACATGGTAGCCCATATGCTTGTGATTTTCACCGGTTGCCTGTGGTTCCTGTCTTCATCAAGTAGGGTTGAGTTGGGTTGGCATTGTCTCCACATGTTTTTCTTTTTGTGGGTGCAGCTTTGTGGGTGCAGCACTGGCCAGAGAAGTCATTACACATCCTCTCCACCACCTCCTTCACCACCTCATCCTTGAACTACCAGAGAGAGGAGGAGGAGAGAGACATAAGGAGGAGAGAGACATAAGGAGGAGAGAGACATAAGGAGGAGAGAGAGAGACATGAGGAGGAGAGAGACATGAGGAGGAGAGAGAGACATGAGGAGGAGAGAGAGACATGAGAGTGAGAGAGGAGGAGAGAGACATGAGGAGGAGAGGAGGAGAGAGAGACATAAGGGTGAGAGAGGAGGAGAGAGAGAGACAGGAGGAGGAGAGGAGGAGAGAGAGACATAAGGGTGAGAGAGGAGGAGAGAGAGAAAATCATATTGGGCCAGAATAAAAAAAAAGATATATGGTCTGACAGACAGTACATATCATCTTCACCAATCATGTGTACATCTGAAACATTTGACAATCACCCATAACTAGCGCACTGTCCATAATGGACTAATGGGTGGATTCATACATGAATGAATGAATAAAGGATTAATTGAGTGGAGAGGCAGAGGTATAGGATAGGGCTTTCACACCGGCAAAGAACCGTGCCGAATACACGGTGCTGTAGGCGCGTGCAGTGGCCGAGGAGAGTGTACTATTTTCGGATAGACATATATGCATGCTCTCGGGGTTCAAAACATTACTTCCCGGGGTGCCAGAATGATGCCTGATGGCTCAAACTGACCGTATACTGATGGTGGAGTTATCCAGCATAGTCTTGTATTTTTACCCCCTTCCTAGCCGGTGTTAGAGAGTGTATCCCGGGCACCGTCTTTGTCCGCGGTAGGTGTTATTCGCGGACAAAGACGGTCCCCGGGTTACACTCTTTGCGGGTTAATAACGTCGCCTTACCGGGGCTTACGGTGAAAATTCAAATGTGTCCGGACAGGGGAGAGGACAGGGAATGTAAATCACTTTGAATGGAGTCGATTGGAGACCCCCATCGATGTCGACACTCAGGTGTCGACACTGCTCGGAGTGAAAAGAACTAGCTAACGCGCTAACTAGCATGCTTCGTGAAGGACATCGCTTCATTTACACAGAAATACTTTGACTTATTAAAAGAATAAGTACACACACAGTGTGTAGTAATTTATATCAAAATGACTTAGTTACTCACTCGTTTTGAAGGCTAGAGTCTGATCGCTTTTCTGCTCAGCTCGCTCTGTGCTGAAGGCGTGACTGTCTTCATTGAAACAGTCAAACCTCTGTGCTGAAGGCTGGACAAACAGTCAAACCGGTATCTGATTGGGATGTCTATACCCGGCTCTGCCATCTGATTGGTGTAGCGGGTATGGACACTGGCGTAGCGAGTATGGACACTGTCAATCACAACGCGTAGTGAGTATAGACATTGCACTACTGTAGACTCGTTGCCTGCGAACATACTACTATAGGACCACTATGTGGCAGACCTCCTCCCTGCCATACTACTATAGCACCACTATGTGGCAGACCTCCTCCCTGCCATACTACTATAGGACCACTATGTGGCAGACCTCCTCCCTGCCATACTACTATAGCACCACTATGTGGCAGACCTCCTCCCTGCCATACTACTATAGGACCACTATGTGGCAGACCTCCTCCCTGCCATACTACTATAGGACCACTATGTGGCAGAGTTCACCTGAGGGTGGTCTCACCTTGTGGACCGTGGCTCCCAGGCTGGCCAGGCAAGACAGGGAGTTGATGTCCACCTTACGACTGTACGTCTGACCTGTCACCAGGTAGGCCCTGCCGAGGACAAGACCACAAACTAGATATTAATAATAATAACAATAACAATCATAATCATAATACATTTTATTTGTATAGCGCTTTTCCTGCAAACGTTGCAGCTCAAAGTGCTTTAATCATTATATAAATCATCATTTAATTATTTAGTCATTTAAAGGCAATATTAAAAAGATGGGTTTTTAGTCTTGACTTGAACATATGTGCTGAGGTTGCATCCCTAATGTAAACTGCCAGTGAGTCACAATCTGGAGCATAAAATGAGAATGCAGCCTCACCAAATCTCTTCTTTTGTACATGTGGTACACAGAGAAAACCAGCGTCAGAAGACCTGAGAGCTCTATTGGGCTGATATGCTAGCAGAAGACCTGAGAGCCCTATTGGGCTGATATGCTAGCAGAAGACCTGAGAGCTCTATTGGGCTGATATGCTAGCAAAAGGCCTTTCAGATATTCTGGTGCTGTGCCAGTGAGAGCTTTATAAACAAGCAGAAGGATCTTGAAATCTATTCTGAACTTAACAGGAAGCCAGTGTAGAGTTTCTAAAATAGGAGTTATATGAGCTCGTCTGCTTGTTTTGGTTAAAACTCTCGCTGCTGCATTTTGGACTAATTGCAGCTGGCCAATAGAGTTCTTCGGAAGACCAGAAAGGATACTGTTAAAATAGTCCAAACATATATAATATAATATTCTAAAACAACATAAACAATATAAAGCTATTCTCTATTACTACTAGCACACATGAGGGGTCATTTGAGTAAATAAGTGTCTGTGAGTAAAGAAACATGCTATATCTTTGCACTCTATCACATTTCAGGACCCTCCTTTCATGACTCGTCCTAGATATGTGCGTTCTACCACCCAGTATCCTTACATGTTCTAAATCACACCAGGATAAGCTAGTATGAAGATATTTTGCTGTTCTTCTGTGTAGGAAGCAGGCTAACTTAAAAGGAGGCCAACTAGTGGTTGTTGTGTGTAAATGGCAGCTTGAGCATTGTAAAGAGGGGGTAATTTAGTAGTAAAAAGGGCACGGCTGTTCTAGTGTTAATAAGACAAATTTGTTTTAAAAAGCCTGGATTTCCCTTCAGCGACATTGATGGAACACCCCCCAGAGGCGTGAGAGGAACTCACTTAGTGAAGCCGGCCATTTCAGTGACCAGGCGGTCCAGCAGCTCCACCTGCAGGAGACACAGTTACACGCTTTTACTTTTTAGACATTTAGCAGACGCCTTTACCCAAAGTACATCTGTCTATGTGAGTGAATCATCTATCCATCTAGTCATCTAGTCATCATCAGAAAAACTAATTGCTGCTTTTTTCAGGGGGGCCATTGACCAGTCACAATGCTAGAAGGAAGAATTAATAATAACAATTATTCATTTATTTAAGTAGAGAAACTGTACAGGGGGGTAGAGGGGAGGTAGATGTCTTAGGGGGGGACAGTTAAGGTGTAGCCTGAAGAGATGGAGGTCTTCAGGAGGGACAGTTAAGGTGTAGCCTGAAGAGATGGAGGTCTTCAGGAGGGACAGTTAAGGTGTAGCCTGAAGAGATGGAGGTCTTCAGGAGGGACAGTTAAGGTGTAGCATGAGAGTATGAGAGAGTATTGTTGTTTGAGAGAAGCCAAGCACTGACTCACCACAATTAAAGATAAAACAACAAACAAAAATTCCCCCCCCCAAAAAAACAACTAAAATGGTGCTCACCTTATCATGGTCCCCCTGGAACAGCTGCAGGAAATGGGCCTGGGTGCCCGTGGTCCCCTTCACCCCCCGGAAACGCAGGTCGTCGCGGGCTCGCTGAAGGTTCCTCATGTCCATGGCCAGGTCCTGCAGCCACAAACAGGCTCTCTTACCTACCGTGGTTAACTGGGCTGGCCTGGAGGGAGGGAGGGAGGGTGGGAGAGAGGAAGGGAGGGAGGGAGGGAAGGAGGGAGGGAGGGAGGTAGGGAGGCAGGGAGGGAGGGAGAGAGAGAGGGATGGAGGGAAGGAGTGAGAGAGAGGGAGGGAGGTAGGGAGGCAGGGAGGGAGGGAGAGAGAGGGAGGGAGAGAGGTAGGGGGGCAGGGAGAGAGGGAGGGAGGGAGAGAGAAGATGAGAGAAGAGATTGTGCCCAGTAAATGTTAGACAGTGTGTGACAACATACCCCGCACTCCCCTACTCAGCGGACATTGTTTGACAAGGCAGCTACATTGACAAGGCAGCAGACATTGACAAGGCAGCTACATTGACAAGGCAGCAGACATTGACAAGGCAGCAGACATTGACAAGGCAGCACACATTGACAAGGCAGCAGACATTGACAAGGCAGCAGACATTGACAAGGCAGCTACATTAACAAGGCAGCTACATTGACAAGGCAGCTACACTGACAAGGCAGCAGACATTGACATGGCAGCAGACATTGACAAGGCAGCTACAGGAATGTTCTTCTCCAAACAACACAATATGACCACGGCAAACATAACCATTTCAGGGCAAAACATTAGTATAGTTCCGTCGTTCAAATATTTAGGGATCATCATTGATTCAAACCTGACTTTCAAAGAGCACATCAAGAAAGTGTCTGGTAGGGTGAAGTTTGGCCTGGCAAACTTCAGGTACATCAGAAGCTCACTGACCATGAGTGCTGCCAGACTATTCATGGACGCATCAATTATGTCGCACCTCACATATTGTTTGACAAGCTGGGGCCATGCATACAGCACTTCCCTAAAGCCATTAGCCACCCTATACAAGCGGACCCTTAAGGTCATGAACCAGAAGCCCAACAGCACACACTACTGTACCATCCTAGACAAATGTAAATACCTTAGCTGGGAAGACACCATCAAATACAAAAACATCTGTCTCATCCATAAAATTCTGCATAACAAAGCTCCTCCCCCGCTTAACTCTTTCATAAACCAGCGTGACCACAGCTTACGGCCCACCAGAAGCACCTCTCGTGGCGACCTTATAGTTCCATTCAGGAAAAGCACCTTCAGTAAGCAATCCTTCTCAGTGATAGCAATAGAAAACTGGAACTCACTACCCAACCAACTCAAAGACATACATACTTACTCCACCTTCACAACACACATGAAAGCCTGGCTGACACAGAACTATACTTGTCCTCATTAATCCCTCTCTGTGCTGCCTCCCCATAATGCCTTTTTTTTGTATGTTTTGTTTTGTTTAATGTATTGCTGTTTGTAAGTGCTTAATGTTGTGTGGCCTGTAATTGTCCTGTGGCTTATATGTGCTTGAAATGTCGATGCCCCCATAAGTGTGTATGTGGTGTTTGTTGTAGCCCCTTCAATCACCTCAGCTTGCTTACGTGTGTTTTTTGTCAAATGTGATGTTGGGGTACCTTGTCTCAGCCACGTGTTCTTAGAATATTTAAATGTTTTATTTTAACTAATGACGTTACTTTTCAGGATGCCATGTTGCAACTGGCCGGGGACTTCAGCTGAAAATTAGCCGACTAGGCTAACGCTGCCTTTTTTACTGTATTTTATATGGTTCATGTATTAGGATTGTCCTCGATATAATAAACTAATAAACTAAACTAAATTGACAAGGCAGCAGACATTGACATGGCAGCAGACATTGACAAAACAGCTACATTGACAAGGCAGCTACATTGACAAGGCAGCATACATTGACAAGGCAGCTACATTGACAAGGCAGCAGACATTGACAAGGCAGCAGACATTGACAAGGCAGCATACATTGACAAGGCAGCTACATTGACAAGGCAGCTACATTGACAAGGCAGCAGACATTGACAAGGCAGCAGACATTGACAAGGCAGCAGACATTGACAAGGCAGCTACATTGACAAGGCAGCTACATTGACAAGGCAGCTACATTGACAAGGCAGCAGACATTGACAAGGCAGCAGACATTGACAAGGCAGCAGACATTGACAAGGCAGCAGACATTGACAAGGCAGCTACATTGACATGGCAGCAGACATTGACATGGCACCTACATTGACATGGCAGCAGACATTGACAAGGCAGCAGACATTGACAAGGCAGCAGACATTGACAAGGCAGCTACATTGACAAGGCAGCTGCATTGACAAGGCAGCTACATTGAAGAGTAAAATGTGTCATGTTGAAAACGAGGCCTGTGAGATGCGCGCAGAACTCACTGGTAGTGTGTGAAGCCCAGGGTAGGGAGGTCCATGTATTTCTCCGCAAAATTGGACAGTCTGTCGATGACTCTGGCCAGCTATGGAGAAGAAAGGTCAAAGATCATCAGCTTTGAGAATTGAGAATTGAGAATTGAGAATTGAGAATTTGCCCAAAGCGATTTTCAGTAAGAGATTCCAGGGACAGTCTCCCTGGAGTAATTTAAGCCTGGTACACACATAAAGATAATCAGGCCTGGTACACACATAAAGATAATCTGGCCTGGTTCACACATAAAGATAATCTGGCCTGGTACACACATAAAGATAATCTGGCCTGGTACACACATAAAGATAATCTGGCCTGGTACACACATAAAGATAATCTGGCCTGGTACACACATAAAGATAATCTGGCCTGGTACACACATAAAGATAATCTGGCCTGGTACACACATAAAGATAATCTGGCATGGTACACAAAGATAATCTGGCCTGGTACACACAAAGATAATCTGGCCTGGTACACACATAAAGATAATCTGGCCTGGTACACACATAAAGATAATCTGGCCTGGTACACAAATAAAGATAATCTGGCCGATTTTGGCCCGATTTTCCCCCTTCCGACCAAGGACAGCAAACGCCCGATTATCGGATGGCTCTAAAGATTATCCTGAGTCAATTTCTCCCGACAATCAGCTCAGAAAATGGTCGGGGCCGACGATCGTAAATATTAAACGTGTTCAATATTTACGATCAAAAGTCCTCTTGTGTGTGGGCGAAATTATCAACTCCCGAGTCCGATTGTGACGTGGAATGGAATGTAGCCAATCAAGAAGCGAGCTGACTGACGCGTCTTCTTCTTTTCGTTCTTCTGCACTTTATTTGCCCTGTCGCACATGGCTGCCTCTACAGGTCAGTCAGGGTACTACTACCCTGATCACACCAGATTTCTGGCTTGGGGGACGAGACTCTAGACTGTCGTAGGACAGACCTTTATGTATGTGGTGTGCTGTATTGGGAATATCGGAGCACACCACACACAATACGATCAAAACTGTTCGATCCATGACTTTTTTATCTTCATGTGAGGGGTCCCTCTCAGATAAAAAAATCTGTTAAGATTTAGAAAATCTTTATGTGTGTACCAGGCTTTAGGGCTGAGTGCCTTATGCGGGGTACATAAGGAGGGAGGAGGGGGAGGAGGAGGGGGGGGGAGGAGGAGGGGGGGGAGGAGGAGAGGAGTGGGAGAGAGAGACAGAGAGCGATACAGACAGGGTGTGAGAGACAGAGACAGAGGGGGGGGAGGAGAGGAGAGGTGGAGGAGGAGGAGCAGATGGTGGAGGAGAGGAGAGGAGGACGGGGGAGGAAGGAGAGGGTCGGAGTGAGAGAGAGATACAGACAGAGTGTGAGAGACAGAGAGAGAGGGGGAGGAGAGGAGGAGGAGGAGGAGAGGAGGGGAGGAGAGGAGGAGAGGAGAAGGAGAAGGGTGGAGAGGAGGAGAGGAGGGGAGGAGGAGAGGGGAGGAGGAGAGAAATCAAATCATTACGTTTATTTGTCGTGTACACAGAATACAGCCGTAGGCGGTGCAAAGGAATGTTTAGGGAAATCTAACTCCTCAACTATGCAACAAAATGTGTGTGTGTGTGTGTGTGTGTCTGTCTGTGTGTGTGTGTGGGGGGGGGGGGGTGTCTGTGTGTGTGTGTGTGTGTGTGTCTGTGTGTGTGTGTGGGGGGGGGAGGGGCTTGGTGTCGGTGAACAGTCATGTGACATTGAAGGACAGAGTTACAAGGAGCGCCAAACAAGACCTGTCACAGAATTATGATCACGTTACTGGACATGGACTTACTGGGAGGGAGAGAGAGAGAGTGAGAGAGAGAGAGAGAGAGAGAGAGAGAGAGAAGAGAGAGAGAGAGAGAGAGAGAGAGAGAGAGAGAGAGAGAGAAGGAGGGAGAGGGAGAGAGAGAGAGGAAGGGGAGAGAGAGAGAGAGGGAGAGAGAGAGGAGGGGGAGTGAGAGGGAGAGAGAGAGGAGGGGGAGAGAGAGAGAGAGGGGGAGAGAGAGGGAGAGAGAGAGGGAGAGAGGGGGAGAGAGAGAGAGAGAGAGAGAGAGAGAGAGAGAGAGAGAGAGAGAAGCCTAACACTCAGGGTCTGTCTCCTATTACTTTAAACATTTTACACTGACTATTTTAAACACACACCCCATAACCTAACCAACTCCAACACACACACAATTATGGAGGGGTGTGTGTGTGTGTGTGTGTGTGTGTGTGTGTGTGTGTGTGTGTGTCTGGTGATGGTGGTAACTTCTCCAGTTGTTACATTGATGTTCCCTTGATCAGGAACGTACAGAGAGTTCCACACAATCAGCTGTGTTTTTCAGGACCTGAGATGCCCTGAGGCCACACACACACACTTTCAAATTTTTGCTCGCGTGATATCCACACAAAACATGTGAGTGATTAGATGACAAGTAGACTAGTGTATATATATACACACACACACACACACGGCTACTAATAGGCGAAGGCCAGGCTCAGATGTCCTCCTCAGTCAGCGAGGTGGTCCTGTGTGTGTGTGTGTGTGTGTGTGTGTGTGTGTGTGTGTGTGTGTGTGTCCAGACCAGACGAGCTGCTGCATGTGACAGACGGGCTGCTAACACTTAGCCTCCCCCCTGCCTCCCCTAACCTGTCTCCCCCCTACCACCCCTAGCCTCCCCCCTGCCTCCACTGTCTCCCCCCTGCCTCCCCCCTGCCTCCCCTAGCCTGTCTCCCCCTGCCTCCCCTAGCCTCCACCTGTCTCCCCTAGCCTGTCTCCCCCCTGCCTCCCCCAGTCTGTCTCCCCTACCTCCCCTAGCCTCCCCCCTGCCTCCCCTCTGCCTCCCTAGCCTCCCCCCTGCCTCCCCTAGCCTCCCCCCTGTCTCCCCTAGCCTCCCCCCTGCCTCCCCTAGCCTGTCTCCCCCCTGCCTCCCCTAGCCTGTCTCCCCCCTGCCTCCCCCCTGCCTCCCCTAGCCTGTCTCCCCCTGCCTCCCCTAGCCTGCCTCCCCCTGCCTCACTTGCTTAGTCAAATGTATCGATTGTAAGTCGCTTTGGAATTAGGCGTCTGCTAAATGTCTGAAACAATGTAAATGTCGATGTAGCCCAACATCTGACACAGGGTTCCCAGACCTTCTGAAACGTCAAATTCAAGGACTTTCAAGACTCAATTGCCTCAAGGACCCAACACAGCATAGTTTGAGACAGATCTAGATGAAAATTTATATAATAGGTAACTACAACTCTCTGCTCACAGACAACAATTAAAAAGAGAGGCTTTTGAATGTAGAGGCTTGAACACTAGATGGTCTCTAGAATTAAGTAAAACACTTTTTTGGAATATATATATTTTAGAGAGAGAGAGTGAGAGAGAGAGAGAGAGAGAGAGAGAGAGAGAGAGAGAGAGAGAGAGAGAGAGAGAGAGAGAGAGACACAGAGAGAGAGAGAGAGAGAGAGAGAGAGACAGAGAGAGACAGAGAGACACAGAGAGAGAGAAAGAGAGAGACAGAGAGTAAGAGAGAGAGAGACAGAGAGAGAGAGAGACAGAGAGAGACAGAGAGTAAGAGAGAGAGAGAGAGAGAGAGACACAGAGACACAGAGAGAGACAGAGAGAGACAGAGAGTAAGAGAGAGAGAGAGAGAGACAGAGAGAGACAGACAGAGAGAGAGACAGAGGGGAATTCAAGCACTTTCAATGACCCATGTCCATTTTCAAAAACGTTTTGTTTTTCTCAAATTCACAAACTTTCATGGATTCCTACTAGGACCCGTGGGAAGCCTGCTGACAGCTTGTTTAAACGTCTGGTTATAATAGTACAAGTCCTGTTCATTCAAAAGGTCCCCGGGACTATAATTAGAGCAGGAAACGTGATAGGGACCTCATTGATGGTCGCAATGTTTTGGGGTTTTGTTTGTTTGTTTCTTAGTTGTTTTTGCTTTCAGAGAGAATTGCTGTTGTAGTACATAAAGTAAGCACAAATAAAGTATGTCAACAAGGTGAAAGCTGGTGAAATTGGCGCCTCTCGGGACACCAGCGGCGAGCGGTACTTCATGTGCTCGTCGTCCGGAGGTCCCTCCATGGCTGGGTGTCTGTGTGCGGTGAGTGTTTCCCAACCCTCTCCTCGGGGCACCCCAGCCGCTCCACATTTTGATCTGTTCCACCACCAGCACACCTGATTCAACTAATCAAGTACAAACCATAATTGCTTTGTACTTGATTAGTTGAATCAGGTGTGCTGGTGGTGGAACAGATCAAATGTGTGGTGCGGCTGGAGTGCCCCGAGGAGAGGGTTGGGAAACACTCTGGTGGCCCTGGACAGACAGGAAGAGAGGCGTAGTAGTGCAGTTCGGGGGTGTAGTGGTGCATCATGGGTAGTGTAGTTACCTGGGCGTAGTAGTGTAGCGGTGCATCATGGGTAGTGTAGTTACCTGGGCGTAGTAGTGTAGTTCGGGGGTGTAGTGGTGCATCATGGGTAGTGTAGTTACCTGGGCGTAGTAGTGTAGTGGTGCGTCATGGGTAGTGTAGTTACCTGGGCGTAGTAGTGTAGTGGTGCATCACGGGTAGTGTAGTTACCTGGGTGTAGTAGTGTAGTGGTGCATCATAGGTAGTGTAGTTACCTGGGCGTGGTAGTGTAGTGGTGCATCATGGGTAGTGTAGTTACCTGGGCGTCGTAGTGTAGTGGTGCATCATGGGTAGTGTAGTTACCTGGGCGTCGTAGTGTAGTGGTGCATCATGGGTAGTGTAGTTACCCGGGCGTAGTAGTGTAGTGGTGCATCATGGGTAGTGTAGTTACCTGGGTGTAGTAGTGTAGTGGTGCATCATGGGTAGTGTAGTTACCCGGGTGTAGTAGTGTAGTGGTGCATCATGGGTAGTGTAGTTACCTGGGCGTAGTAGTGTAGTGGTGCATCATGGGTAGTGTAGTTACCTGGGCGCAATAGTGTAGTGGTGCATCATGGGTAGTGTAGTTACCTGGGCGTCGTAGTGTAGTGGTGCATCATGGGTAGTGTAGTTACCCGGGCGTAGTAGTGTAGTGGTGCATCATGGGTAGTGTAGTTACCTGGGCGTAGTAGTGTAGTGGTGCATCATGGGTAGTGTAGTTACCTGGGCATAGTAGTGTAGTCTCACCCCTGTGACAGTCTACTTCAGTCCGCTTCACTCACGTTTGTACCCCACGCACGTTAGAAGCAGCTCAACGGATACATCATGTATTGGCTTGTGACTGTCGTATATTCTTAACCTGTTGGCTACTAAAATGAAGAACAGTTATTGAGCAGTTTAAGACCATTTATTCAAAATGCAAAAGTACACAGACATCAAAGATGGACGCTGGTCTGGCAAAGAGAGACAGAGAGAGAGAGAGAGAGAGAGGGGGAGGGGGACAGAGAGAGAGAGAGAGAGAGAGCTGCTTGGTCAAGAGGTGAGGGAGAAGAGAGGCAGGGCCAGAGCCCACATCCTTACTTATAAACTTGGTCAAGATGCAGTCACAGCCAGTGGTCCTATCAGGTCAGGGGGAGGGGCCAGGAGGTCATAAATACCTTGCCCCACAGTCAGGAGCAAACATATAGGCCCATTATTAAATACAAATAAACTACAGATTCCCCCCTCGGAATACCCAGAGGGTGTTCCGAAACTAAATGACCACAAAACAAAAACAAAAACACAAAACCCCACCGACTGTAACTAAGAAACCAAAGAGAAAAAAAAAAAAAAATAAAAAATTCAAAAAATAAACAACATGTTCCAATAAACAACAGAAAAACTACATCAACACACAACACAAGAAACATAATAACACAGACCAACCCAGCACCAGTACCAGCAACCAAAGATATCATATAAACCAAATACAAAACAATCAACAATAAAAAAAATCCTAAAAATAACAATACAAATTAATCTAAACACAGTACATCATACATATTTCAACACAAAAACTTCCAACGACCGATGTTTTCTTTGTCCTTGAAGCGTCAGGGTCAGAGGTTGCTAGCACTTGAACCCAGTTGGAGAACAGCCTTTACCGCTGTCTCAGATTGATAACACTTTCATAGTCAGGAGCTTCCATTTTCGTTGCGCTAGGAACAGAACCTCTTTCCTATCTTTGCATAACCACCACATCACTTCTCAACTGACATCAATCACACAAATACACAAACAATACACAAATAATGACATTCAGTTATCATAACACATAATTCTCCAACAGTAAGCATAGGACAAAGGGAATGCATTAATGCATAGATCTTCACCTCAGGTGAGGACTAGTCTTCTGAAAAGTTCATTAACGTGGACTGAGTGACTGATTTTCCAAAAACAGTCAATGAGGCCCTGCCTCCTAAGAAAGTCAAAAATCATGTCTGCTATAATAGGTGCTCCTATCTTAGCAAAATAAGTTTCCCATGCCCCTAAGACCGTTTCCAGCCATGCTATCATCTGCTGTCCATTCCCGTCGTTCCCTTTGATCTGCTGCTTCACTACCCTATTCATAGTCTTTAATCTTTTCCTAACTGGTCGTCGTCCGTCAGTGTCATTGAGGTTCAGGCAGCCGCCTGGTCCCCTCCCACGCTGATCAAGGTCTGGGGAGTCGCCCTCAGCATCATCTGAAGCATGGTGCAGGCACTCGCCAGCATCCCCAGTAGCACAGGTGTCCAGGCTTTGGACACTCCCAGGCTGGACCTCCAGACTGTCAACACTCTCTGCTTCGTTGGTTTCTGGTTCATTGGCATCTGGACAGCTTTCCACTGTCCCATCGGTTTCAGGCACTGCCGGTAATGTCACTGGCTGTAACACTGGCATTGCCACTGGCTCAGGCAACACCACAGCATCTCGTCGTAGCTCCTCCTTCTCAGGTTCTCTGGGGACCTCGGCACCTGTTGGCACAACATCCTGCCTACTCTGTACATCCACCCCCCTGTCCACCACCCGTGGCCCTATTGGGGTAGGGATATGCCCAGACACCACTGGTGTACCCACTCTGATGTTGTTTCTCCAACAGACCCCACATTGACCTAAAGCATGGTCAATCTGTTCCATCAAATATGGACTCCAAAACCCATATTCCTTGGTGATCTTGCGTCTTACCTCCCCCCTAGCCACATGTGCTAATCCATGAGCTTCCCGTATTAACATGCCTATTAAATCTGAGGGTGCTACAACCAACCCCTCATGATTCCTCCATAGACCTGTGTCATCCTGACTTGCCCCCCTTGCTAGCCAAACGTTCTTGTCTAACATAGTTGCTCTACTCTGTAACATCAATAAATCCTCAAGTGTGACCATGCCCTGTAATTGCTTTTCATGTGTGACCAGAAGACCTTTACCTGCCTTGTCTGCTCCTGTAATGGCTTTGGCTGCATCTTCTGCAGCCCTGTTACCTTGTGTGACATGTGATGAGTCAGACCTGTGTGTGGCACACTTCACTATGGCTAATTCCTTTGGCTTCATCATGGCTTGTAACAGCTTCATGATCTGTGCGTGATGCTGTATAGGCGTACCATCAGTTCTCTTAAAACCCCGCCCCCTCCATACAGCTCCATTAAAATGACAAACATTATGTGCATAGGCAGAGTCGGTGTACACTGTCACTCTCCGTCCGGTTCCCAAGTTGCATGCTTCTGTGAGGGCAATCAATTCAGCCAACTGAGCCGAGCAAGGCTGAGGAACTGCCTCAGCCTGTTCTACAATAAACTTTGAATTCTGTGCTTTAACTAAGGAATACCCAGCGCACAAAGTTTCTCCTACCCCGTAACAAGACCCATCAACCCAATATTCTATATCAGCTCCCTTTAAAGGCAAAGCTTGTAGGTCTGTTCTATGCTTAATCACTCTGGCTGTCGATGGAATCTGAGCACCGGATGGCACCGTCACCTGACAGCCGTCAGGTGTGCATTTTACTGTACAGTTCAATTGGCATAGAGCATCTCTCCCTAGCAGCCCTGTTGGCGTGTGTTCTGACACAAGTGTTGACAGAGTTGCTCTCTGTCCCTTGTACTCTAAGTCTACAAGCTCAGTTGTAGGAATCAGCTGTTTAATTCCCTCAAATCCGATTGTCTTCACATATTCTCTAGACATAGGGAGGTGCGTGGCGCCTTCAGGCTTCTGTGTCACCACCAGCTGGCACCTCCCACTCGGATCTTCCGGGCACCCCTATAGGCCAGCTGCTGGGCCTCCGTAAGGGTTCATCACTCCTGGAGCAGGTGTAGTAGGGGGCCAATATCCTCCTCCTTGGCTCCCCCCTGCGCCCCCCTGGGGCCTGTTGCAGCAGGCACAGGCTAGATGTCCATTCTGGTCGCATTGGCATGGTTCTAGCATCTCCTTCCCTGCTGCTGTCCATCCCCCTGGTGGTGGTCCTTGGCCAGGCTGGTTGTACATCTGGTATGGAACCGCTTGCACCCCTGGTGGCCCTTGTGGGTATGGATACCCCCCTTGTGGCCCCTGTGGGTAGGACTGGTAAGTAGCAGGATACCCCCCTTGTGGCCCCTGTGAGTAGAACTGGTAAGTAGCAGTCTGCACTCCAGGTGGCTGTTGCTGTGGGGCTAAAGCCTGCACTCCCTCTATGTTCCTCTCGCTTTCAGTCAATTGCAAATGAGTCAATATTCTGAGGGATTCTTCGTCTCGTGCCTTCTGTATCTGAATGTTCTTTCGATATAACTCAACTTGATGAGCTACGTGGTCTATATAAACAGCTTTGTTCATGTGTCGTAGCCCCACCACTTCTGCTAGCTTATCCTTAACTGGGGTAGGAAGCCCTTCTTGTATTTTTTCCCTGATTATGGATTTTTCTAAGGGGTTATCTTCAGCGTCTTTCCCTGTCACACTTCTCCATTGAGAGTGCACACGGGCAACATAACCCCTGGGATTCTCATCCCCCCCCAGTGGCTTCACAATGATATTGTCTGGGTGAATGTGAGTAGGGTAGGTCTCTCTGATTGCTTTCCACAGCCTGCCTCTGTTTGCTGCGAAGAGCTCTGGATCATAAACTGATGTATTGATATATCTATGAAGTCCTGCCTTCATCAATATTTCCTGCATTGTATCCAATCCTGCAATAAAAGCTAAGAGTCTTTTCAGGTCTCCCATCGCGGCCTGCGTTCCTGTCAGTATCACGTCGACCTCTCGCGTCCACGAATGTCCTCCCTCTTGAAGAACTGGGAGTTTCTCGATCACTTCAGACAAATCTGTATGATGCCACGGATGATATTCCATCTTGTTACCCCGAATCAGCACTGGACAGTTCTTTAATGTATTTGATGACATTCGGTGACAATCTCCCTCTTTCTCCGGGCGTCTTCTCCCACCTTTCCTTTCGGCTGTGGCTATCATCTTCCTGACCTGCGCGTTGTAGCCTCCATCTGCATTGTCGTCATCACTTGAGTCTTCACTGCCATCTTCGCTGTCATCTTCCTCGTCACTCCTGTCGTCCCCTTTTCCCCTTGGCTCCTTCTTCTTCTTCTGGGAAGGATCCTCCAGTGCCTTAGCATATGGAGGGGGACTGGGGGCAGGACACAGGTCTGGGGATGAAATGTTCAATTTCTGTTCCAGTGTTCTGGCCAATTCTTTTTTCTTTTCCGGTTCCATCTGAGCTATTTTCTGTCCCTCTACCTTAAATAGATCTAAAATAGCTAACTCTAACTTGCGTTTCTCTGATCTAATCTTTCCTCTTTGATGTGCTTTGTGCCCATTGATAAGTATCTCCAATGTTGCAATTAATTGTAAATTAAG
>NC_137675.1:87836747-87839247 GCF_963989245.1 Nansenia antarctica | reverse complement strand
GGGGGGATACAGACTTAAAGAACAGCAGCAGAGAGGAAGAAAATAGGAGGGAGGGAGGGAGGGAGGAGTGAAAGAGAGTGGATGTTATAGAGAAGCAGATAGAGAGACAGAGAGAGAGAGATTGAGAGAGAGAGAGAGATTGAGAGAGAGAGAGATTGAGAGAGAGAGAGATAGATAGATAGAGAGAGGGGCAGACAGAGGGAGGCTGACACACAGAGAGAGAGAGAGAGAGAGAGAGACACAGAGAGAGAGAGTGAGAGACAGACAGTGAGAGATAGAGATTGTGAGTGTATAATGTTATGCGATACAGCGAGAGTGAGAATGAGAGACAGAGCCAAGAGGAAACATTTTGACAGCCAGCAGCATCCCAATCGGACTATTCTCTGAAGGAACAAGAGAGACGGTGTGTGTGTGTGTGTGTGTGTGTGCGTGTGTGTGTGTGTGTGTGTGTGTGAGTAGGACGGTCAGGGAAAACAGAGGATATACAGACAAGATGGCTGAGGTGTCCTCTGCATCCGAGTCTGGTGAGTAACCGGGGCTCCTGCACGCCTGTCTCACTACATGGATCCACTCACCTCCTTCTCCTCACAACTGGTGGTACCACGCACGGGAGGGAGGGAGGGAGGGAGGGAGGGAGGCAGGGAGGGAGGGAGGGAGGGAGGAGGGAGGAGGGAGGAGGGAGGGAGGAGGGAGGAGGGAGGGAGGGAGGGAGGAGGGAGGAATCTCCTATAACCTCACTTATCTACTGTACTTCCTGTCCCCTCAGAGTTTTGTTGTTGTTGTTGTTGTTGTTGTTGTTGTTGTTCTCATTCAAGCGCTCTCATTCAAACGGCCTCTCATTCACCCATTCACACACACATTCCACACACCAATGGCGGCCAAGCTACCATGCAAGGCGCCGGCCGGCCCCGCTCACTGGGAGCAAATTTGGGGTTCAGTGTCTTGCCCAAGGACACTTCGGCATGTGGCGGTTCAGCCGGGGCTCGAACCGCCAATCTGCCAACCCTGCGATCATTAGACGGCAGCTCTACTTCCTGCGCCGCAGCAGTTGTGTGACGGTCATCTTACAGTCCAGTTGTGTGACGGTCATCTTACAGTCCAGTTGTGTGACGGTCATCTTACAGTCCAGCTGGGGTCCTTTCTTTTCAACCACAGCCGGATGCTGATTGGCTCTGCAGCCTCTGACACGCGACCTGATGGCTTGCCAGAGGGCCTCCTCCTCCCTCTCCTCCTCCTCCCTCTCCTCCTCCTCCTCCGTTCCTCCTCCTCCCTCTCCTCCTCCTCCTCCTCCTCCCTCTCCTCCTCCTCCCTCTCCTCTTCCTCCTCCTCCTCTCCTCCTCCTCCTCCCTCTCCTCCTCCTCCTCCTCCTCCTCATCCCTCTGTTCCTCCTCCTCCTCCTCCTCCTCCCTCTCCTCCTCCTCCTCCTCCTCCTCCTCCTCCCTCTCCTCCTCCTCCTCCCTCTCCTCCTCCCTCTTCTTCCTCTCCTCCCTCTCCTCCTCCTCCTCCCTCTCCTCCTCCCTCTCCTCTTCCTCCTCCTCCTCTCCTCCTCCTCCTCCTCATCCCTCTGTTCCTCCTCCTCCTCTCCCTCTCCTCCTCCTCCTCCTCCCTCTCCTCCTCCCTCTCCTCCTCCCTCTCCTTCCTCTCCTCCCTCTCCTCCTCCTCCTCCCTCTCCTCCTCCCTCTCCTCCTCCTCCTCCTCCCTCTCCTCCTCCTCCCTCTCCTCCCTCTCCTCCTCCACCTCCTCCCTCTCCTCCTCCTCCTCCTCCTCCTCCCTCTCCTCCTCCTCCTCCCTCTACTCCTCCTCCACCTCCCCCCTCCCCCTCCTCCCTCTCCTCCTCCTCCTCCTCCTCCTCCCTCTCCTCCTCCTCCTCCTCCTCCCTCTCCTCCTCCTCCCTCTCCTCCTCCTCCTCCTCCTCCCTCTCCTCCTCCTCCTCCTCCCTCTCCTCCTCCTCCTCCTCCTCCCTCTCCTCCTCCTCCTCCCTCTCCTCCTCCTCCTCCTCCCTCTCCTCCTCCTCCTCCCTCTCCTCCTCCTCCTCCTCCTCCCTCTCCTCCTCCTCCTCCCTCTCCTCCTCCTCCCTCTCCTCCTCCTCCTCCTCCCTCTCCTCCTCCTCCTCCCTCTCCTCCTCCTCCCTCTCCTCCTCCTCCTCCTCATCATCATCCCTCTGTTCCTCTCCTGCCCTGTCCTCGGACTCCCATCTGTCTCAGCAGCCTGGTGGTGGAAGTGGCTACAGAGCCTCTGCATCCGACCTCTGACCTTCACCGGGAGCATGTCCCGTGATCTCCATCCCCGTTAGCCTCCATCCCCTCAGATGCTATGCAAGAAAGCTGCGTGCAGTACTTAACGTCGACAAGAGCGAGCATGTTACCAACAAGCATCTGTATGGGGGGGTCACCGAGGATAAGCGAAAAAATTGCAGTCAGGAGAATGAGGCTGGCAGGTCACTGCCAGAGACACCAGGAGCTGCCGGCCAGCAAACTGGTTCTGTGGGAGCCGACACACG
>NC_137675.1:87714247-87831747 GCF_963989245.1 Nansenia antarctica | reverse complement strand
AAAACAAAGAAAATAAGTGGCCCTTCATTGTGTCAACCTTAATTGTAATATATAGGCCTATATTAAAAAATATATACATGGTTAGCCGTATCCAATAGCAACATGACTTTGACGTCACACGTAGGCAGCGAGACACAAGGAAAATGAGCAAGCGAAAATACAATACAAAGTACAATAAGCATTCTTTAGGTGGTGATAGATTCTCTATTCGGACATTATAGCCGCTATATGTGGGACTGTCGGTCCGATATTGTAAAAAAATCCAATAAAAAATGTATGTTTACGGAAGTACATGTCTCAAGTATTATCTCGGCGGTTAGTCGAGTGAAAGAAAAACAACATACAGATGATAATTCACACAATATAATACCACGAAAGCGTACAGCACTAAACAATAACATTTATTTGGGCAGCATCATACTCAAACTCAGGCAGAAAGGCAGGGTCCGGCCAGGTTCACAGTCACAGGCTGTCAGTGCATCATACAGGTACATAATTCAGCATGGTTAGGCTATATATAGCTGTTTCTTTTTCTATTCTACTACTCTATTCTACTTCTGCTGTCTGCGTCTCCCTGGGTATTCCTAGACCAGATGGCAAACAGTAAAGAAATGCCACAATATACCAGGACTTAAGAAACGAGATGTCCAACAAAGGATTTGACTAACCCTGGCCAATTTTACGCAACAAGTAGACTCTGATGCAGCGGAGACAGGGTTGCCAGATTGGCTGGTTTTTGGTGGATTTAGAAGTTTTTAGATTGATTAGGTTGGAAATTCTCAATCCCATCTGGCAACCCTTAGCGGAGAGTCTACAGATATGTTTACAGATATCACACTGCTGTGCACACCACACTTTGTTAAAATAAATAAAGCTTGTACTATTCTACTTATAATACATTCTACTGATGTAGTGTAGTCTACCATTTGGTTTTAGTTATAGGCTATTGCTCTCACTTGTTTGTACTTTTTGCTAAGTCAAGCATTTAGAATGTAGAGTGCATATTGCGAAATTTCGCAACGTCAATAACGCATCGGCCTCTAAAAAACGTTTTTTTTTTTTTTTTTTTTTTTTTTACTCCGTTGCGAAAGGGCCCCCGCCGCCACCTTGCGGGGGGGGCCCGGGATTTTGCGCTACGCCACTGGGTGTAGCCTGAAGATGTTTTTCTCTCCCAGATGTTTGACAATTATCTTCTCCACCTTCTAATTTCTGTCTCTCTCTCTCTTCTTGTTGCAAATGTTATTAAATGTAAGTTACAGTATATCTCTCTTCTCTCTCTTTCTCTCTCTCTCTCCTTCCTTCTCTCTCTCTCTCTCCTCTCTCTCTACTTCCTTCCCTCTCTCTCCTTCCTTCCCTCTCTCTCTACTTCCTTCCCTCTCTCTCCTTCCTTCCCTCTCTCCCTCTCTCTCTCTCTTGCTCTCTCTCTCCCCTTCCTTCTCTCTCCTCCCCCCCCTCCCCCCTCTCTCCTCCCCCCCCCCCCCCTCCCAGAGCTCAGGGTCCTCCTGCTGGGGTGGAAGGGGGTGGGGAAGAGCTCGGTGGGCAACGCCATCCTGGGCCGTGGGGAGTTTGAGTCGGGCTGCGAGACGCTGACATGCGTGCGGAGGCAGGCCCTGGTGGCCGGACGCAGGGTCACCGTGGTCGACACGCCCGGCTGGGACTGGTTCTCCCTCCGACGCACCCCGAAACAGGTGCGTCTGGAGACCCAGAGGGGTCTATGTATAGATATAGATATATAGATATAGAGATATAGATATAGATAGAGAGATATAGATATAGATATAGATATATAGATATAGAGATATAGATATATAGATATAGATATAGAGATATACAGTAGATATAGAGATATAGAGATATAGATATAGACATATAGACATAGAGATATAGATATAGACATATAGACATTCAGAGACACCTTATACGGACGCCCCCCCCCCCCCCCCCCCGCTGAAACAGGTGCGTCTGGAGACCCAGAGGGGCCTATATATAGATATAGAGATATATATATATAGATATACACATATAGACATAGAGATATAGATATAGACATATAGATATTCAGAGACACCTTATACGCCCCCCCCCCCCCCTGAAACAGGTGCGTCTGGAGACCCAGAGGGGCGCGGCCCTGCTCCGCCCGGGGCCCCACGCCCTCCTCCTGGTGCTGCCCGCGGTCTCGTCCCTGACGGCCCGCAAGAGGCGGACCCTGGTGGCCCACCTGAGGGCCCTGCTGGGCTCCGGGGCGTCCCTCCACGCCATGGTGCTGTTCAGCTGCGGCGGGGACCGGCTGGGACGTGCGCCCGTGGAGGAGCACGTCCAGAGGGGCGGCCGGGAGCTCCGCAGGATGCTGGAGTACTGCGGGAACCACTACCACGCGCTGGACTGCCACCAGGCGCCGCCGCCGCCGCCCGGAGGAGCGAAGGACAGCGGCGGCGGCGGCGGACAGCGGAGACTAGTCTCCGAGCTGCTGGACAAGATGGAGGACATGATCAGGGAGAACGGGGACGAGGCCTTCCTGGCCGTGGCCCCTGGTGAGGGTGGACGGAGACGCCTGATGTGTTCTAGACATAGAGATAGAGACATAGAGAGATAGAGATAGATAGAGACATAGAGATATAGAGAGATAGAGACATATAGAGATAGAGACATATAGAGATAGAGATAGAGACATAGAGACATAGAGAGATAGAGATATAGAGATATAGAGAGATAGAGACATATAGAGATAGAGACATAGAGATAGAAATATAGAGATAGATATAGAGATAGGTATAGATATATATATATATATATATATATATATATATATATATATATATATAGAGAGAGAGAGAGAGAGAGAGAGAGAGAGAGAGAGACATAGAGAGAGACATAGAGATAGATATAGAGATAGAGACATAGAGATAGATACATATAGAGATAGAGACATAGATATAGATATAGAGACATAGAGATAGAGATATAGAGATATAGAGATATATAGATATAGAGACATAGAGATAGAGACATAGAGATATATATATATACTGTATATATAGAGATAGATATATAGAGATATAGAGATAGAGACATAGAGATATAGAGATATAGAGACATATAGAGATAGAGATATAGAGATAGATATAGATATAGAGATAGGTATAGATATATATATATATATATATATATATATATATATATATATATAGAGAGAGAGAGATAGAGACATAGAGATAGAGACATAGAGATAGAGACATAGAGATAGATATAGAGATAGAGACATAGAGATAGAGACATATAGAGATAGAGACATAGAGATAGATATAGATATAGAGACATAGAGATAGAGATATAGATATAGATATAGAGACATAGAGATAGAGACATAGAGATATATATACTGTATATATAGAGATATAGAGATAGATATAGATATAGAGACATATAGATAGAGATATAGAGATAGATATAGAGACATATAGAGATATAGATACAGTATAGTGCGATATAGATATAGAGATAGATATAGATATAGAGACATAGAGATAGAGATATAGAGATAGATATAGATATAGAGACATAGAGATAGAGATAGATATAGATATAGAGACATAGAGATAGAGATATAGATATATATATAGATATAGAGACATAGAGATACCAGCAGAAGAATATAGGGGATTTTTCCTTACAGGTTGTAAAGGTGACTAATCAGGCTTTCCAACGATATAAAATACAATACCAATTGGTATTATTAAAGGGGAGGAATAATCTACAAAATAACGTTTCCGAACTTTTTTTGAGGGTTTTAGATATAGATATAGACATATAGATATAGAGAGACAAAGAGATTACGTTATGTATATCATATTTTGAATTTCATCTTTTTTTTGCCTCTTTTATTTATATTATATTATATTATATGTCTCTTTGTGAATGTAAGAAGATTAATATATATGAATCCCCCCCCCCCCTCTCTCTGCCTGTTCCCCCCCCCCTCTCTCTGCCCCCCCCCCCCTCTGTCTTCTCTGCCTCCCAGTGACGGAGGACAGTCCTAACTCATCTAACACCACCAGCCCTGACAACGACTGCAAGAGATGCCAGCTCCAGTGACCAAGGAGGAGGAAGAGGACCTTGTTAAAGGAACAGTACCCTCCCCATGAAGACTTCCTATGGTTTACCATGACGCTGACCCCTACGTGAAGACTTCCTATGGTTTACCATGACGCTGACCCTCCCCATGAAGACTTCCTATGGTTTACCATGACGCTGACCCCTACGTGAAGACTTCCTATGGTTTACCATGACGCTGACCCCTACGTGAAGACTTCCTATGGTTTACCATGACGCTGACCCCTACGTGAAGACTTCCTATGGTTTACCATGACGCTGACCCCTACGTGAAGACTTCCTATGGTTTACCATGACGCTGACCCTCCCCATGAAGACTTCCTATGGTTTACCATGACGCTGACCCCTACGTGAAGACTTCCTATGGTTTACCATGACGCTGACCCCTACGTGAAGACTACCTATGGTTTACCATGACGCTGACCCCTACGTGAAGACTTCCTATGGTTTACCATGACGCTGACCCCTACGTGAAGACTTCCTATGGTTTACCATGACGCTGACCCTCCCCATGAAGACTTCCTATGGTTTACCATGACGCTGACCCCTACGTGAAGACATGACTCATTGTTGCATTTCCTTCACTAATAAGGGAGGCATGTGGAAATCTGTTGGAGCTCAAGTCGACTACAAACCCACAACGCACTGCTCTCTCTCTCTCTCTCTCTCTCTGGCCATGTTCGTAAATTCGCCGGAGCGCACACTGGGTTCAATGTCATAAAGGAACCGAGTCATCTGATTGGACAAGAGGCAGTCACGTGGACGCTCCGCCGCTCTCAGAGCGAATTTACGAACGTGGCCATGACTGGAAGCAACTACGCAATGCATGATGGGAGATGAATGGTGAGGATGATGTTTAGTTTAGCACACTGCAAAACATGCACACTTTAAAACATGCACACTTAAACATGCACCCTCCAAAACATGCACACTTTAAAACATGTACACTTAAAACATGCACACTTTAAAACATGCACACTTTAAAACATGTACACTTAAAACATGCACACTTTAAAACATGCACACTTTAAAACATGTACACTTAAAACATGCACACTTCAAAACATGCACACTTCAAAACATGCACACTTCAAAACATACACACTTCAAAAAATTCACAGGTCAAAGTGGCCTGTTCAAAGGGAACACATGCAGTGAAACAGAGCTGACTTGTCTTGCTTCCTCCACAAAAAGCTTCTTCCCACTCCAAAGGCATCAAGTGCTCACTGGAAATGACTCCCAACACATTGGTGACATTCTGAGATGTGTTTTCTCACGGGAGAAGCCATTGATGTCAGACTGTAAAGACTCTCTGTTGAATGACTGTAGAAATGTCCATCATGTCAGACTTTTCCTCAGCATTTAACTGTGGAGTGTCACACAAGGGATGTTCTTGTGGGGAGCATGCAGCGTCTGGCCTGTAGAGGGAGCTATAGGACTGTGGTGTGATGATTGGACACCGGCTGGTGCTAACCCACATCAGCCACACTCCACCACAGTCCTGTAGCTCCCCCTACAGGCCAGACTCTGCATGCTCCCCACAGGTCTATACAACCTTCAGCACTGCCATACATCGTCTACTCTACATTAAACACACTTGTGATGAAAAAGAAATAAATAATAATATTGCAACTCTGACACTTCTGCTGAAAACCTTTACTGACAAATGTCCCATCTGACGAGGTATTACAGTGCATACAGTGTTTTGAAAAGCATGACAGTATTCATCCACCAGGATGTAATGCTGAGTGCACTTTGAATGTTCAGTTAAACATGTCAGGGGAATGTTTTTAGTGAGGGGAGAGGTCTCTCTGATTCAAGTTTGTTTCATATCATCATTAAAGCATTTTACACTGACCTTGATTGTGAGGTGTGAATCATAATGTCCTGATAAGTGGTGTTTCTACTTGATCACTCTGATTTCACTGCTTACATAACCTCAACCAGTTAACAAGAGATAATCACAGCCAACCTGAGCTCAATGTGACAGGGTCTGGTGAAAAGGTCCCCACGTAAGGCAAGGGCTTCTTTCTTTTTGACAGATTATGGAAGTGCAGATTGTAAACTTTCAAATGAGGTGTCATACATTGAAATCTAAATAGTTGAAGAAGATATGCTTATTTGAATGTTGGTACCCCTCAAACCAAATACCAGAGAATATCGTTCTGAATCTAAACAGACGCGTTTGCTACCATCGCGTTTGGTAATCACTAAACACTGACCGACAGCAGATCTGGGATCAGCAAAAGAGCTTTTATTAAATGTCCCACAATTTACATATGAGGAGATCTTCCCAATGCAGAGCACTAGTCATAGAGGAATCACATTCTGCCTGTTGGATTAGGATTCATACTCTGAGCAAAGTAAGCAAGTAAGTATAATGTCAACACAGCAATTATAACTACTACAGGTTATGATAAAAAATCAATCTTAATTATTTGACAGCCTTAATATTTTATATTTATGATTCTAATATCATAAGACTGACTTCCATGCCCCTGAGACACATTTAGTAACAAAAGAAAAAAGAAAGAAAATACAGAACAAACAATAAACACTTAAACTTAACTAAGAACTCAACATTCTTAAGATACAATCATGAATATAAATCATTTATTGAAAATGATAGTGTCGTGGATTTATTACCACACTTGTCATCAACTCTCTATAATTACCAGTGAGTCAGCATTTATATCAGCAAATGTAATGAAGCCTTATGTAAATGATTAACTATGTATCGAGCCTGTTATTGACTTTGGATCGGGTGGGAAAGACGGGTGGGCCCACCCCACCCCCCACCCCCCACCCCCCCTCCTCACTGGGATGACATCACGGTCAGAGACACCTCTGATTGGCAGACCTGTACATCGGGGTGTTTAGCATCACCAGCACGTCCAATATTGAAGAAGGGGAACAGTCTCTCAGTGAAGGTGTGTTTATGAGTGAGGATGAGTGTCTTGTCTTCAGGGTCGTAGAAGGACACCTCCCCCTTGTTGTAGTCCAGCTGTATTCTGATCCTCTGGGGTCTCCTCTTCAGAGTGATGGTCTTACCCACTACATCTGTATACTTACCAGCCGTCTGGTGTATAGCCCAGATTCCATATTGTGGTGATGCATATGGTACCTCCCCCTTTCTGTCACTGGACTCTTTAACCACACCCATGTTCCAGACAGGATGGTCCCCCACCTCCACCTCCCAGCTGTGCTCTCCTGAGATGAACCCCTCAGAGCCCAGAACAGTTGGATACTTCATGAACCGTTCTGGGTTGTCAGGGAGCTGCTGCCATGACCCTCTCCATCTCACACTGGTCAGATCATCAGACAGAGAGAGCTGGGGATGTGCAGTGTTGGGGTCCAGAATCACAGCAGCTTTAAAACAAACACAGATACATTCTACACATTATGAGCTGTATTATTTATTATACTGTGGGGAACATGGCACGTTTCGACCTGCAGGGGGAGCCACAGGACGGTTGGTGAAGGGGATGGGGGCGTAATTGGCACCGGCTGATGCCAATTAGGTCCTCATCAAAGCGCCCTCTTAATGTGTTGCTTTGTTTCCCCCGGGAGACCAGTAGGACGAAGGGTGCGGAGAGCAGGAAGCGGGATAGAAACAGCAGAGAACCAGTCACGGGAGTAATCGGAGAGAGCTGCGGAGAGCCGCGACCGAAAGGGTCGGGCAGCCAGCAAACGGAGACGTTCTCCCCTGAGCGAGGCTCAGCCGAACTGTCTGCGTTCCAGTGTGCTACCTCAAATAAACATGTCTCTAAACCCGCCAGATCCTATTGTCTGTCTCCCTCTGTGCCGAACCTGTTACATATACATACTATACCTATATCACCACTTCCCCAGAGTAAACCAGGGCGAGTTATTAGGAGAGCTGGACAGGGTTGCCAGATGGGATTGACTATTTCCAGCATAACCGCTAAATCCACCAAAAACCAGCCCAAAACCTATATTGTCAGAAAGCAGCTAATTGCTATTGGGCAGGTGCCTATCTCCTCCCCATAAACTGTATGTCTGTTGCCAATGATGTTTGTAAAATAATAATAATCCTGCACATTGTATGTAGCTACTAGGGTGTGTGTTTTAACTTCACACATTTTGTGACTTTCAGGCACTGACATTTTGATACCGCCTAAATGCTATTTATCCAGCCCAACCTAAATGCTATATATCCAGAACAACCTAAATGCTATTTATCCAGAACAACCTAAATGCTATATATCCAGCCCAACCCGTCCAAATGCTTTTTTTTCCGGCCCAGTGTGATCAAAAGTAGCCCTTTCGGCGCTAACCCCGCCCATCTGGCAACCCTGGAGCTGGATGGCTGGAGATAGACAGATCTTGACACACGTGTGTGTGTGTGTGTGTGTGTGTGTGTGTGTGTGTACGTACACTACTCTACTTGGCATCTAATCACTCGTGTGTTTTGTGTGGATATCACGTGTGACCAACAGTGTGAAACAGTTTGGAGTTGTGTGCTGTGAATTGTGTTGCACCTATACGGTGGTGAACTAGTAGCATCATTTCTCTTGTCACATCCAGTCAGAAGTCTCTCTAGCATTACCTGCCAGCCCAGATGAAAGCACAGGTGGGTATACCTGCTGGGCATTGCTGCCTGTCGCACCTCCGACGGTGCCAGTGGGCTGACTGCAGGGTCGTCAGCCGGGAGCCACCCTTCACTGATGTTTCGCTCCTTTAATCCCGGAACATCTCAAGGTGGTGGAGCAGTGACAGGGACGTCTCCCTGCCACTCCCTGCAGCCAGCCCTAGGATCCTCCTTTCCCCCACGCCTTGTCCTTTCTTCTGAGCCAGAGCCAGAAGCTCCCTTGTTCAGCCTCCTCCGCCAGGTCTTTGAGCGCCTTTCTCAGCTTGGATCATGTGATCCCCAGCGACCTCAGGAGCTGCTGTGTAGATGTTCCTGTATAGCCTCTGCACCCAACTTCCACAGGATAGGTGACTGCCCTCCACCCTGCTTGCTAGCACGCAGCTGCCAAGTCTGTGTACTTTTCCTTCTTTCTCTCGAAGGCAGCCTCCATCCCCTCTTCCCATGGAACGGTCAGCTCCGCCATGATGTCCTCATCGGGGTAGACCAGAGTACGACATCTGGCCGAAGGGAGGTTGATGTGATCTCGTGTGGGAACTTCAGCTGTCGATCGAGGTCAGCTCTCATGTTCCACTCTCCTCCAGGAGACAGGAGGGACTACTGCTTCGTGCTGCTGCCCTGACTTTCTCCCCCTTGCCGGACAAACTGGATCCGCTGCTGTGATGTGACTGGGCTGCTCTTGTTTGATTCCAGTCTGCGTGCTTCCAGAATTTCCGCTAGTTTGCGCAGCACCCGGTCGTGCCGCCATCTGTACCGACCCTGCGTCAGTCCCGCCTTGCATCCAGAGAGGATGTGTCGCAAGTTTGGGTTGTTGGCGTTGCAGAGTTGGCAGGTCTCCTCTGTGCCATACCAGAGGTGCAGGTTCCGGGAACTGGGAAGGGTGTCGTAGGTGGCCCTGATCGAGAAGCTCAGCCTTGCTTGGGGCAGCCTCCACATATCCTTCCATGTGATGGCTCTGTTGATCACAGCCTCCCACGTTGTCCACCTTCCTTGCTGTTGTTGGCCCACGGCTCTGATTTTGTAGCACTCCTCTTCGATCTTTACGACTTCGGAGATCACTAGATCTTTCCTTTCCTTCCTCCAGAGTAAAAGCACTATGGGGCTCATGTATTATTAATAAACCTTGGCACTTTTTATATTCTTGTCCATCTCATTTGTTACTGTGCAGAGAAAGTTGGGGCTTGCTACACATTTATTAATGTTGTATTTCTATGAACATATTCAGTCTATTTAATAGTTATTCTTAATCCAATTCTGGTCAGTACTAACCGTGCTTGACAATCCCCTGCATCTTCTCCCAGACTCTGAACTGCAGGTTGCCCAGGTGTTTGGCCACGTCTATCAGCGCTCCTGAAACCTTCTCTGGGTCTGGCAGTGTGAACTGGGCTCTGGAAGAACATTCAGGAGTCAGTGCTGCTGTGGGCTTGGGTTCAGAACCCCAGAGAAGAGAGACCAGAGACAGATCACTTACCTTTTCTTACTGGCCTTGAAGTTCTGGAGAGGAACAGAGGAGAAGTGTCATCAATGCTAGTGATGTCATCAATCAGTCTTTGAATACATTTACAATTACTGTCTGAGAGAAGGCATCCTTACCTGTAGGAAGGAGATGTCTTCAGCTTTCAGCTCCTTCTCTAAGGCTGTGATTGTGTCTAAAAGTGATGATATCTGTCTGCTCAGTGCCTCAGTCTTCTCCTTCATCATCTGACTCTTCTGCTCCTCTTCCTCCCTCAGTGCAGCTATCCTGGCCTCCTCTTCTTCTCGTAGAAACTGGTGAAGTTTCTCAAACCCCTCCTTAATCTGTCTCTCTGTGTGCTGGGCCTGGCTCTGGAGACAGCAAGGGAAATATATCTTATGATCAATGTAGTTTTACTACCATAGTATGTTAACTAGTTTTACTTTAACTTCATTATTATTATTATTATTCAACGTTCAGGTGAAATGTATGCAGCTCTCTTTATGATTTTGAGTTGCAGATGCATGACTATCAGTTAGATGTCAACAGCATCCAATACTGAGCAGAACAAGAGAAGACCACATCACTGAAGACAACACGTTGCCTGACGTACACAGTACCTTAATGTGCTCTGATGTTTTATCACAGGTTTGTTTAACTTTGTTGAAGACCTCCAGCTTCTCCTGTAAGGGTTTCAGAGCTGTCTGGAGTTCCTCCTGGATTGAGACAAAACTTTACTAAGGAGGTAGGCACAGAGGCTGCGGTCCATCATGACCTCAAAAAACCTCACCACACAAAAACAATTTCTTCCCGACTGCAGTTGGCCTCATTAACGAGGCCCGGGACCCCCACTGACCCTCACTGACCCCTACTGACCCCTACTGACCCCCACTGACCCTCACTGACCCCTACTGACCCCTACTGACCCCCACTGACCCTCACTGACCCCTACTGACCCCCACTGACCCTCACTGACCCTGACTGACCCTCACTGACCCTCACTGACCCTCACTGACCCTCACTGACCCTCACTGACCCTCACTGACCCCCACTGACCCCTACTGACCCCCACTGACCCTCACTGACCCCTACTGACCCCCACTGACCCTCACTGACCCCTACTGACCCTCACTGACCCTCACTGACCCCTACTGACCCTCACTGACCCTCACTGACCCCCACTGACCCCTACTGACCCTCACTGACCCCTACTGACCCCCACTGACCCCTACTGACCCCCACTGACCCTCACTGACCCCTACTGACCCCCACTGACCCCTACTGACCCCTACTGACCCCCACTGACCCCTACTGACCCCTACTGACCCTCACTGACCCCTACTGACCCTCACTGACCCCTACTGACCCTCACTGACCCCTACTGACCCTCACTGACCCTGACTGCTAGCTTGACCTCTACTGACATCACAGTCACACTGCACTATTATCATGTCATATTCCACTCTTCTTGTAAATACTTGGCAATAAATCTGTTTCTGATTCTGATTGAGATTCTGACTGGGAGATTTCTGGACTCATTTGACAGTATCTGTTTACCACAGTTCTGTAGGAATCATTATCATAACCCTTATATAGTATAGTATAGAAACACATTCTCTCAGCACTGCCAAAACTACATTTCTTATTTCAGACAAAAAAGGATGAATCACAGTCAAATTAAAACAGAAACTAAAAATGATCATTCATTGTTATCAACAACCCTTTATCTTTTCACCCAGCATGTGCATAACATCAAGTGACATTGCTATCTATCTGTCACAGAATTTCAAATGATTTATTAAATAATTGTATTTATGTTTACCTTATGTTCCTGTGCAGCCTCGTCTACTGGGACACAGAGATGACCTCTATGTATCCTTGCGGTCTGACACACCACACAGACGAGCTGTTGATCCTCCAGACAGAAGAGCTTGTATCTCTCACCGTGCAGACTGCACAGCACCACAGACGGAGTCAATTTAGAAGCCATTTTTTGACACGATGCGAGCCCCTCTTTTGCAAGAGCCTCTTGACAAAATTCTCCTGCTTTTAAACTTTAAACAACACTTAAATAACATGTGAAGAAGCACTTGGAGATAGCAATTTTGATCATAGTATTTTCTTGTAATGGTTTAGTCTTCTGTTCTTCCCTGTTGTAGTCTTGCCACTGCTGTGTTGTAAGTCTGATAGAGCACTCCCTTTAAAAACACTGAGCTGCACTTTAACCTCATCAGAGAGACAGATAGAGAGAGAGAGAGAGAGAGAGATAGAGAGACAGAGAGAGAGATAGAGAGAGAGATAGAGAGAGAGTTCAGCATTGAGTAATCCCATCACTACAATCTCAATATCACAGGGGCAGATTCCAAGAAAGAATGAGGGAGAGAGAAAGCGAGAGAGGGAGAGAGAGAGAGAGAGCGAGAGAGGGAGAGAGGAGGAGAGAGAGAGAGCGAGAGAGGGAGAGAGGAGGAGAGAGAGAGAGCGAGAGAGGGAGAGAGGAGGAGAGACAGAGCGAGAGAGATGGAGAGAGGGCAGTTTCCAAGAGAGAATGAGGGAGAGCCAGAAGGAGGGGGGAGGGAGGGGGGACAGAATGGGAGAGGACAAATAACATTGAATTCTATCAATGTATTGTTTGTTCTGCTGATACAGGTGAGTTTGGCTCAATGTCTATGTGTGACTTAACACTAGAACAGCGACGTTTTTTTACCTACTTTTAGCGCAAAGAGGTGTCGAATCACACGACCACTCTTCACAATGGGGGAGTGTGTACTGACGCACAAAAATCGCTGGATGGCGATGTCACACAAGAAGAGAAAATGACAAGACACTATCTCTAAAAATGCATAAAGTTCCAGAGAAGTGGGGACAGAGCAGAGAGTCAGCTGAAAAGGAACATATATATATATATATAGTATATATAATAACGTATGCATGCCATTGTAGATGTAACGTAAGTGGAGAGGAGATTGATCTAGGAGATTGATCAAGACTGCGGGAGTTTTCATTACTAACGAATGAAAGTTGAAAAAAAATAATAACTGTAATATATAATAACTGTTGTCCCTTTCACACATAGTTCCATGTAATTTCCTTGGAATCCCAAGCTGTGTTGACCAGGTATCTGTAATGTTCACATTTATATATAACAGTAATAAATATAGCAATAAATGACAGCGCTGTAAATAGTGTTATTCTTGCACAATTGCACCCACAACGTGCTATTGCCGTCCGGAGTTGATCAGCTCCAGATTGAACCAAGGTTCTACAGAAACATTTTCACACAGTGACAAACATGTGATGTGTTTTATATAATATTCTTTGAACAACAGAACGGGACAGGCGCCAGAAACTGCCATAATATACCATACATACTGTATATCTGGTAATATATCGTACCTCCGTTTTATATTGAGAAATATGATGATAAATACATATAGGGCGGAGGTATGATATGTGGTGTGTTTAGTTGGCGAGCGGACAATTGGCTACTACAATGTACAATGTTGCCAAAATCAACTAGGCCTATCTAATGTTCGAAAACGAAACTACAAATATTAATCTGCGTACTGTATATCTATGGTACAACCGTCTTGCCTGTTGTGTATTATTAACATTGCCGACACAGGTCTATGAACATCTGATAATAAGGTGAAGGGCAGTATTATTCATCTTTACTTTATTGGGTGAATAAACTCAATATGAATGATTGTACAGTTTTCTATAGGCAAGAATGGGCTTTAGTTGGCGAGCGGACATGCCACATATCATCCCCGTACCTCCATCCCACATGTATTCATCATCATATTTTTCAATAATATATCTTGTATTGTCTGAACGAACATTTATTTCGCTATATTACGTGACTTATGCACCTTAGGTTTTTGTGAACGGGACGAACAGAAAGAGATTTGTTTACCACGAAACAAGGAATGCAAAATCCAAAAAAACAACGCATTACATTGGCCGTCCTATTGAGATGATAACAGTTTACAGATTGAACTCATATCTCTCGAGTATGTTTGCATATGAACACACTTATTCCTATGTAGCCTATTGCATTATTTTCATACATAATACATTCAATGCGCAGCTTTCCGAGAGCCCACGGCACATGAGAGTAATGAGAGTAAAGTTAACGTTTTATATTATAGTCTTTGAACAACAGAGCGGGACAGGCGCGAGAAACTGCCATAATATATCATACATATATCTGCCATCCCACACCTTACCTCCATCCCACATGTAGCCTATTTATCATCATATTTTTCAATATACCTCCATAGCCAACCTGGTCTCACACGGCAGCCGTCAGGATTCGACGTCTGTCGTTCGTCTCCAAACGTCGAATTCCGACGAGAAAACGAGCTCTGAAAGCGCAGGGGTACGCCTGTTATGTGCGCCTGTCGGGCTGCACGCCACATTAATTAGTTACGCCACATTTTGAGATACAAGCGCTTCAACGTTCATTCATTTGGAACTGCGAGAATGAGTAACGTTAGCCCGATTGCACTTGCATTAATAAAGCGTTATATAAATATAATTTATTATTATTATTATTGCCTACAGCTAATTGTTACAAGGTGAGAGCTAAAACATACGTGTAACGTTAGCCAGCAATAGCTAGACTAGATATATATAGCTAGATATAGTCACTATATAGTCTAAATGCAACCTGGTCTCACACGGCAGACGTCAGGATTCGGATGTAATATTAAACTCCCATATTTATTCTTTAAACAAACAAATCTGGGGGAGTGGTCGGAGTTAACGAGATATTGTTCCAATCCATTACCTGGCCATTACCTGCCTGTGAAAAGTATGAAACGTTTGCATTGCCTAGCGTGTAGGCCCGTGAGAAATTGAGAGCATATAAATCACTAGATGCCTACAACTACGCAATCTGTGGTCATGTACAGTACATCAAATACCATGACATAGATTCTAAATAAGAACAATATTCCATTTGCTTACAGATTCCGGGGTGGCGTTATTTGCCGATGTCCGTGTGAGTCGTCCGCGAATACATGCGTCTTCCTCTTTGCTGGATTTGTCTGCTTGACTGCATCACGTTCAGTGGCGGACTGGCCACCGGGCATGCCTGGCAAATGCCAGGAGGGCCGCGAGACTCTGGGCCGCTCAGAATGTATTATCTTTTTTTTTAAATACTGTATATATATATATATATTATTTGTAATTTTGTCTCTGGTGATTTTCATTGAAAATAACTTATTTCAGCAGACCGCGGCCCAAAACATATTATATCGGCCCGGGCAGCGGATTTGCGGAACCTAGGATGGTAGGGGATGGTAGAGCAATACCGCTACCTGATTGGTTGGCGAAGCACTCGTGAAGAGCCCCCTCATTGGCTGGCGAGTCTACCATCTAATTAGCCAGACTCCTTGCTATAAGCAAGCAATATTGGGCTAACGTAAACGTTATCCAATAATGCGTTGTCCATGTGTTGAATAGAAGTGATGATAGTTGAGTATGGTTGAAGGCTGCAGACTAGTTACTGCTCCTAAATAGTGTTACTTTATTAGATGACTCAGTGTTGCTTCTGAAGAGTCCGGAGGGAGCATGACTATGGGAAAGTGAAAGAGGGGAGCGGTGCACAGCAGAACATGAACACACTCCCCTGAAGTTGCGTCAACACAGTAATATGGTTTGTGGGTATACAATGTGACAAATTGAATGTTAACAAGCTGGTTAATATCAGAATAAAACGTGCAGACTGCAGAATGAGTGTTTCTGGTTTATTTTATGAAGCTGGTTCACATGACCAAGGTCAGGCTAGTACTGTATACACTGTGTTGCCCAGTCAATAAACATGTTTCCTTATGACTTCTAACCTTTCTTGGTGTAGGTAGGGGCCCGAACAATGACTCAAGCCCAGGGGCCCCCACTAGGTAGGGGCTATGCTTGGGAAATGGAGTTCAATATAAGATCTAAAGAATTAGCCTACTTGTTGTGAGTTTGATTTCAGAATTTAGCAGTTGGCATTGTTTCTCATGTTTTGGTCTGGCCTATTTGTCCTGAATGTGCCTTATAGCATACTACTGGTTATACTATGCTCTCAATAACGTTGTGTGGATTGTTGTCGGCACTCTGAATTCATCAGCGATTGTAGTGTGTCAGTTGCGTGTGCGTGTGTGTGTTACATTTGTGTTCCAAATGTCTACATTCGATTCTAGTCAGTCTGGTTATCTCAAGCTTTTTATGTTAACAATCCGTGTTGATGTTGCGTTTGGAAATAGGGCTGTTGTGTCGCAAATGCCAGGGCTGTTTTTTGATCCCAGTCCGCCCCTGATCACGTTGTTTAATTATAAATAAGAACAATATTCCATTTGTTCATTTGCTTTAATGAAATGACTCTGCGAAATGACAATAATTAAACAAGTCCTGAGCAGGACGAACGCAGGTGTAAACTAACGTATTCACGCGACACGGCGGACAACTGTAGGGAGGTTCTAGTGCTTGATGTGAAGTGCCGTTTGGAATGAGACATCTTCTCACACGTACAGGCACACAACGAGTACAACATGTTGCATTTTCATGCCATTAGGCAACTTGCTTCCTAGCATAGCAGGTCCATTTGGACTTTGAAATACCTCCATGACTTTATATGGCCACTGTGTGTGTCTGTGGAGAAAAGGGTACGTTTGGGCCCAGGGAAGGGGCTGCGAAAGAGTCACACTCACCAAACTTTACACACTCCTTCCCCTTCATGGGACATTGTACCATGTCAACTTTCACCCTCCTAGGCCATTCCCTAGAGGCCCTGCACGCGACTGCTATATATTAGCAGGGACCTGCTATGCTAGGAAGCAAGTTGCCTAATGGCATAAAAATGCAACATGTTGTACTTGTTGTGTGCCTGTACGTGTGAGAAGATGTCTTTTTACAAACGGCACTTCCAATCAAGCACTAGAGCTCCCTACTCTGTATGGTACATTATATTGATAATTGGGTCCCTGGTTACCTACTACATACCTACTACATACTGCATACCTACTACATACTACATACCTACTACATACTGCATACTTACTACATACTACATACATACTACATACTACATACCTACTACATACTACATACGTACTATATACTACATACCTACTACATACTGCATACTGCATACCTACTACATACTACATACCTACTACATACTGCATACCTACTTAAGCGTTACTGTTAAGTGACAAGATTCTCTGTGTGTCTGTGTCACTGGCGTACCAGAGACGCCCGCATCCCCTCCAAGACAGGATTTGTCTGCGAAGACAAACAGCACACATGTGATTGTGTTTGTGTATGTGATCAACACACATACCTACTACATACTGCATATCTACTACATACTACATACATACTACATACTACATACCTACTACATACTGCATACCTACTACATACTACATACCTACTACATACTGCATACCTACTACATACTACATACCTACTACATACTGCATACCTACTACATACTACATACCTACTACATACTACATACCTACTACATACTACATACCTACTACATACTACATACCTACTACATACTACATACCTACTACATACTACATACCTACTACATACTGCATACCTACTACATACTACATACCTACTACATACTACATACCTACTACATACATACTACATACCTACTACATACTACATACTGCATACCTACTACATACTACATACCTACTACATACTACATACCTACTACATACTGCATACCTACTACATACTACATACCTACTACATACTACATACCTACTACATACTACATACTACATACCTACTACATACTACATACCTACTACATACTACATACTGCATACCTACATACTACATACCTACTACATACTACATACCTACTACATACTGCATACCTACTACATACTACATACCTACTACATACTACATACCTACTACATACTACATACCTACTACATACTACATACCTACTACATACTACATACCTACTACATACTGCATACCTACTACATACTACATACCTACTACATACTACATACCTACTACATACTACATACCTACTACATACTACATACATATTACATACTACATACCTACTACATACTACATACCTACTACATACTACATACCTACTACATACGGCATACCTACTACATACTACATACCTACTACATACTACATACCTACGACATACTACATACCTACTACATACTACATACCTACTACATACTACATACCTACTACATACTACATACCTACTACATACTGCATACCTACTACATACTACATACCTACTACATACTACATACCTACTACATACTACATACCTACTACATACTACATACCTACTACATACTGCATACCTACTACATACTACATACCTACTACATACTGCATACCTACTTAAGCGTTACTGTTAAGTGACAAGATTCTCTGTGTGTCTGTGTCACTGGCGTACCAGAGACGCCCGCATCCCCTCCAAGACAGGATTTGTCTGCGAAGACAAACAGCACACATGTGATTGTGTTTGCGTATGTGATCAACACACAGATATGAGGTCATGTGACGGGGCTGCTCACAGGGCTGTGAGAGGAAACATGAATGCTGCTAATCACCGTGGGATAGCTAGCAAGCTAGGTAGTTAGCTGACTAATTATATTATAATAATAAATCGTATTAAAATCAAACGTGAACGAAGAAATGTGAACTAGCTTACCTATGGAAGCTCCTCACTGACTTTACAGTGAAAAAAGCGATTGAAAGAATTTAAACACAATGAGCAGGGCTTACGGAGCAGCTAGGATAGTCTAAAAGAAAATCATTTGAGACGAGATGTTTGCGTGTGTGAAAAAAAAGCATTTTACCCACTCCGTGTCACACACACACACAGGCCGTAAATGCTTATTGAGGAAAACCAGATACCAGAAGTTTGCTTTCTTCCTACACAGAAAAACGGCAAAATAGCTTCATACTAGCTTATCCTGATGTGATTTAGAAAATGTAAGGACTTCACATATCTCCTTTATCAGATCTTTATCAGACCCGTATCAGATCTTTATCAGATCTTTATCAGACCTTTATCAGATCTTTATCAGACCCTTATCAGATCTTTATCAGATCTTTATCAGATCTTTATCAGATCTTTATCAGACCATTATCAGACCTTTATCAGATCTTTATCAGACCTTTATCAGATCTTTATCAGACCCTTATCCGATCTTTATCAGATCTTTATCAGACCTTTATCAGATCTTTATCAGACCCTTATCAGATCTTTATCAGATCTTTATCAGATCTTTATCAGACCCTTATCAGATCTTAATCAGATCTTTATCAGATCTTTATCAGAGCTTTATCAGATCTTTATCAGACCTTTATCAGATCTTTATCAGACCTTTGTCAAATCTTTATCAGACCCTTATCAGATCTTTATCAGATCTTTATCAGATCTTTATCAGACATTTATCAGACCTTTATCAGATCTTTATCAGACCTTTATCAGACCTTTATCAGACCTTTATCAGATCTTTATCAGACCTTTATCAGATCTTTATCAGACCTTTATCAGATCTTTATCAGACCTTTATCAGATCTTTATCAGACCCTTATCAGATCTTTATCCGATCTTTATCAGATCTTTATCAGATCTTTATCAGACCTTTATCAGATCTTTATCAGACCTTTATCAGACCTTTATCAGACCCTTATCAGATCTTTATCAGATCTTTATCAGATCTTTATCAGATCATTATCAGACCTTTATCAGAGCTTTATCAGACCTTTATCAGATCTTTATCAGACCTTTATCAGATCTTTATCAGACCTTTATCAGATCTTTATCAGACCCTTATCAGATCTTTATCAGATCTTTATCAGACCTTTATCAGATCTTTATCAGACCCTTATCAGATCTTTATCAGATCTTTATCAGATCTTTATCAGACCCTTATCAGATCTTTATCAGATCTTTATCAGATCTTTATCAGAGCTTTATCAGATCTTTATCAGACCTTTGTCAAATCTTTATCAGACCCTTATCAGATCTTTATCAGATCTTTATCAGATCTTTATCAGACATTTATCAGACCTTTATCAGATCTTTATCAGACCTTTATCAGACCTTTATCAGACCTTTATCAGATCTTTATCAGACCTTTATCAGATCTTTATCAGACCTTTATCAGATCTTTATCAGACCTTTATCAGATCTTTATCAGACCCTTATCAGATCTTTATCCGATCTTTATCAGATCTTTATCAGATCTTTATCAGACCTTTATCAGACCTTTATCAGACCTTTATCAGACCCTTATCAGATCTTTATCAGATCTTTATCAGATCTTTATCAGATCATTATCAGACCTTTATCAGACCTTTATCAGACCTTTATCAGATCTTTATCAGACCTTTATCAGATCTTTATCAGACCTTTATCAGATCTTTATCAGACCTTTATCATATATTTATCAGACCCTTATCAGATCTTTATCAGATCTTTATCAGATCTTTATCAGATCTTTATCAGACCTTTATCAGATCTTTATCAGACCTTTATCAGACCTTTATCAGATCTTTATCAGATCTTTATCAGATCTTTATCAGATCTTTATCAGACATTTATCAGACCTTTATCAGATCTTTATCAGACCTTTATCAGACCTTTATCAGACCTTTATCAGATCTTTATCAGACCTTTATCAGATCTTTATCAGACCTTTATCAGATCTTTATCAGACCTTTATCAGATCTTTATCAGACCCTTATCAGATCTTTATCCGATCTTTATCAGATCTTTATCAGACCTTTATCAGATCTTTATCAGACCTTTATCAGACCTTTATCAGACCCTTATCAGATCTTTATCAGATCTTTATCAGATCTTTATCAGACATTTATCAGACCTTTATCAGATCTTTATCAGACCTTTATCAGACCTTTATCAGACCTTTATCAGATCTTTATCAGACCTTTATCAGATCTTTATCAGACCTTTATCAGATCTTTATCAGACCTTTATCATATATTTATCAGACCCTTATCAGATCTTTATCAGATCTTTATCAGATCTTTATCAGACCTTTATCAGATCTTTATCAGACCTTTATCAGACCTTTATCAGATCTTTATCAGATCTTTATCAGATATTTATCAGACATTTATCAGACCTTTATCAGATCTTTATCAGACCTTTATCAGACCTTTATCAGACACTTATCAGACCTTTATCAGATCTTTATCAGACCTGTATCAGACCTTTATCAGACCTTTATCAGATCTTTATCAGACCTTTATCAGATCTTTATCAGACCTTTATCAGACCCTTATCAGATCTTTATCAGATCTTTATCAGACCTTTATCAGATCTTTATCAGACCTTTATCATATCTTTATCAGACCTTTATCAGACCTTTATCAGACCCTTATCAGATCTTTATCAGATCTTTATCAGACCTTTATCAGATCTTTATCAGACCTTTATCAGATCTTTATCAGACCTTTATCAGCTCTTTATCAGACCTTTATCAGATCTTTATCAGACCCTTATCAGATCTTTATCCGATCTTTATCAGATCTTTATCAGACCTTTATCAGATCTTTATCAGACCTTTATCAGACCTTTATCAGACCCTTATCAGATCTTTATCAGATCTTTATCAGATCTTTATCAGACATTTATCAGACCTTTATCAGATCTTTATCAGACCTTTATCAGACCTTTATCAGACCTTTATCAGATCTTTATCAGACCTTTATCAGACCTTTATCAGATCTTTATCAGATCTTTATCAGATCTTTATCAGACATTTATCAGACCTTTATCAGATCTTTATCAGACCTTTATCAGACCTTTATCAGACACTTATCAGACCTTTATCAGATCTTTATCAGACCTTTATCAGACCTTTATCAGACCTTTATCAGATCTTTATCAGACCTTTATCAGATCTTTATCAGACCTTTATCAGACCCTTATCAGATCTTTATCAGATCTTTATCAGACCTTTATCAGATCTTTATCAGACCTTTATCATATCTTTATCAGACCTTTATCAGACCTTTATCAGACCCTTATCAGATCTTTATCAGATCTTTATCAGATCTTTATCAGACCTTTATCAGATCTTTATCAGACCTTTATCAGATCTTTATCAGACCCTTATCAGATCTTTATCAGATCTTTATCAGACCTTTATCAGATCTTTATCAGATCTTTATCAGACCTTTATCAGATCTTTATCAGACCTTTATCAGATCTTTATCAGTCCTTTATCAGATCTTTATCAGACCCTTATCAGATGTTTATCAGATCTTTATCAGACCTTTATCAGACCTTTATCAGACCTTTATCAGATCTTTATCAGACCTTTATCAGATCTTTTGTCACAGCTCCGCCCCTGGCTCATCAGACGTCGATCAGTGAACGATTAAGAGCGCCCCTGGCTCATCAGACGTCGATCAGTGGACGATTAAGAGCGCCCCTGGCTCATCAGCCATCAATCAGTGGTGCCAGGTGTGGACGAATAAGACCGCGACTGGCTCCTACTTAAGCTCTGCTCCTGCTTCCAGTCATCGCCAGATCGTAACCACTTAATGGTTGGTTCATATGCTCGTTCCTGCTACTCTTGACGTTATCCGATACCCTAGCCTAACCCTATTCTCCCTGTTCCCCGTTAAAGGATTCCCTGCCTGCCGACCTCCTGCCTGTCTGACTACCCGCCTACCTTCCTGATCCCCTGCCTGTCTGAGTACCTGCCTACCTGCCTGACCCCCTGCCTGTCGGAGTACCTGCCTGCCTGCCTGATCCCCTGCCTCTCTGAGTACCTGCCTACCTGCCAGAACCCCTACCTGCACTACCTACCCCCAGCCGGATTCCCCTAACCCCAAACCCTATAATAAAACACTGTTATTATCTCACCACCTGTTCTCCGTTGTCTTTTTCTGGGTTCCACCCTCTGGTCGTGACAGTACGATCTGGCCATGTCGAACCCAGCAGACATCGAGACAGTCCGGCAGATGGTGAATAATAACTACACCGTGTTGGAGAAACACGACTCCCTCCTACAGGAGATAGTGGGGAGGCTCCGTGACATGAGCACCACTCTGACCGGGTTCCAGGACACGGGAGCAGCCGCCGCTGCTAATGCTACACCGACCACCCCCCAGCTCCTACCCGCTCCGGTGACCCGAGAGCCCCGGGTTCTCATGCCGGATCGTTACGACGGCAAACAGGGTTGCTGCCGTTCCTTCCTCCTACAGTGTGAGCTGGTGATGGAACAACAGCCCACGTCCTTCTCCACCGACCGGGGTCGGGTTTGCCTGGTGATCGGTCTCCTCCGTGGGGCCGCTCTGGAGTGGGCATCGGCGCTGTGGGAGAGAGGGGACCCGCTCACTGCTTCCTACACCGCTTTCTCCGGCGAGATGAGGAGAATTTTCTATCACCCGGTCCGAGGACAGGACGCTTCCAAGCGCCTCCTCGCCCTCCGTCAAGACTCCCGGAGTGTCGCTGATTATGCGATTATTTTCCGCACCCTGGCAGCTGAGATTGGGTGGAACGATGCAGCCCTCGTCGCGGCGTTCACCGGTGGACTCGCTGAGACCATCAAGGACGAGCTGGTGTCACATCCCGAGTCCTCCGACCTGGATGGATTAATCTCCCTGGCCATCAGGGTAGATAATCGGATCTCAGAACGGAGACGTGAACGCGGAAGTCGTCTTCCCGTTAGCGTCGCCAGCCGGCGTGCTCCATCTACTTCCAACCCTAGTAGTTATTCTCGTCCCTTTCATCCCAACATCACTCCTAGAGGGGAGACGTCCTCGGATCCCGAACCGATGCAGCTTGGTCGGATGCGCCTCAGCCAGGAGGAGCGCCGCCGGCGTGTTGAAAACAACAGCTGCCTGTACTGTGGGGAGCCCGGTCATTACCTCTCCACCTGCCCCACTCGGTCGTTAAACCAGCAGGCTCGTCAGGAGAGGGGAGGACCCTAACGAGCCGTTCTGCTATCTCTGCCGCTCCCCGCACCCGGACCCAGCTCAACGCCACGATCTCCGTTAAAGGTCAGTCCTCTGTGTTCCCGGCTCTCATTGACTCTGGTGCTGATGGCAATTTTATGGATGTGTCTCTGGTAGAGCAGTTAGGTCTCTCCACCAGCCCCCTAGATACACCCCTAGAGGCCATCGCATTGGATGGCAGGCTCCTCGCCAAGGTTACGGATAGGACGGAGCCTTTGTTAATGTTACTGTCCGGCAACCACCAGGAGGAGGTGAGTTTTTTCATCACATGCACTCCCCATGCTCCCATTGTTCTGGGTCACCCCTGGCTGGCTAGACATAACCCGAATATCAACTGGGCCCATGCCAGGGTAGAGAGTTGGAGTCTCGAGTGTCATGCCACCTGCCTTCGGTCCGCTGTCTCAACTTCTGTTTCCTCCCAGGCACCCAGACCAGAGGTCCCTGACCTGTCTACCATTCCGCCGGAGTATCGGGACCTCCAACAGGTGTTTTGCAAACATTTAGCCCTTTCCCTACCCCCTCATCGGCCCTATGATTGCGCCATTGAATTACTGCCCGGAGCACCCCTTCCTAGCAGCCGCCTGTACAGCATCTCCAAACCCGAACGGGAGGCCATGGAGTGTTACATCAAGGACTCCCTGGCTGCTGGCCTCATCCGTCCCTCCTCCTCACCCGTGGGCGCTGGGTTCTTTTTTGTTGCTAAAAAGGACAAGACCCTGCGTCCCTGCATTGATTACCGCGGGTTGAATAATATTACCATCAAGAACTCTTACCCTTTACCCCTCATGAACTCTGCTTTCGACTCTCTCCAGGGAGCCACGGTGTTCACGAAGCTCGACCTCCGCAACGCCTACCACCTGGTTCGGATACGAGAGGGGGATGAGTGGAAGACAGGGTTCAACACTCCCTTAGGCCATTTCGAGTACCTGGTGATGCCTTTTGGCCTCACTAATGCCCCTGCGGTATTTCAGGCCTTAGTGAACGATGTCCTCAGGGACATGATAGGCCTGTTTGTCTTCGTATACCTGGATGACATTTAGATTTTTTCTAGGGACCCAGTCACCCATGTCCAGCATGTCCATCGGGTACTCCAGCGTCTCCTCGAGAACCGGCTGTTTGTTAAAAGAGAGAAGTGCGAGTTCCATGTTCCGTCGGTATCTTTCCTGGGTTACATCGTCGCTAATGGTCAGGTGAGGATGGACCCCGCTAAGGTGAGAGCAGTCCTGGAGTGGCCCGTCCCTGGTAACCGTAAGCAGCTCCAGCGATTCTTAGGGTTTGCTCATTTTTATAGGCGGTTCATCCGCAACTATAGCAGTGTCGCGGTTCCACTCACTGCTCTCACTTCCACTTCCTGCCAGTTCCGATGGACCCCCGAGGCCGAGAAGGCTTTCCTCGACCTCAAGAACCGCTTCACCTCAGCACCCATCCTCGTTCAGCCGGATCCCTCCAGGCAGTTTGTGGTGGAGGCGGACGCCTCGGACACCGGGGTGGGGGCTGTCCTCTCCCAACGCGCTACGGACGGTAAGGTCCATCCCTGCGCCTTCCTGTCCCACCGTCTCTCTCCGGCGGAGAGAAACTATGACGTGGGTAACCGTGAGCTGTTGGCCGTGAAGCTGGCGTTAGAGGAATGGAGGCATTGGCTGGAGGGCTCGGAACAACCCTTCCTCGTGTAGACTGACCATCGAAACCTGGAGTACATCCGCACAGCTAAACGACTCAATTCCCGCCAGGCCAGATGGGCGCTGTTTTTTGGCCGTTTTAATTTTTCCCTCACCTTTAGGCCGGGATCCAAGAACGTGAAGCCCGATGCCCTGTCCCGCCTTTACGACAAGGAGAGTGAGACCAGCTCAGTGCCAGACACCATCATGCCGGTCACCTGCGTGGTCGCGGCCGTCACCTGGGAAATTGAGGAGGCGGTCAGGACCGCTCAGCGGGCTCAGCCCGACCCGGGAAACGGTCCTCCTGGTCGCCTGTTCGTCCCTGACACCGTGAGATCCCGGGTGCTACTATGGGCTCACGCCTCCACCCTCACCTGCCACCCTGAGGTGACTAGGACCCTGGCGTTCCTCCGCCGGCGCTTTTGGTGGCCAACCATGCCTGAGGACACCAAGGCCTTTGTGCTGGCCTGTTCTGTATGTGCCCGGAATAAGTCTTCTAACCAGCCCAGTTCGGGCCTACTGCGTCCTCTGCCCATTCCCCGTCGCCCCTGGTCCCATGTGGCCCTGGATTTCGTTTCGGGTCTGCCCATGTCTGACGGCATGACAGTGATTTTGACTGTGGTTGACCGCTTTAGTAAATTTGCCCACTTTTTGCCCCTGCCCAAGCTTCCTTCCGCCAGGGAGACGGCGGATCTGTTGGTGAGAGAGGTGTTCCGGCCCCACGGCCTACCCACTGACGTGGTGTCTGATCGGGGACCACAGTTCACCTCGGCGGTCTGGAAGGCTTTCTGCTCCGGGCTGGGGGCATCCATCAGCCTGACCTCAGGGTTCCATCCCCAAACCAACGGTCAGGCGGAGAGGGCCAACCAGAAGCTGGAGTCCACCCTGCGCTGCTTGGTGTCTGCCAACCCTACTACCTGGGCAACCCAATTACCGTGGGTGGAGTACGCCCACAACACCCTGGCTACCTCGGCCACAGGTATGTCACCCTTTCAGTGCCTTTACGGCTATCAGCCTCCCCTGTTCCCTTACCAGGAGGAGGAGATCCTGGTCCCTTCCGTTCAGGCTCACCTCCGCCGCTGCCATAGGACCTGGCATCGGGCCCGTGCCACCCTTCTTCGGGCATCGGAGCGTTACCAACGACAGGCCAACCGTCGGCGCATCCCTGCTCCCAATTATGCCCCCGGGGACAAGGTATGGCTATCCACAAAATACCTACCACTAAGGACTGAATCCAGGAAGTTGTCCCAGAGGTTCATTGGTCCCTTCACCATTGAGCGGGTGATCAACCCCATGGTCATGCGTCTCAAGCTTCCCCGTACCCTCCGTGTCCATCCCTCCTTCCATGTTTCCCTCCTCAAACCTGTGTCCTCCAGTCCCCTGTCTCCTCCAGTTCCCGACCCACCCCCCCCCAGGATGATTGATGACCTCCCTGCCTACACCGTCCACCGCCTCTTGGATTCTCGTAGCCGTGGTCGAGGGTTCCAGTACCTGGTGGACTGGGAGGGCTATGGTCCTGAGGAGAGGTGCTGGGTCCCTCGGCAACAGATCCTCGACCCTACGCTCATCCAGGACTTCCACCGCCGACACCCCGGCAAGCCTGGTGGTCCGCCCAGAGGCGTCCGTCGGAGGGGGGATACTGTCACAGCTCCGCCCCTGGCTCATCAGACGTCGATCAGTGAACGATTAAGAGCGCCCCTGGCTCATCAGACGTCGATCAGTGAACGATTAAGAGCGCCCCTGGATCATCAGACGTCGATCAGTGGACGATTAAGAGCGCCCCTGGCTCATCAGCCATCAATCAGTGGTGCTAGGTGTGGACGAATAAGACCGCGACTGGCTCCTACTTAAGCTCTGCTCCTGCTTCCAGTCATCGCCAGATCGTAACCACTTAATGGTTGGTTCATATGCTCGTTCCTGCTACTCTTGACGTTATCCGATACCCTAGCCTAACCCTATTCTCCCTGTTCCCCGTTAAAGGATTCCCTGCCTGCCGACCTCCTGCCTGTCTGACTACCCGCCTACCTTCCTGATCCCCTGCCTGTCTGAGTACCTGCCTACCTGCCTGACCCCCTGCCTGTCGGAGTACCTGCCTGCCTGCCTGATCCCCTGCCTGTCTGAGTACCTGCCTACCTGCCAGAACCCCTACCTGCACTACCTACCCCCAGCCGGATTCCCCTAACCCCAAACCCTATAATAAAACACTGTTATTATCTTACCACCTGTTCTCCGTTGTCTGCTTCTGGGTTCCACCCTCTGGTCGTGACATCTTTATCAGACCTTTATCAGATCTGTATCAGACCTTTATCAGATCTTTATCAGATCTTTATCAGATCTTTATCAGACCTTTATCAGATCTTTATCAGACCCTTATCAGATCTTTATCAGATCTTTATCAGATCTTTATCAGATCTTTATCAGACCCTTATCAGATCTTTATCAGACATTTATCATACCTTTATCAGATCTTTATCAGACCTTTATCAGACCTTTATCAGACCCTTATCAGACCTTTATCAGATCTTTATCAGATCTTTATCAGACCTTTATCAGACATTTATCAGACCTTTATCAGATCTGTATCAGACCTTTATCAGATCTTTATCAGATCTTTATCAGACCTTTATCAGATCTTTATCAGACCCTTATCAGATCTTTATCAGATCTTTATCAGACCCTTATCAGATCTTTATCAGATCTTTATCAGACATTTATCATACCTTTATCAGATCTTTATCAGACCTTTATCAGACCCTTATCAGACCTTTATCAGATCTTTATCAGACCTTTATCAGACCTTTATCAGACATTTATCAGATCTTTATCAGACCTTTATCAGACCTTTATCAGATCTTTATCAGATCTTTATCAGATCTTTATCAGACCTTTATCAGACCTTTATCAGACCCTTATCAGACCTTTATCAGATCTTTATCAGACCTTTATCAGACCCTTATCAGACCTTTATCAGATCTTTATCAGATCTTTATCAGACCTTTATCAGATCTTTATCAGATCTTTATCAGACCTTTATCAGACCTTTATCAGACCTTTATCAGACCTTTATCAGATCTTTATCAGATCTTTATCAGACCTTTATCAGACCTTTATCAGACCTTTATCATACCTTTATCAGACCAGATAAACATTATACCATGTTGGACATGTATATATATATTGTATATATAAACATTATACCCTACTCTGGATATAGTATGGTTATTACTGGTGGCCTGAGGTGGTCCAGTGGTCTAGCACCGTGGTCTACAGTGATATACAAAAAATACATTATATACAATATTATAAATATCCGTTTGTTATATAATATTCATTGATGAGTACATGCATAATCAAACGTAGGCTACCGCAATTACTTTGCTGCGGGAGCTATGCATGCACCACACAACTTGATAGGTACATACTGTGCAGTGTATCATTCATAACTGTACATAGGCTACACATATCATAATATCTTATCACTATTGCATGGAACTTGGGTAAACCCGCTGTGAAAAAAAAAACTCAGCTCCAACAAATCTGAAGGGATTGGGAGACAACTGTACAGTTTATCATTTTCATAACTGTCTGTACATATACATATCTTATGTATCCCTATTGCTATATATAGCCTATATATAAACACATTATGTTACATAGGTATCAGTCTTATCCACTGTATCTAATTCAGCACTGAAGCCTGAAGTTTGAGCACAATGTGTGTCCCCTTGCTACCTCTGCTGATATAAAAGAGAATTGCAGCCTTGGAGAAAAAGATGGCAGCCGAATTCCAAGGCAAATACACAGACACACACAGAAATACTGCAAAAACGCTTTATACTAACTAGATTTTGAAAATGTAAAGATGCTGGGTGGTAGAACGCACATATCTAGGAAAAGTCATGAAAGGAGGGTCCTGACATTTGATCGAGTGCAAAGGTAGATTTGTTTTTGTACTCACTGGTGCCCTATGACACCTCACGGCTTTCCTAGTGCAATAAGCAAAAAGGACACTGGGGGTAATACAATAGACACAAACTCACAAACAAATGGCATATGAAGGTTAAAGCTGAGAAATGCTCAACTACATTGTATGTCTTTATAATCTACTACTGTGGATGTCATATGTTGCATATAAGAAGAAAAGCACGGTGAGCTGCCTAAACGACTACCGCCCGGTGGCACTCACACCAATTATCATGAAGTGCTTCGAGAAACTAGTCCGGGCCCACATAGTCACACGCCTCCCGCCCAACCTGGATCCATACCAGTTCGCCTACAGAGCCCACAGGTCCACAGAGGACGCCATCGCGACGACTCTCCACTCCACTCTATCCCACCTGGAGAGGGGAAACAGCTACGCGAGACTGCTCTTTGTGGACTTCAGCTCTGCCTTCAACACCATCCTTCCAGACAGGCTAGTGACCAAACTACTAGACCTGGGACTATCACACTCTATATGTGCATGGATCAAGGACTTCCTGTCCGACCGCCCCCAGAGGGTGCGGGTGGGCTCCCACACCTCCACAGCCCTCAGACTCAGCACTGGGTCCCCCCAGGGCTGCGTGCTAAGCCCCATCCTCTACAACCTCTACACCTACGACTTCACCCCCGTCCACCCCAGCAACTCCATCGTAAAGTTTGCAGACGACACCACCGTGGTGGGCTGCATCTCGGGGGGGGACGAGGCGGCGTACAGGGATGAGGTAGAGCAGCTGAGCAAGCTGTGCAAGGTCAACAACCTGCTGCTGAACCAGTCAAAGACCCAGGAAATCATCGTGGACTTCAGGAGGAAAAAATCTGAGGTCCAGCCCTTGCTCATCGACGGAGGGAGCGTGGAGAGAGTCTCAACCCTCCGATTCCTGGGGGTGCACATACAGGATGACCTGTCCTGGAAGAACAACACAGCAGCCATCATCAAGAAGGCACAACAGCGGCTCTTCTTCCTGAGAGTCCTCAGGAAGGACCACACCAGACAGGAGATACTGGTGGCCTTCTACCGCTGCGCAGTGGAGAGCATCCTCACCTACTGCATCTGCAACTGGTTCTCCAGCTGCACAGCCACAGAGAGGAATGCGCTACAGAGAGTCGTGAGAACGGCCCAGAAGATCACCGGCGCCCCCCTCCCCTCTCTGGAAGAGCTGTACAACACACGCTGCCTCAGGAAGGCCTCCAAGATCTCCAGAGACCCATCCCACCCTGGGTACGAACACTTTCTTGGCTGCCCTCGAACAGGCGGTACAGGACCATGTTCGCAAGGACAAACAGACTGAAGCTCAGCTTCTACCCCAGGGCCATCCAGGCCCTGAACACAGCAAAGACCTAGGTTCTGGGCCCTGGACAGTCTGGACGGATTGATGGCAGCTGCTGGATTGAAAAATCAGGTGTAGTGCTGAGGCACAAATGTGTACATTTCAAGCCTGCAAACTGCGACACTTTAAATGAATGTGCAATAACACTATGTGCAATATGACAACCCTAGGGTACATAAGGTTGCAGAGAAATAGGAAATGTTAGAATAGGTATAGCATAGCATAGAGTACAGCACAGTGTTTTATCTGTACAGTATAGTATAGTGGATAGTGTACATAGCCTTTATTTATGTAAACCAGCTCCTTTCCCTTCTTGTCTTTTTTTTCTTTTCTTTTTTTTCTTTCCTAGCACCAGGGGAGTCACCCCTCCCAAATTTCGTTGTTTGTTACCTGTACTATAGCAATGACAATAAAGACCATTCACCATTCACCATTCATTCACCATTCACCATAAAGTTATGCTCTGTATATATATATGGGTATAGTACACCTACACACAGGACAAAGTGGCCTGGAACCCACAGTGGAAGGATAAGGGCATCCTATCAGCATGTTCCTGTTCAAAACCATGTACTGCATTTATCATTTTTATCCAACACTTAACTGGGGTGTGCATGATTATGAATTACATGATAATTTGATGAAGTCCTTTCTCATACATGTAGTGTTTTTTTTGGCTTAGTGTTAGGAAACCATTTAATTTACCTTGATGAAATCAAGTAAAAAAAAAAAAGAAGGTATTTAGGACCAACACAGCTAATGTGCTGATGTCCCATGAAGGGCATGCTAATTGTAATGCTGGATACAATGTTGTCTACATAGCTGTTTATCTTATTCAAATACCGGCTCAATCATTTGACTTACTGGGAAATGGCTCATGGGATCACAGTTGTGGGGCTGGACCCACGTTGCGGTTACATGAAGGTCAGCAATGAAAACCTCCTTTCCCTGTAGAATTCAAGTGCATCTAAAATTAGTCAATGCTAGAAAATGGTACGTAAAACATATGGCTGAGTTCCAGCTATCTATTAAAATCACAACAAGGCATATAAGCCACAACATTACCTTTTCATCCAGTCACTTCAACAATCAACTATCCTTAGTATAAACATTTCTTGCATAAATGATTTGAAAAAAACATACCGTCGTAAGGCGATGACGTAGTCTATGCAAATATGCAGGCGCAATATGCAAATATGCAGGCGCGGTATGATGACGCGCTCCAACCACTCCAACCAAATATGGTCCATCAAGCGTCCGGGTGATAGGCGTGATGTCCGCAGCTGGATATACTTGGAGAGTGTTTGTAAGGCTGGCGGCCATCTTAGGTGAGTCTGGTTGTGTTGTTAGGCTGGCGGCCATCTTAGGTGAGTCTGGTTGTGTTGTAAGGCTGGCGGCCATCTTAGGTGAGTCTGGTTGTGTTGTAAGGCTGGTGGTCATCTTAGGTGAGTCTGGTTGTGTTGTAAGGCTGGCGACCATCTTAGGTGAGTCTGGTTGTGTTGTAAGGCTGGCGACCATCTTAGGTGAGTCTGGTTGTGTTGTAAGGCTGGCGGCCATCTTAGGTGAGTCTGGTTGTGTTGTAAGGCTGGCGGTCATCTTAGGTGAATCTGGCTGTGTTATAGGCTGGCGGCCATCTTAGGTGAGTCTGGTTGTGTTGTTAGGCTGGCGGCCATCTTGGGTGAATCTGCAGGGCTGCCAAGTTTCACCAAAAGTTTGGAGTGAGATTTTCTGGCGGTGGAGCGACCCAAAACTGTTTAAGTATGACTTTTATTAAACTGCGGTTCCTCCCGCGCACGCCCACATACAACATCCGGGTCTTACATGCAACATTATCAGGTCACCCCTAGGTGTCCCTGTAACACAGGCTACTTACATATGTGTGGTGGCCTGGGAAAACCCTTCACATGGTGGCATTTTGACATTTTCATTTTTTAATATTTCCATAAATTAGAAGTTCTCAGCTATTCATAACTGGTTGAATGACTGAGATAGCCCTTTATTTTAAAAAGTTATGAGCATTTTAATGTATCATGTCAAAAAAAGTGAAAGGTGAAAAATGCTGCCCCCATGCTGCCCCCGACTCCTTTCTCCTCCGGGTCGGGGGAGGAGCCTATGCAGATCGGCCGGTCTCGTTTGTCTGCTTGTGATGCGGTGTTAGTCTGCTCGCCTCGTCGGTATGCGAGGGACAGATCCATTTGTGTGTCTTCTAGTTAAGATGTTATTACTTTATGCTTATTGTGAGCATCAGTAAACTGGCAATAACACAGGTGGAAGTATCGTCTCTAATTTCGCTCATGTGTGCGTGCGTTGCTTAACTGAGAATGAGACACGTTCAACGTGACGTTGTTTCGCTAGCAAACTACCCACCACAAAAACAAAAAAATAAGTACTTTCTCTTTTGTTTTCTTCTTAAAATGTTTATTCACCATAATGTAGTATGGAGTTCAAAGTACTAGAATACCACATAATATCAAAATCGCCGAAATAGGACATTTCCATCTATTTTTGCTCTTTGCCACAAACGAACGCCAGCGACATCCGACGGGTTTTCCCAGGCCACCACACATATGCCTATATGTAACATCTCCTTTCCTTTAGCTGTTTGCAAATGACATGCTTGCATCTCCGTCTGCAATTCCATTGACAATAACAATCCCAAACATTAACAATAGCATTACAACATTGCATTATTTCCCTTTTTTTTTTTTTTTTTTTTTTTTCTGAACAAAGAACAACAGTCCAGTACAGCCGTCAGAGGCAAAGTCAAAACAGTCCGAGAAGAGCTGTCCCTTTACTCACCCCTTCCTTTTTTTTTATTCCAGTCGTTGTGGCGGCCGTGACAGGCGACCACTCCGTGAGTAGACACCCTGGCCTGCCGTGGCAGGACCCCCCGGCGTCGCCGGTGCCCTTGGTGTACGAGGATGTACCTCGCCGCCTGTCTCCCCCCGACTTGAGACAATCCGTGTCTCGGCTGAGGCAGTCTCCCCAGCGACCTGGGTCTGGTCAGGACTGCTCCGCTCAGGCCGTAGAATGTCTGTCTGTTGCGCTTGAGCTGAGCGCTCTGCAACACGCAGATCCACTCGGTTGCGTCTGTACAGTGTGCCGTCCACATCCACCACGAACGAGCGGGGAGCGAGTCTCTGGAGGCACTGGCCTCGTCGCCACCGCCCTGTGCGATCACCTGGCAGAGGCCTCATCCTAATGTGATCTCCAACATCCAGCTCTGGAAGGTCTCTGGCAGACGTGTCATAGAATGACTTGGCGACCCGCCGTTTCCACCGCAGCTTCTCTGCCACTCCGTCCACCACACGTGGTAGAAGCAGGCTGTCCGCGACGGGCAGTGAAGTTTTGAGCCTGCGTGCCATTAAGCGCTGGGCCGGGCTGCTGTCCAACCCCTCTGTGGGTGTGTTGCGCCAGTGAAGGATGGCCATCCACGCATCCGTGCCATCCAATTTCGCCCGCTTGCAGAGTGACTTGACAATCTTAACGGCCGACTCAGCCTTGCCGTTGGATCGAGGATGTCGGGGTGAGGATGTGACATGGGCAAACCCCCAGCTCGCTGCAAACTTCCTGAACCGTTCGCATGCAAACTGTGGGCCGTTGTCCGAGACCACCCTCTCTGGCTGCCCATAACGTGCAAACTGAGATTTGCAGCGCGTGATGAGCGTGTTAGCAGACAGATCTGGCAGCTGGTCGATTTCCCAGAAATCCGAATACTGGTCCACAATGACGAGAAAGTCCTTGCCTGCATATGAGTAGACGTCCATACTCACTGCCTGCCACGGGCGCACCGGTATGTCATGCGACATCATCGGTTCCTTCTGCTGGACCCGTGCGTACTCATTGCATGCGGAGCAGTTCGCCACCAAGTCCTTTATCTCCGCTCTCATGTTCGGCCAGAAGAGAGTATCCCTGGCCCGTCTGTAACACGCCTCCCCACCAATGTGGCTAGCGTGTATGCGTTTGAGCAGCTCAGATCTCATGGCTTTTGGTATGACGACGCACTGTCCCCTGTACAAGGCTCCGTCTTGAACAATCAGCTCGTCTCTGAAGGGCCAGTATTCCCGCACTGCCAGCGGAGTGTCCTCTTTAAAGTCTGGCCAGCCACTGAGGATCACAGATGCCAGCTCATGAAATACATCACCCGTCTCTGTGTGCTGCACAATCTGGTGGAATCTGAAAGCCGTAACGTCCAGGTGCTGCGCCTGGTCCAGCTGTGAATACCCGGCCTGGGTGCTGTTCACGGCGCACACAGCATGCTGCACGTACGGGGTGTCAGACCCACGGCACGGGGGCGTGGCCCTGCTCAGAGTGTCGCTGACATACATCTCGGGGCCCGGCTTGTACACAACATCCAGATTGTAGCTTTGCAGCTGCAGCAACATGCCTTGGAGACGTTTCGGTGCGCTCAGGAGGGGCTTCTTGAATATTGTGATAAGCGGCTTGTGGTCTGTTTCTGCAGTGATAGCCTCCCTGCCATACAGGTACTGGTGGAATCTCTGGCAGGCAAAGACTATGCTCAAACACTCCTTCTCAATCTGAGCGTAGTTTTGCTCTGTCGGCGTTAGTGCCCTCGATGCAAAAGCCACCGGCTGTCCCCCTTGTAACAAACAGCCCCCCAGCCCGGTCATGCTGGCGTCGCTCTGGACCGTGACAGGCTTTGTGATATCATAGTACTTGAGGTCGGGCGTGCAGGTGACCATACGCTTCACTCCGCACACTGCATCTTCGTGTTTGGGCAACCAGTGCCACATGACGTCCTTATCCAAGAGCCTGCGGAGCGGCTCACAGACCTCCGAGAGCTTTGGCAGAAACTTTGCAAGGTACGTCACGAACCCAATAAAGCGCTGCACTGCTTTCACGTCGGTGGGTGTCGTCATTTCCAGCACGGCCCGTGTCTTCTCTGGGTCGATTTTCAGTCCCTCCGAGGACAGAATGTGGCCGTGGAAGTGTACGGCTTTGAGCTTGAACTGTAGCTTGCGTTCACTCAGCCTGAGTCCCACTGCTCTGCATCGTTCCATGAGAGCACTCAAGTTTCTGTCATGGTCCAGTTCGGCCTCGGCATCCGTATCGCCACACCCGACCACCAGGATGTCATCCGCGATCAGTTCGATGCCGGCCAGGCCCGATAGCAGCTCGTGTTGCTTGCGCTGGTAGATCTCAGGCGCTACTGAGACTCCGAAAGGGAGCTTGAGCCATCTCATCCGACCCCACGGTGTCCAGAAGGTCGTCAGACGGCTGCTCGCGTCGTCAAGCTTGCACTGTAAAAAGGCAACACGAGCGTCTGCCAACGTGAAGAGGCGAGCCTTGGGCAACTTGTACAACACATCTTCCAGCGTAGGCATATGGTAGTGAGACCTCAGCAGCGCTCGGTTGAGAGGCTTTGGATCGATACAGATTCTTATTTTCTCTGGCTTTGCGACAGTCACCATGTTACTTATCCATGCTGTCGGCTCAGTCACCGGCGCAATGTTGCCGACCTTGACATGTCTGTCAAGTTCCTCCTTGACTCTCGCCTTCAGAGCCACTGGAACATTCCTCGGCGCGCACTGCACCGGCGTCACATCAGGATCCAGCTCGAAGTGTATCTCGCCCGGGACTGACTCGATTGGGTCATTGAAGACGTCATGATAGTCTCTCAGCAGCTGATCTTTGGTGAGGGGCACAGATTGGCTTGCATCAACTGTGTGGAGTTCATCTGGAACGGTGAAGGATACGAGGCCCAGACGTTCGCATGTGCCCCCCCCCGAGAAGAGGCTTTTGCTCTGTGTCGACTATTTCAAATGTGAGGTTGTGCTTTTCTCCCCGGATGACACATTCAGTGTGGAATTTCCCCAGTGATGGCATGATTTCCCCAGAGTATAACTTTAACTTGGCTGCGCTCGGGCCTAGCGCCGCTCTGGGTGACAGCTTCTCTTTAATCTTGCGGCCCATGACATTGCAGGTGGAGCCTGTATCCAGCTGACACTGTTGCCTTTTCTCATTCAGGCATAGATTCACAAACCACTTGCGCCCCTGCTGGGCCTTTGCAGTATTGACACATTCAGTTACTAGAAACAGTCTATCATCAGTATCTGAGTCATCTTCTCTTTGCTCATCATTTTCAAGCACATTCATTTTTTTTATTTTGTCAGCCTTGCTGCCAGCCTGGCATACCTTGGCAAAGTGATTTGCTATGCCACATATCCGGCATGTCTTACCGTAGGCTGGGCACTGCTCCCTGCCCCGTTTGTGGCTGCCTCCACAGTATTTGCAGCTCCACTGTGGCTCTCTCTCCGCTGGCGCTGTTTTCCTTTGATGTGCGCGCCTCTCACTCTGCCTGTCCGCGGCATTCACATTGTCCGTCTGTGCTAGCGGGGCCATCACTCTCATGTGTCTCTCGGTTAGCTCAGCGAGCCTACAGATTTCAGTCGCTGTGTGTAACGTTAACTCACGTTCGCGTAGCAGACGTCTCCTGGTGCCCTCACTCGCAACACCCAGCACGAGCTTGTCACGAACCCGTCCTTACGGTATTCGCATGACGATGCTCTCTCCTTAAGCTTTGTCAGGAAACTGTCTATTGGCTCATCAGCCTCTTGTTTGCAGCTTCCAAACATGTACCTCTCATAAATTACGTTTCTCGCCGGTTTGAAGTAAACCCCCAAAGCGTCCATAATCGCTTTTGGGTCCTTCTGTTCATCCTCCGTCAACGTGAGGCTATGTGTGTACACATGACGGCACTCACTTCCCATCAGCCGTCTCAGCGTGGCTGCCTTGATCAGCTTCGACTTCTCGCTCAGTCCGGTAGCGAGCAAAAAGTCCTCAAACTCTGCACGGAAAACTTCCCAGTTTTTCGCCAGATCACCAGTCATGCGCATACCATCGGGCGCGGGGATGCTGTTGCTTGCCATGGCGTTTCATTTCTTTAACACTAGGAAAGCCGTGAGGTGTCATCGGGCACCAGTGAGTACAAAAAAAAGTCTACCTTTGCACTTGATCAAATGTCAGGACCCTCCTTTCATGACTTTTCCTAGATATGTGCGTTCTACCACCCAGAATCTTTACATTTTCAAAATCTAGTTAGTATAAAGCGATTTTGCAGTATTTCTGTGTGTGCCTGTGTATTTGCCTTGGGATTCGGCTGCCATCTTTTTCTCCAAGGCTGCAATTCTCTTTTATATCAGCAGAGGTAGCAAGGGGGCACACACTGTGCTCAACCTTCAGGCTTCAGTGCTGAATTAGATACAGTGGATAAGACTGATATTTGTAACATAATGTGTTTATATATAGGCTATATATAGCAATAGTGATACATAAGATATGTATATGTACAGACAGTTATGAAAATGATAAACTGTACAGTATGTCTCCCAATCCCTTCAGATTTGTTGGAGCTGAGTTTTTTTTTTTCACAGCGGGTTTACCCGAGTTCCATGCAATAGTGATAAGATATTATGATATGTGTAGCCTATGTACAGTTATGAATGATACACAGTGGTGTAGTCTAGTTTTTTCTAGTGGGTATACTGTGATTTTGCCCTCCCAGTCAGAGCGACACCTGTCCCGTAGCGACACCCCATAAGCACCACCACACTCACTTATGCATACAGTATGCATCTACACCGTTGTTTGCTGCCTTGGGGGGGGGGGGGGGGGTGGCATGGACTGCACTTGTACATCAAGCTGCCTCACGCTACAGAAACAGGAGATAGGCTCCTGCCCCTTAAGGGCCGTTAGGCTCAAGAACCATCGGTTCTCAAGGCTACTTATGTGGTCTTGACTACATGTCCACTTTCTCACCTGGTTCTTGCTGTCTCTCTGGTGTGCCGACACCATCCTGCTCTCTCTCATTCTCTCCCTCTCTATCCTCCTCTCTACCTCTTTTGCTGTCAACCAAAAGGCAAATATAACAACCAGAGTATTTATAATTTAATAAGAGGTATACATTGAATTCACATCAAATCAAGAGGAGGTTGATTTGGCAATCGGCCAGCTGAAGCACCGCGAGGTGGTCGGCAGAGTCCAGGACGGTAGAGCAGGCCTTGGAAGGAGCGAGACTCCCTTGTTCTGGTCAAAGGCTTCCAAAGAAGATCGAAGAGCCATGGTGGTGGCAGAAGTGGCAAGAACTGAGCAGGAACACCTTAACATAAAGGCGGTGTCCCAGGGCCAGCAAGGACGCTGGACGTCATGGGAAGGTCTCACAAACAGGCCCATGTCATGGTCTGACCTGTGGAAGATCCCCCAAGCTAGGCTCAGCTTCCTGATCAGAGCAACATATGACACCTTGCCTTGTCCCCGAAACCTCCACCAATGGTTTTCTGCCGAAGAGACCTGCCCCCTTTGCAACACCATCAATGCGAGCCTCCAGCACATCCTGACAGGCTGCAAGGTCCACCAGCACGGGCTCCCCGCAGGGCTGCGTCCTGTCTCCAGCACTATTCTCCCTCTACACCAACAGCTGTGTCTCCCGCCACCCCTCGGTCAAGCTCCTGAAGTTTGCAGACGACACCACCCTGGTGGGCCTCATCTCCGGGGGGGACGAATCTGCCTACAGGGGGGAGATCGAGGGGCTGCAGAGCTGGTGCAGTTTAAACAATCTGGAGCTAAATGCTCTAAAAACAGTGGAGATGGTGGTGGACTTCCGAAGGAAAGCAGCCCTGCCCCCTCCCATCACGCTGGGAGGTACCCCGGTGGCCTCCGTGGAGTCATGCCGCTTTCTAGGCATGACCATCTCCCGGGACCTAAAGTGGGAGCAGAACACAGAGGCCCTCACAAAGAAGGCCCAGAAGAGGATGTTCTTCCTCCGGCAGCTGAGGAAACTCAGGCTGCCGAGGTCCATGATGGTCCAGTTCTACACGGCCATCATTGAGTCCATCCTCACCCACTCCATCATCACCTGGTTCCCTGCTGCAACGACCAAGGACAAGGCCAAGTTGCAGCGGGTGCTACGTTCAGCAGAGAGGGTGATCGGCTGCCCCTTGCCCTCCCTCAACTCCCTGCATGACACCAGGGCTCTGAGGAGGGCAAGGAAGATCATGGCAGACCCCTTCCACCCCGGCCACGGCCTCCTCACCCTGCTTCCCTCTGGAAGAAGGTTGCGGCTGCCTAAGGCACTGAAGGCCCGCCACAGGCTCAGCTTCTACCCCTCAGCCGCCAGGCTGCTAAATGACTCTGGCTTCCCCCCCCCCCCCCCCCCCGCCCCCAATCTGCCCAGGACTGAACTGGACTCACTGTAAAAAAACTCTGCACTGCACTTTACTTTATACCACACTATCCAATGCACTGTTGTCTGTCCTGTGTTGTTGTTGTGTTGTCCTGTTTTTTGACATGTGAAAAAAGTATAAACGCACTTGCTGTGGTGACGAAGCAAATTCCTATGTGTAATGCATAGTGGCAATAAACGTTATCTCAATCTCAATCTCAATCTCAATCTCAATCTCAAGACAGCGCTGTCCCAAGGCCGCTACACATGGCGACACAACCTGGTGCTGAAAAAGCTGGCAGAGGTCGCAGAGTCATGCAGACAGGAGGCAAACAGCAGACCTTCCGCTCCAGACAGACATCCCATCCAGTTTGCAAGGGCTGGAGAGAGAGTCAAACCCTCCCGTCAGAGAGATACAGCAAGACTCCTCGCACCGGGTAGTGAGTGGACCATGAGGATCGACCTGGGGAGACAGCTCCAGTTCCCCAGGGAGATCGTGGAAACATCGCTCCGACCAGACCTGGTCATGTGGTCAGAGGCTTGCAAGACAGTCCTTCTGGTCAGCCAACGAGCGGAAGCGAGCCAAGTATGCAGATCTGGCGGCGGAGTGCAGGGAGGCTGGCTGGAAAGCCGTTACGTGCCCTGTGGAAGTGGGGTGTAGGGGCTTCGTAGGTTCCTCAGCTGCTCGCCTACTCCGTGACATAGGATGCACAGGAGCAAGGCATCGGAAAGTCATGAAAGAGTTGGCTGAGGAGGCGGAGAAAGGCAGCTTCTGGCTGTGGCTAAGAAGGAAGCATAAGGGTTGGGGGGCGAACAACACCTAGGGCAGGGGTGCTCACACTTTTTGGAACCAAGATCTACTTTTCAAGTAGCCAGTCTGCCAAGATCTACCAGTCTAGTTTCAACATCGCAAACGTACATGCACGTACTACAAACACACACACACACACACACACACACACACACACACACACAGTTCCCAGCCTGCATAGTAAACTCACAATACACTTTCCCTCTCTCTGTCACACAGCCACAGGAGAAGACCATCACAAACCCTCCCTCTTTGCTATTCTCGCTCACACACATTCACACACACACACACACACACACACACACACACACACACACACACACATTTGCCAGTCTGCATAGGGAGCCATAGCACAAACCCTCCCTCTCTCTCCCCCTCTCTCTCCCTCTCTCTCTCACTCTCTTACACACACACACACACACACACACACACACACACACACACACACACACTCACTTTCTCTCACTCACACACTGACAGCCAGTCTGCAGTACCATAGCCAACTACTGATCCAACAAACAGAAAAGTAAACCAGATACAAAACAGGTAGTTCCCTAGTTTGAAAGGAGGAAATAAATGCATTTCTATACCTTAGTGGGAGACCTGGCACTGGGAGGAGGCAGCTAGTTTCTAATAGTCAAGGCTGTAGGAGCTGGTTGCAAGGTGTCATCAGCCACTGTGGATCTGTCATCGAAAAGGCAATCTGCAGCCTCGAGAAACTTTTTTCACAATTTCGCCGTCTTTGAATGACTTCTTGTGTTTAACAAGAACGTGACTGACGCGATAAGAAGCTATCGTTGCAGCCGTACGTTTTCGCTCTTTTGCCACATTTCCCTTCTTCGAAATAGCCATCGTAGATTTGCTGATCAGACAGACGCATTTCCAATATCACATCGTGTAAAAAAGTCCTCCTCCCATTCTGGATGGAAGTTATACGTTATTGGTTTCTTACTTGGTCCAGCTTCCCCACTCATTTGTATAGCCTTTATTTAGTATTATATAGTAAATAGTAGAAATTGGAAGGCTAACTAGGTAATTAGTCTCGCCGGTATTTTGTATTTTGTAGTTGGTGCTGTTGACTGCGCATGCGTGGTGAACCGCGTGTTAGGTGTAGGTGAAAAGATCAGATCTCAGACTGGCTTACCTGTGCGTCAATCAAGTGGCAAAAGCCATAGTGAGGATGGATGATAGGCGAACTTTTTTTTTCTTTTTCTTTTTTCTTTTTCTTTTTTTTCCGTTTTGTTCAATGCCATGCGATCTACCCATACTACCTTTGCGATCGACCGGTCGATCGCGATCGACGTATTGGGCACCCCTGACCTAGGGCATCAGCAGGGGGTGGCAGGGAGAGATCCCTGCCATCGCTCCGCCACCAGGAGATGTACTGGGGTTAAAGGAGCGAAACGTCAATGACTGGTGGTCCCCAGCTGATGACCCAGTTAGGCCCACATAGGTGTTCAGTGAGGTGTCACAGCACACCTGTTCTAAAGGCACTGTTGGAGGTGCGTCAGGCAGCAATGCCCAGCAGGAGTACCATCACCTGTATCATGATTTGTTTATAACATCATTCTAATTGAATATTGGGTTGCTGTGGGCAATGCAGTCAGATACTGTCTTTACTTACTCTCTCACCTGTAAGAAAATCGTATGTCCAACTACAAAAAACAGACATTTCCAATGAGTGAGGGTTTGTTCCAATGCTTCAATCCACTGTCCATGTACTGTAAATATACCATTATGGTATTACCATAAAGCCCAATTCTAGCAGAATAAGAAAGATTGTATATCTACTTTAAGTAAAATAATAAAGTGCATCCAGTTAGCTCTTTAGCTGGCATGTGTGCAGCAGACTAGCTCATCTAATCACCTCTGAGCACGCTAGCTAGCTTGCTAGTTCTTTGACACTATTATTCACATCATGAAACTATAATCAGACACTTTCTAGTCACAATAATAACGACTAATTTGAACCAACTTTCTCTGTCAGAACACAGTAATTATATTTGCTAACGTTTCAACTTGCTTACTTTCTTCTGCAGAGCTTTCACCCTGCAAAAACTCTCTCGGACAAAACAAAACAAAACCAAAACCATTCTCCAGCGCGGCACGAAGCTGTGTGTGGGGGTCTGGCCCGCCCACCCCAAGGCAACTGTAGGGGAAATACTGAGAGCATTCTGAACGACTGGTTATGCGATAACAAACACAGAGCTGCCAAGTCTCACGCAATCGCCGTGAGACTCACGCATTTCAACCAGTTCTCACGCTCTCACGCCACATCTCTATTTCTCACGGTGAGAAATAACAATTGTTTTATGGGACTTTTATTTTTGAAATTCCTTGAAAGAAAGCTACCGGACATGAGTTTCGTGGCATCTTTCTGCACGCGCGTTAACTTGAGTCTGCAATCGAAGCGGCAGGCGAGCGCTGATGGAAGAACCTGTGTTCACGCGAGCTGCAAGAACGTAGCAAGCAGTGTTGCCAGTGTTACACCCACCATATAGGTCCCTAGCATAAGAATGACAGTTGAGAATGTACTTTAAATAGAAAATAGTTTTATTACATTAGTTCACAATCCAGGCCCACATTGACCTCTCTCCAAAGAACCTCAGTTATTGTTACCAGGGCAGGTGTTATATTCACTGCACACCATAGGCTACACACTGTAGAAAAGGGTTGTTCACTGCACACCATAGGCTACACACTGTAGAAAAGGGTTGTTCACTGCAATCATCTATAAATATAGCACACTCAAACCTGCCCTGATGGTCGAACTGGGATTAACCCGGTGAAGTGGCAATGGTGGGGGAAAAGCGGATTTAAATAACAAATAAACAAACAAACAAACAAACAAAAAGAAAAACTAGTCCGCCCCGCTACCGGCACACTTGCCCAGGTGGACTAGATAAGAACATCAACTTTAACCAAACAAAACGTCTCACGGCAAGAGCAGCTGGCCGCACTGATGCTCTGGAGGAAACACAAATGTACAATCTTAAAACACTATTACCGACATATTAAAATACATAATGATTCAATTTACATGACGAATACATTAAAATACCTGGTACGTCGATGGCAGCGTCCTACCAGCGACTACCAGCCGCCTTCAACCCAGCAGGGAAGTAGGTGACCTGTAATACATCACACCATCAATATTACATACAATCAAAGAAATAATATAAAACGCTACGCACAGAAAATAGCCATAGGCTGCGGCCTACCTCTTGATCTCTGCCTGTCAGCATGGAGTAAGGTGTGCAACTACCTTACCTCCGACCTGATCACACGGCTGCGCTCTGGCGTTCCCCCTAAGGTGAGCCCTAAGTGCTTTCCTTTGGGCACCTCCCCTTTTCCTATTGGCGCCACCCGCCACACCAGATTGGGCTACTTTTGGTCACACTGGACGGGTGGATTCGGCAGCTTTTAGACCGGTTGGGCTGGACATTGTCAATTCCGTCTGGCAACCGTGGTAGCAAAATATGTGCATACATTACAACATCGTATCTGGTAGCCTACTGGACTGGGTTGCACCAATATGGCCTAAGTCATTACTAAATGCAGGCATTTAGTAGTTACTAAACCCCAAGGACCCCAATTGAAATAAGCCAGTGGCTTTCTTGGGTTTTTATCCTGTTAGTTGACCTTGTATGTAATATGTACTTTCTTGTACCTACTTCTGCAAATCTTCTAATAAAGTTTTCAATCAATCAATCAATCCCTAGTTGTTCCTAGTTAGTTTCAAACTAGTTGTATACTAATTTCGGTTGCACCACGCCAATCTTTTGCCAATCTTAGCTACTCAGTTTTGGTAACTGTTTTTTGTTTCTCTACTGTAACATAACCAGGTACATTAATAATAATAATTAATAATTACAATTTACAATACAAATACAACAATTGGGGGTCCCTCCAAAAAAATATGGGCGCGCTGTGCGCGCACAAAATCACCCACCAAGCCCTCATTCGGACCCAGGAAAAACCCTGGTATGTACTGTACTATAACATGATAGCCATCTATGAGCAATGCACTGTATATAAGATGATGACCACGGGTCTTCCTGCTGCTGACCAAGGGGCTGAGTCCTGTTGATGGGGCCCATTTTTCTTTTAGAGTCTGTAGGCTACTGTATTTGTTTATTAAGATTTCATAAATATGATATATTGTCTGAATTTTTTTCTTGTTTTATAAAATGTTATTATTTATTAGTTATTATTTTAATTTCTTGTGCTGGTTTATTATGAACAACATGTAACATTGCAGGAAACTAGCACAATTGGGTGGGAGAGAGGGGCCGCCGCTGCCAAAACGTGCACAGTTTTTGTTACATATAGGCATATGTTAGTAGCCTGTGTTACAGGGACACCTAGGGGTGACCTGATAATGTTGCATGTAAGACCCGGATGTTGTATGTGGGCGTGCGCGGGAGGAACCGCAGTTTAATAAAAGTCATACTGAAACATGGAGTCAGAAGCGGGATCTAAGTAAAAATAAAAATAAAATAAAGACGCTTAAAGAAATGAAACGCCATGGCAAGCAACAGCATCCCCGCGCCCGATGGTATGCGCATGACTGGTGATCTGGCGAAAAACTGGGAAGTTTTCCGTGCAGAGTTTGAGGACTTTTTGCTCGCTACCGGACTGAGCGAGAAGTCGAAGCTGATCAAGGCAGCCACGCTGAGACGGCTGATGGGAAGTGAGTGCCGTCATGTGTACACACATAGCCTCCCGTTGACGGAGGATGAACAGAAGGACCCAAAAGCGATTATGGACGCTTTGGGGGTTTACTTCAAACCGGCGAGAAACGTCATTTATGAGAGGTACATGTTTGGAAGCTGCAAACAAGAGGCTGATGAGCCAATAGACAGTTTCCTGACAAAGCTTAAGGAGAGAGCATCGTCATGCGAATACCGTGCGCTGAAGGACGAGCTGGTTCGTGACAGGCTCGTGCTGGGTGTTGCGAGTGAGGGCACCAGGAGGCGTCTGCTACGCGAACGTGAGTTGACGTTACACACAGCGACTGAAATCTGTAGGCTCGCTGAGCTAACCGAGAGACACATGAGAGTGATGGCCCCGCTAGCACAGACGGACAATGTGAATGCCGCGGACAGGCAGAGTGAGAGGCGCGCACATCAAAGGAAAACAGCGCCAGCGGAGAGAGAGCCACAGTGGAGCTGCAAATACTATGGAGGCAGCCACAAACGGGGCAGGGAGCAGTGCCCAGCCTACGGTAAGACATGCCGGATATGTGGCATAGCAAATCACTTTGCCAAGGTATGCCAGGCTGGCAGCAAGGCTGACAAAATAAAAAAAGTGAATGTGCTTGAAAATGATGAGCAAAGAGAAGATGACTCAGATACTGATGATAGACTGTTTCTAGTAACTGAATGTGTCAATACTGCAAAGGCCCAGCAGGGGCGCAAGTGGTTTGTGAATCTATGCCTGAATGAGAAAAGGCAACAGTGTCAGCTGGATACAGGCTCCACCTGCAATGTCATGGGCCGCAAGATTAAAGAGAAGCTGTCACCCAGAGCGGCGCTAGGCCCGAGCGCAGCCAAGTTAAAGTTATACTCTGGGGAAATCATGCCATCACTGGGGAAATTCCACACTGAATGTGTCATCCGGGGAGAAAAGCACAACCTCACATTTGAAATAGTCGACACAGAGCAAAAGCCTCTTCTCGGGGGGGGGCACATGCGAACGTCTGGGCCTCGTATCCTTCACCGTTCCAGATGAACTCCACACAGTTGATGCAAGCCAATCTGTGCCCCTCACCAAAGATCAGCTGCTGAGAGACTATCATGACGTCTTCAATGACCCAATCGAGTCAGTCCCGGGCGAGATACACTTCGAGCTGGATCCTGATGTGACGCCGGTGCAGTGCGCGCCGAGGAATGTTCCAGTGGCTCTGAAGGCGAGAGTCAAGGAGGAACTTGACAGACATGTCAAGGTCGGCAACATTGCGCCGGTGACTGAGCCGACAGCATGGATAAGTAACATGGTGACTGTCGCAAAGCCAGAGAAAATAAGAATCTGTATCGATCCAAAGCCTCTCAACCGAGCGCTGCTGAGGTCTCACTACCATATGCCTACGCTGGAAGATGTGTTGTACAAGTTGCCCAAGGCTCGCCTCTTCACGTTGGCAGACGCTCGTGTTGCCTTTTTACAGTGCAAGCTTGACGACGCAAGCAGCCGTCTGATGACCTTCTGGACACCGTGGGGTCGGATGAGATGGCTCAAGCTCCCTTTCGGAGTCTCAGTAGCGCCTGAGATCTACCAGCGCAAGCAACACGAGCTGCTATCGGGCCTGGCCGGCATCGAACCGATCGCGGATGACATCCTGGTGGTCGGGTGTGGCGATACGGATGCCGAGGCCGAACTGGACCATGACAGAAACTTGAGTGCTCTCATGGAACGATGCAGAGCAGTGGGACTCAGGCTGAGTGAACGCAAGCTACAGTTCAAGCTCCAAGCTGTACACTTCCACGGCCACATTCTGTCCTCGGAGGGACTGAAAATCGACCCAGAGAAGACACGGGCCGTGCTGGAAATGCCGACACCCACCGACGTGAAAGCAGTGCAGCGCTTTATTGGGTTCGTGACGTACCTTGCAAAGTTTCTGCCAAAGCTCTTGGAGGTCTGTGAGCCGCTCCGCAGGCTCTTGGATAAGGACGTCATGTGGCACTGGTTGCCCAAACACGAAGATGCAGTGTGCGGAGTGAAGCGTATGGTCACCTGCACGCCCGACCTCAAGTACTATGATATCACAAAGCCTGTCACGGTCCTGAGCGACGCCAGCATGACCGGGCTGGGGGGCTGTTTGTTACAAGGGGGACAGCCGGTGGCTTTTGCATCGAGGGCACTAACGCCGACAGAGCAAAACTACGCTCAGATTGAGAAGGAGTGTTTGAGCATAGTCTTTGCCTGCCAGAGATTCCACCAGTACCTGTATGGCACGGAGGCTATCACTGCAGAAACAGACCACAAGCCGCTTATCACAATATTCAAGAAGCCCCTCCTGAGCGCACCGAAACGTCTCCAAGGCATGTTGCTGCAGCTGCAAAGCTACAATCTGGATGTTGTGTACAAGCCGGGCCCCGAGATGTATGTCAGCGACACTCTGAGCAGGGCCACGCCCCCGTGCCGTGGGTCTGACACCCCGTACGTGCAGCATGCTGTGTGCGCCGTGAACAGCACCCAGGCCGGGTATTCACAGCTGGACCAGGCGCAGCACCTGGACGTTACGGCTTTCAGATTCCACCAGATTGTGCAGCACACAGAGACGGATGATGTGCTTCAGGAGCTGGCATCTGTGATCCTCACCTCAGTGACTGGCCAGACTTTAAAGAGGACACTCCGCTGGCAGTGCGGGAATACTGGCCCTTCAGAGACGAGCTGAATGTTCAAGACTGAGCGTTGTACAGGGGACAGTGCGTCGTCATATCAAAAGCCATGAGATCTGAGCTGCTCAAACGCATACACGCTAGCCACATTGGTGGGGAGGCGTGTTACAGACGGGCCAGGGATACGCTCTTCTGGCCGAACATGAGAGCGGAGATAAAGGACTTTGTGGCGAACTGCTCCACATGCAATGAGTACGCACGGGTCCAGCAGAAGGAACCGATGATGTCGCATGACATACCGGTGCACCCGTGGCAGGCAGTGAGTATGGACGCCTACTCATATGCAGGCAAGGACTTTCTCGTCATTGTGGACCAGTATTCGGATTTCTGGGAAATCGACCAGCTGCCAGATCTGTCTGCTGACACGCTCATCACGCGCTGCAAAGCTCAGTTTGCACGTTATGGGCAGCCAGAGAGGGTGGTCTCGGACAACGGCCCACAGTTTGCATGCGAACGGTTCAGGAAGTTTGCAGCGAGCTGGGGGTTTGCCCATGTCACATCCTCACCCCGACATCCTCGATCCCACGGCAAGGCTGAGTCGGCCGTTAAGATTGTCAAGTCACTCTGCAAGCGGGCGAAATTGGATGGCACGGATGCGTGGATGGCCATCCTTCACTGGCGCAACACACCCACAGAGGGGTTGGACAGCAGCCCGGCCCAGCGCTTAATGGCACGCAGGCTCAAAACTTCACTGCCCGTCGCGGACAGCCTGCTTCTACCACGTGTGGTGGACGGAGTGGCAGAGAAGCTGCGGTGGAAACGGCGGGTCGCCAAGTCATTCTATGACACGTCTGCCAGAGACCTTCCAGAGCTGGATGTTGGAGATCACATTAGGATGAGGCCTCTGCCAGGTGATCGCACAGGGCGGTGGCGACGAGGCCAGTGCCTCCAGAGAGTCGCTCCCCGCTCGTTCGTGGTGGATGTGGACGGCACACTGTACAGACGCAACCGAGTGGATCTGCGTGTTGCAGAGCGCTCAGCTCAAGCGCAACAGACAGACATTCTACGGCCTGAGCGGAGCAGTCCTGACCAGACCCAGGTCGCTGGGGAGACTGCCTCAGCCGAGACACGGATTGTCTCAAGTCGGGGGGAGACAGGCGGCGAGGTACATCCTCGTACACCAAGGGCACCGGCGACGCCGGGGGGTCCTGCCACGGCAGGCCAGGGTGTCTACTCACGGAGTGGTCGCCTGTCACGGCCGCCACAACGACTGGACTTATGACTTTGGAGAAAAAAAAAGGAAGCGGTGAGTAAAGGGACAGCTCTTCTCTGACTGTTTTGACTTTGCCTCAGACGGCTGTACTGGACTGTTGTTCTTTGTTCAGAAAAAAAAAAAAAGGGAAATAATGCAATGTTGTAATGCTATTGTTAATGTTTGGGATTGTTATTGTCAATGGAATTGCAGACGGAGATGCAAGCATGTCATTTGCAAACAGCTAAAGGAAAGGAGATGTTACATATAGGCATATGTGTGGTGGCCTGGGAAAACCCGTCGGATGTCGCTGGCGTTCGTTTGTGGCAAAGAGCAAAAATAGATGGAAATGTCCTATTTCGGCGATTTTGATATTATGTGGTATTCTAGTACTTTGAACTCCATACTACATTATGGTGAATAAACATTTTAAGAAAACAAAAGAGAAAGTACTTATTTTTTTGTTTTTGTGGTGGGTAGTTTGCTAGCGAAACAACGTCACGTTGAACGTGTCTCATTCTCAGTTAAGCAACGCACGCACACATGAGCGAAAGGAGAGACAATACTTCCACCTGTGTTATTGCCAGTTTACTGATGCTCACAATAAGCATAAAGTAATACAATCTTAACTAGAAGACACACAAATGGATCTGTCCCTCGCATACCGACGAGGCGAGCAGACTAACACCGCATCACAAGCAGACAAACGAGACCGGCCGATCTGCATAGGCTCCTCCCCCGACCCGGAGGAGAAAGGAGTCGGGGGCAGCATGGGGGCAGCATTTTTCACCTTTCACTTTTTTTCACATGAGAGACACATCTCAGTCATTCAACCAGTTATGAATAGCTGAGAACTTCTAATTTATGGAAATATAAAAAAATGAAAATGTCAAAATGCCACCATGTGAAGGGTTTTCCCAGGCCACCACATATATGTTAGTAGCCTGTGTTACAGGGACACCTAGGGGTGACCTGATAATGTTGCATGTAAGACCCGGATGTTGTATGTGGGCGTGCGCGGGAGGAACCGCAGTTTAATAAAAGTCATACTGAAACAGTTTTGGGTCGCTCCACCGCCAAAAAATCTCACTCCAAACTTTTGGTGAAACTTGGCAGCCCTGCAGATTCACCCAAGATGGCCGCCAGCCTAACAACACAACCAGACTCACCTAAGATGGCCGCCAGCCTCACAACACAACCAGACTCACCTAAGATGGCCGCCAGCCTTACAACACAACCAGACTCACCTAAGATGGCCGCCAGCCTCATAACACAACCAGACTCACCTAAGATGGCCGCCAGTCTCACAACACAACCAGTTCACCTAAGATGGCCGCCAGCCTTACACCACAACCATACTCACCTAAGATGGCCGCCAGCCTAACAACACAACCAGACTCACCTAAGATGGCCGCCAGCCTTACAAACACTCTCCAAGTATATCCAGCTGCGGACATCACGCCTATCACCCGGACGCTTGATAGACCATATTTGGTTGGAGTGGTTGGAGCGGGTCATCATACCGCGCCTGCATATTTGCATATTGCGCCTGCATATTTGCATAGACTACGTCATCGCCTTACGATGGTATGTTTTTTTCAAATCATTTATGCAAGAAATGTTTATACTAAGGATAGTTGATTGTTGAAGTGACTGGATGAAAAGGTAATGTTGTGGCTTATATGCCTTGTTGTGATTTTAATAGATAGCTGGAACTCAGCCATATGTTTTACGTACCATTTTCTAGCATTGACTAATTTTAGATGCACTTGAATTCGACAGGGAAAGGAGGTTTTCATTGCTGACCTTCATGTAACCGCAACGTGGGTCCAGCCCCACAACTGTGATCCCATGAGCCATTTCCCAGTAAGTCAAATGATTGCAGTAGCCTACGTTTGATTATGCATGTACTCATCAATGAATATTATATAACAAACGGATATTTATAATATTGTATATAATGTATTTTTTGTATATCACTGTAGACCACGGTGCTAGACCACTGGACCACCTCAGGCCACCAGTAATAACCATACTATATCCAGAGTAGGGTATAATGTTTATATATACAATATATATATATACATGTCCAACATGGTATAATGTTTATCTGGTCTGATAAAGGTATGATAAAGGTCTGATAAAGGTCTGATAAAGATCTGATAAACATCTGATAAAGATCTGATAAAGGTCTGATAAAGATCTGATAAAGATCTGATAAAGGTCTGATAAAGATCTGATAAAGATCTGATAAAGGTCTGATAAAGATCTGATAAGGGTCTGATAAAGATCTGATAAAGGTCTGATAAAGATCTGATAAAGATCTGATAAGGGTCTGATAAAGATCTGATAAAGATCTGATAAAGGAGATATGTGAAGTCCTTACATTTTCTAAATCACATCAGGATAAGCTAGTATGAAGCTATTTTGCCGTTTTTCTGTGTAGGAAGAAAGCAAACTTTTGGTATCTGGTTTTCCTCAATAAGCATTTACGGCCTGTGTGTGTGTGTGACACGGAGTGGGTAAAATGCTTTTTTTTCACACACGCAAACATCTCGTCTCAAATGATTTTCTTTTAGACTATCCTAGCTGCTCCGTAAGCCCTGCTCATTGTGTTTAAATTCTTTCAATCGCTTTTTTCACTGTAAAGTCAGTGAGGAGCTTCCATAGGTAAGCTAGTTCACATTTCTTCGTTCACGTTTGATTTTAATACGATTTATTATTATAATATAATTAGTCAGCTAACTACCTAGCTTGCTAGCTATCCCAAGGTGATTAGCAGCATTCATGTTTCCTCTCACAGCCCTGTGAGCAGCCCCATCACATGACCTCATAGCTGTGTGTTGATCACATACGCAAACACAATCACATGTGTGCTGTTTGTCTTCGCAGACAAATCCTGTCTTGGAGGGGATGCGGGCGTCTCTGGTATGCCAGTGACACAGACACACAGAGAATCTTGTCACTTAACAGTAACGCTTAAGTAGGTATGCAGTATGTAGTAGGTATGTAGTATGTAGTAGGTATGCAGTATGTAGTAGGTATGTAGTATGTAGTAGGTATGTAGTATGTAGTAGGTATGCAGTATGTAGTAGGTATGTAGTATGTAGTAGGTATGCAGTATGTAGTAGGTATGTAGTATGCAGTATGTAGTATGTAGTAGGTATGCCGTATGTAGTAGGTATGTAGTATGTAGTAGGTATGTAGTATGTAGTAGGTATGTAGTATGCAGTATGTAGTATTTAGTAGGTATGTAGTATGTAGTAGGTATGCAGTATGTAGTAGGTATGTAGTATGTAGTAGGTATGTAGTATGTAGTAGGTATGCAGTATGTAGTAGGTATGTAGTATGTAGTAGGTATGTAGTATGAAGTAGGTATGTAGTATGTAGTAGGTATGTAGTATGTAGTAGGTATGCAGTATGTAGTAGGTATGTAGTATGTAGTAGGTATGTAGTATGTAGTAGGAATGTAGTATGTAGTAGGTATGTAGTATGTAGTAGGTATGCAGTATGTAGTAGGTATGTAGTATGTAGTAGGTATGTAGTATGTAGTAGATATGTAGTATGTAGTAGGTATGTAGTATGTAGTAGGTATGCAGTATGTAGTATGTAGTAGGTATGTAGTATGTAGTAGGTATGTAGTATGTAGTAGGTATGTAGTATGTAGTATGTAGTAGGTATGTAGTATGTAGTAGGTATGCAGTATGTATGTAGTAGGTATGTAGTATGTAGTAGGTATGTAGTATGTAGTATGTATGTAGTATGTAGTATGTATGTAGTAGGTATGCAGTATGTAGTAGGTATGTAGTATGTAGTAGGTATGCAGTATGTAGTAGGTATGTAGTAGGTAACCAGGGACCCAATTATCAATATCATGTACCATACAGAGTAGGGAGCTCTAGTGCTTGATTGGAAGTGCCGTTTGTAAAAAGACATCTTCTCACACGTACAGGCACACAACAAGTACAACATGTTGCATTTTTATGCCATTGGGCAACTTGCTTCCGACGTTTGAAGACGAACGACAGACGTCGAATCCTGACGGCTGCCGTGTGAGACCAGGTTGGCTATGGAGGTATATTGAAAAATATGATGATAAATAGGCTACATGTGGGATGGAGGTAAGGTGTGGGATGGCAGATATATGTATGATATATTATGGCAGTTTCTCGCGCCTGTCCCGCTCTGTTGTTCAAAGACTATAATATAAAACTTTAACTTTACTCTCATTACTCTCATGTGCCGTGGGCTCTCGGAAAGCTGCGCATTGAATGTATTATGTATGAAAATAATGCAATAGGCTACATAGGAATAAGTGTGTTCATATGCAAACATACTCGAGAGATATGAGTTCAATCTGTAAACTGTTATCATCTCAATAGGACGGCCAATGTAATGCGTTGTTTTTTTGATTTTGCATTCCTTGTTTCGTGGTAAACAAATCTCTTTCTGATCGTCCCGTTCACAAAAACCTAAGGTGCATAAGTCACATAATATGGGGAAATAAATGTTCGTTCAGACAATACAAGATATATTATTGAAAAATATGATGATGAATACATGTGGGATGGAGGTACGGGGATGATATGTGGCATGTCCGCTCGCCAACTAAAGCCCATTCTTGCCTATAGACAACTGTACAATCATTCATATTGAGTTTATTCACCCAATAAAGTAAAGATGAATAATTCTGCCCTTCACCTTATTATCAGATGTTCATAGACCTGTGTCGGCAATGATAATAATACACAACAGGCAAGACGGTTGTACCATAGATATACAGTACGCAGATTAATATTTGTAGATTCGTTTTCGAACATTAGATAGGCCTAGTTGATTTTGGCAACATTGTACATTGTAGTAGTACTAGTAGCCAATTGTCCGCTCGCCAACTAAACACACCACATATCATACCTCCGCCCTATATGTATTTATCATCATATTTCTCAATATAAAACGGAGGTACGATATATTACCAGATATACAGTATGTATGGTATATTATGGCAGTTTCTGGCGCCTGTCCCGTTCTGTTGTTCAAAGAATATTATATAAAACGCATCACATGTTTGTCACTGTGTGAAAATGTTTCTGTAGCGAAGAACCTTGGTTCAATCTGGAGCTGATCAACTCCGGACGGCAATAGCACGTTGTGGGTGCAATTGTGCAAGAATAACACTATTTACAGCGCTGTCATTTATTGCTATATTTATTACTGTTATATATAAATGTGAACATTACAGATACCTGGTCAACACAGCTTGGGATTCCAAGGAAATTACATGGAACTATGTGTGAAAGGGACAACAGTTATTATATATTACAGTTATAAAAAAATTTCAACTTTCATTCGTTAGTAATGAAAACTCCCGCAGTCTTGATCAATCTCCTAGATCAATCTCCTCTCCACTTACGTTACATCTACAATGGCATGCATACGTTATTATATATATATATATATATATATATATATATATATATATATATATATATATGTTCCTTTTCAGCTGACTCTCTGCTCTGTCCCCACTTCTCTGGAACTTTATGCATTTTTAGAGGTAGTGTCTTGTCATTTTCTCTTCTTGTGTGACATCGCCATCCAGCGATTTTTGTGCGTCAGTACACACTCCCCCATTGTGAAGAGTGGTTGTGTGATTCGACACCTCTTTGCGCTAAAAGTAGGTAAAAAAACGTCGCTGTTCTAGTGTTAAGCGTCTTTATTTTATTTTTATTTTTACTTAGATCCCGCTTCTGACTCCATGTTTCAGTATGACTTTTATTAAACTGTGGTTCCTCCCGCGCACGCCCACATACAACATCCGGGTCTTACATGCAACATTATCAGGTCACCCCTAGGTGTCCCTGTAACACAGGCTACTAACATATGCCTATATGTAACAAAAACTGTGCACGTTTTGGCAGCGGCGGCCCCTCTCTCCCACCCAATTATTTGTGCTAGTGTAACGATGGTCAAACAGGCAACCTTCTTTCATTCAATTCTATTATTTGACCTGCAGAGAAGACACATAAAACACAATTCTTCTCTGTTCTGCAACTCTTGTAAATCCATTAAGATGGCGGCCATGTTCTGGTTCCACCGTCTATGTACATTTCACATCAAGACAATGTGTTTACAGAAAGAACACAAATTTCCCTCAAACATTTACAAATAACAATTACAAACAACATGTGGAGCAACATACCTGCAGAGAAGACACATAAAACACAATTCTTCTCTGTTCTGCAACTCTTGTAAATCTGCGCGTTCAAAATAACATACAATAAATGTTCTGTTTCACATCATCACAATACATGTAAAAACAAACAGCACAGTACTACACCAACATTTTCACCCTACATTACAAGATTCTCCATACAAACAACAAAACACGAGGAGCATTTTACATAGCGCACATACCCATTAAGATGGCGGCCATGTTCTGGTTCCACCGTAAGTACGGCAACAAGAGAAGGACAAAAGAACGCGCAGACCTGCAGTACACCCAAACTCCAAAGGGGGGCTCCAACAACAACCAGGGCTGCTCAAGCACGGCGAAACTCATCTACATTCACCACAACTAAACATACATTCCCAACTCTGTTACACCCACCTCCCCTGAATTTCGCCAACCTTGAGCAGCAACTATACATTTAAATACTACTTTTTACTTTTTACACTATTACATAGGGCCGCCAAAGGACAGGACAGCCAACTTGAAAAGTATCCTATAAGGATGAAGTGGAAAGAGAGGTAACCTATCTCTCCAACCAACTACTGGCGGTAGGATGCGTTCTACACCCCACAAGACCCTTTTTTTTTCACTGTGTATTACTAGCCTTCAAGAGGCCACAACCTCTTATGAAACAATCAGAATAACGAACAAACCTATATGTCATAGGATGTCAGTGTGCACAGTGTATACATGCACTGAACTGAGCTTCGGCTTATCTAACTGTGGAAAGCCTGAAACACTGACCTACAAACAGCTCGAATGTTTGACTTAGTGTCTTGGATAATGTCTTGTCCTGACATAGTATAAATCAATCTGTCAACTGGTTTGATAAGGCGACCAAACTTGGACTTGACCTGTGTGACTGTACTAGGATGTTCACACTGTGTAACAGAAGCTAGAGTGTCAGTACGCTGTGTGTCACTAGCATCATCTGTCTGATTCGTGTTACCAGAAACATCAGTACAATCATCAGCGCTAACCACAAATCTAGAATCAGAGTTAATGGACTGATCTACCATTTGCTCCTCAGCCATCTGCTCGGGGACCCTCTGAGGGGCAAACAAGACTGAAGACACTACAGTGTTAGTAGCCTCTGTCCGTGAGTGGTCAGGGAATGGTAACTGGGTGATCCACTCCAGGGTTCTTCCCTTGGGATCCTTGGGCTCTGGAACAGTCAAGGGAACATCCCTCTCCCGAACAGCTCTTCCCCCATACTCCATGTCTTCAACCTCCCCTCCCTCACTCCCAGGACAGGAATCCACTCTCTCCGACTCGAACGCGGTTCCTCTACTCACTTCCCCAGGCAAGGAATCCTGTTCCACTTCCGACACGGACATGTCACTTGGCTCATTTGATGTATGAACAGCAGACAGGGATGAAACTGGGTCAGAGATCACACTCGTATCATACACCGGCAGAAAGTTCACCAACATCAATAGATTACGGTGGACTACCTTCTCTCGTCCAGTGACAGTGTCTTGTATCCTATATGTGTGAGTCTCAGAGTTCCTATCCACCACAGTGTATACAGTAGACTCCCAACGGTCAGCCACCTTTCTCTTTCCTCTCTCTCTCTTGTTCGCCAACAGCACACGGTCTCCGACGTCAATGGTGGGCCCTTTCACTCGTCTGTTGTAGAGCTCTGTGTGACGGTGCTGTTCTTTTATGACATGTTCCTGGGCTATGACCATAGCTTCTCTCAGATCCTTTGTGAGAGACATCACATACTTGTCGTAGCTGACCACAGCTGGATCATTCAGGACTGTCCGGAAGAGTATATCGACAGGGAGACGAGGAGTACGCCCAAACATCAGATAGAAAGGTGCATAGCCAGTTGACTCATGCGCTGTGCTATTGTACATGAACGTCAGAGTTTGCAAACGCCTCGGCCAGTTGATTTTTGCCTCTGGTTCAAGCGCTCGGATCATGTTACCGAGAGTTCTATTGAAACGTTCCACACTACCGTTACCCATCGGGTGATACGGGGTTGTGTGCGACTTTCTGACACCGGAGACTCTGAGCAGCTCACTCACTAGATGACTCTCGAAGCTAGCTCCCTGGTCGCTGTGGATACGTTCTGGGAACCCAAAGACGCAGAAGAACTTGTCCCATAGAACTCTCGCCACCTGTTTGGCTGACTGATCTTTGCAGGGGAATGCCTGGGCCATTCTTGTAAAATGGTCAGTAACAACTAACACATCAACTGACTTGTTCCTTGAGTCCTCCGCTGACCAGAAATCAATGCAAACCAGCTGAAGTGGCCTGGTTGATGTGATACTCTGCAAAGGCGCCCTCGCAGCAGGTTCAACAGTCTTACTGACAATACACCGCTGGCAGTTACGGACGTAGTCTCTTACGTCTCTGTCGAGGTTGAGCCAGAAGAACCTCTGTCTGGCCAAGCTTTCTTAGACTCAGGAACCACATACTGGCGGCGTTTTGACTTCACGACTTGATCCCTCGAGACTCTGTAGAGTATCCCATTGCTCACAACAAGTTTCTCCCAGTGCTTCAGGTACCTCATGACTGTGACTGATTCCTTATCTCTCTCTCTCCTGGAGGGTCTCCGATGTCTCTCCACATAGTACAAGACTCGAGAGAGAGTTCTGTCTCTGAGCTGTTCATCCCGGAGTTCCTTCTCACTGTAAGCAGGAAGTGAGTCCTGACCACCTGGGACTAACTGAGGCAAATGGTGCAAGACTGCTACAGCACGCGTTCTTGCTCCGACCTCCCACAGATCGTCATATGACTGTAGAACAACAGACACTTCATCCATCTCCATAGACTGAGCGTGGACATGCAGAGGTGATGGGACACTTTGAGCGTAACTCTCTGCCTGGCGTGGAGTGTCACCACTATCATTGGACGACCGGAAGGCGTCCTGTACAGAAGCACTCGACACATCCTGGACTTCGGAGAGGAGATTCTTGTAGGGCTCTTCAAGTAATCTGTGACTGACTCTCTGCTTGACGAAAGGCACACGACTCAAGGCATCAGCGACAACATTCTGTGGGCCTGGCACGTACTTGATGTCGAAGTTATAGCTCGCTAACTTAGCCACCCATCGTTGCTCGCAGCAGTCCAGCTTGGGCTTCGTCATGATATGAGTCAATGGATTATTGTCCGTCCAAACAGTGAAATCATGCCCCTTCAACCAATGGCTGAACTTGTCACAGACACTCCACTTCAAGGCTAGGAATTCCAACCGATGGGCTGGGTAGTTTCTCTGAGACTGAGAGAGGGACTTGCTGGCGAATGCGATTGGCCTCGCTCGGTCTTCACCCTCTTGGATCTGCGACAGGACAGCACCGATGCCATCAAGGGACGCGTCCGTTGACAGCATGAAGGGACGGCTGAAATCAGGGTGAGCCAGGACAGCCGTCTCAACCAGCGCCGTTTTCAGCTTCTGGAAAGCCTGCTCCGTTTCGGGGGTCCAGTCAGTAACCTTCAACTTCCTGCTTTGTGACCTTTGTTTGGACTGTTTCACCTTCCCTTTTCTCTTCTGGCCCGTCAACAGAGAGAAGAGAGGCTTTGCAATAGCGGAGAAGCTAGGCACAAAGTGCTGGTAATAATTGATCATCCCCAAGAAAGATCTGATTCGTTTCTGTGAGGGGGTTACACCGTCCGCTTCCATCAGGTCAGCACTTGTCATCTTTGCGATGCTCTCAACTTTGCTGGGATCAGTCAACACACCGTTGTCATTAATTATGTGGCCGAGGAATTTGACGGATTTCCGGAGAAAAAAACACTTCTTGGGGGCCAATTTCAGGTTATGACCACGCAGTCTACTGAACACCATCTCCAAGCGTTCCAGAGCTGTCCTCTCATCAGGGGCGTACACCAATAAATCATCCAGATAAACCAGTAAGCTCAGATAGTTCTGGTCTCCGAAAATGCTAGTCATCATACGCATGAAGCTCCCAGGACTATTACAGAGGCCCTGCGGGAGGCGATTATACTCATACAAGCCCATAGGTGTTGTAAAGGCCATCATAGAATCCATCCTCACCCACTCCATCATCACCTGGTTCCCTGCTGCAACGACCAAGGACAAGGCCAAGTTGCAGCGGGTGCGACGTTCAGCAGAGAGGGTGATCGGCTGTCCCTTGCCCTCCCTCAACTCCCTGCATGACACCAGGGCTCTGAGGAGGGCAAGGAAGATCATGGCTGACCCCTTCCACCCCGGCCACGGCCTCCTCACCCTGCTTCCCTCTGGAAGAAGGTTGCGGCTGCCTAAGGCACTTAAGGCCCGCCACAGGCTCAGCTTCTACCCCTCAGCCGCCAGGCTGTTAAATGACTCTGGCTTCCCCCCCCCCCCGCCCCCAAGTCTGCCCAGGACTGAACTGGACTCACTGTAAAAAACTCTGCACTGCACTTTACTTTATACCGCACTATCCAATGCACTGTTGTCTGTCCTGTGTTGCTGTGTTGTTGTTGTGTTGTCCTGTTTTTTGATATGTGAAAAAAGTATAAACGCACTTGCTGTGGTGACGAAGCAAATTCCTATATGTGTAATGCATAGTGGCAATAAACGTTATCTCAATCTCAATCTCAATCAATCTCAATCTCAAAGTGCAGCTAAGCAGTCGGCCTGGTGAGGGAGAGGGTGAGCATCCTTCAGGGTCCTCTTGTTCAGCCAGCGAAAGTCTGTACAGATACGGAGATCTCCGTTCTTTTTCCATACAAGAACCAACGGAGATGCATATTCACTGGTTGACTTCCTGATTATATCTTTCTCCTCCATCTCACTCAGTACTTGGCGCAACTTCTGATACTGACTGGGGGGCACTCGTCTGAATGGGAGCCGGAATGGCCTGTGATCTGAGAGGTGAATGCGATGTATGAAGCCCTTTGCCTCTCCACAATCCAGGTGATGGCGTGAGAAGATGTCCTTGTAGCGCACAACCAGGTCAGCCATCTTGCTTCTACACTGTTCAGACACGTCACAGGAGTGTATGTCGAGCCCACTCAATCCCATGTACTTCAGTTCCTCATCAACAGTGCGGGCCGCATTTTCACTGGACGGGGTTACTTGACAGCAACTGAGTAGTGGGACCTCAGCAGGTCCGGTCTCATCCATGTCCTCGAGCGCAATGCAGGAGAAGACGTCGGCCAATTTAGCATTGCGTCTTACCAAGACGGGCCTGTCGGACGAGTTGATCAGCTTCAATGGAACCCATCCGTCTCCCCACAAAGGAGTAACAACTCTGGCCACCAGAACCCCTCTTGGAGCTGAGCGACACGATGTGGGCTCTGTCATCACAGCGCTACCAGGAGACACAATAGTGGACTTGGGTAGCTTGCCCCACATCAGGTACTCCCGACCAGGCTCAAGACACACGGCTGAGTTGCACCTGACTGTGCCTATCTTGTCAGGTATGACGTCACCTCGCCAACGGTTCAGACCAGCGAGCATCGAGAGAAACTGTTCAGATTCTGGATCGCCAGCAGGACAGGGCGTAGACACAGCCTTCCAGTAGCCATCACATTGCTTATACTGCCGGAGGATATATTTAATAACATTGGTGCCTAGTATCAACTCATCATGCTGGCCTTCAACTACCAGAGTGGGAACCATAATCCTACAGCCATACACCTCCATTTCCACGTTGAAAGCTGACTCAGGCTTGACACGGCGACCACCACAGCCAACAAGCACCACATTTGAACTGAACTGGTTATGTTCTGTAGCAACTCCAACCTCTCTAAGCTTTCCCTCTGCCGTCTTACTCATTGTACAAGCCATAGACCCACTGTCTAGCATAGCATTCAGAGTCACTGTATTACCAACTGTCACAGGTGTGTAGAAAAGGCTGTCACTACCACTAATTGTATGCGTATTCTGATAAACAATATCTTCAGAGTTATCACTTGAGCTTTTGAGAGCTATATACACTGTCTCAGCACTAGATTCGTCCTCACAATGGGAGTTTACTTGGCGACCTATACTTTCTCCCTCTGAATACAGGCCACCTAGTTTCCCTGAGGCTGAGGTGCTCGGGACGACCTGGTGGAACACTCAACTTTTGTGTGACCTGGGGCTAAACAGACAAAGCACAGCCTCTCTGACATGCAGTGTGAGATGGTAGTGTGTCTACTGTCATCACAGACTCGGCAGGCCTTCTCACGGGCGCCACCCTGGTATCTTCCGCCACGAGGAGCACTGTCACGCTGCTGCACTTTCCCCATCATCTGCTCCAGCCTCTGCATAATGCGAGCAAGAATCCTGTCTTCAGATTGCTGAGTGTTCTGGGCCACAGCAGTCGCGGAGGAGTGGCACGGAAGCTGGCCTAAAGCATGGTCCTGGGAAGGAATGAGGGTAGAAGGCGGACACTGTGTGTGGTACACTGGACTATGGGCAGGAGCAGGGGGGTACTGGGTGGAACAATGCTCAGACACAGACTGAATCGAAGGCTCTGGATGAGACTGCACAGTGTGGAGGGCGGTGGCATGGCTCTTCAATGGCACAGAACTACCGGTCCTGCCAGAGGCTCTCAGCTCTCTCTGATAATTATCAATCTTCAACTGTATGTCTCGTGAGCTCCACTCCTCAATAGCCTTGCATTCCAGAATACGGGATAGTCCAGAGTCCGGGCAATGCCTGACAAACATCCGTGCTACCTCTTCACCCACGTTCTCCATCCTCCTACCTTGTCTGCGAAGGCCCTCACCAGCTACATCAGCTGCTTTGTTGATCCTCAACCAGTAGTCTACAGGGTTCTCATTGGGTCTGGGTAGAGTGGCATAGAAATCTGACAACGGGAGGCATGATGACACATCACTGAAGTACTTGAGAAGGATATCATAGATGAGATCAGGGTTCTGCTTCACATCAAGTGTCTGATCGCTACGCAAACCAACCCTCACGACATCCTTTGCCTTACCCATCAGCCTTGCCAGTGTCTCCTCAGCCTGTTCATGCATTGGACATTTCTGCTTTCTCAGATAAGCTTTAGACATGTCAATCCAGTCCTGGACTGAACACTTATCAGAACTATCACCTCGGAACATTGGTGGTTTCCTGTCTGATTTTACATTCACAGTAACGCGCGGAACCTCCTGTCTAACAACATTAGGATCAGTTACAGGATCTGGAGGCGATGTGCAGTTGAGGTGTGCACTGCTCATACTACTTGAGTGAACTACACCAGCTGAAATTAACTTGGTTACAATGGACTCGCCAATCTGAGCACCTAGCTGACCCATCATGTCTGAAAGGTGATGAAGAGCTTCAGTGTCATTAACACTGGGTGTGGATGTGGGAGGAGCCTCCCCTGTAAACTGTCCGACAGCAGCACAACCTGGGTCCTGACCTGACCCTGTGCCTCTACCACTGTCAGTAAACAACTGGGAACACCCCACCTCCCTACTATTCAACCCACCGATGACAGCACTGTCTGCTCTGCTCTGACATGCCCCCCATGCACCCCTCCCCATAGGCAACACTGGACTGGCAAAAATCTCATCATTAAAACCTGGCCTCTGAGCCATAGTGGTACAGACTTGCGTTGTGTAATATTACTGAATGAAAAAAATAAAATAAAAAATAATGTTTAAAAAAAAATATAAAGTTACAGCAGGACATAAAAACCAAACAATCAAAGCACTTTTTAAACTGATGTAATCACAGACCTCAGACTGAATGACCATTTACTATAATACTCTGACCACACTTGATCTATCACACTAAGACCTGGCATCCACGCAGCATCCACGGAGATCGGCGTTCAGCTGATCTTGAGATCGACGTGTCACGGCACCAGTGTAACGATGGTAAAACAGGCAACCTTCTTTCATTCAATTCTTTTATTTGACCTGCAGAGAAGACACATAAAACACAATTCTTCTCTGTTCTGCAACTCTTGTAAATCCATTAAGATGGCGGCCATGTTCTGGTTCCACCGTCTATGTACATTTCACATCAAGACAATTTGTTTACAGAAAGAACACAAATTTCCCTCAAACATTTACAAATAACAATTACAAACAACATGTGGAGCAACATACCTGCAGAGAAGACACATAAAACACAATTCTTCTCTGTTCTGCAACTCTTGTAAATCTGCGCGTTCAAAATAACATACAATAAATGTTCTGTTTCACATCATCACAATACATGTAAAAACAAACAGCACAGTACTACACCAACATTTTCACCCTACATTACAAGATTCTCCATACAAACAACAAAACACGAGGAGCATTTTACATAGCGCACATACCCATTAAGATGGCGGCCATGTTCTGGTTCCACCGTAAGTACGGCAACAAGAGAAGGACAAAAGAACGCGCAGACCTGCAGTACACCCAAACTCCAAAGGGGGGCTCCAACAACAACCAGGGCTGCTCAAGCACGGCGAAACTCATCTACATTCACCACAACTAAACATACATTCCCAACTCTGTTACACCAGTTTCCTGCAATTTTACATGTTGTTCATAATAAACCAGCACAAGAAATGAAAATAATAAATAATAAATAATAACATTTTATAAAACAAGAAAAAAATTCAGACAATATATCATATTTATGAAATCTTAATAAACAAATAGAGTAGCCTACAGACTCTAAAAGAAAAATGGGCCCCATCAACAGGACTCAGCCCCTTGGTCAGCAGCAGGAAGACCCGTGGTCATCATCTTATATACAGTGCATTGCTCATAGATGGCTATCATGTTATACAGTACATACCAGGGTTTTTCCTGGGTCCGAATGAGGGCTTGGTGGGTGATTTTGTGCGCGCACAGCGCGCCCATATTTTTTTTGAGGGACCCCCAATTGTTGTATTTGTATTGTACATTTTAATTAGTAATTATTATTATTGTTATTAATGTACCTGGTTATGTTACAGTAGAGAAACAAAAAACAGTTACCAAAACTGAGTAGCTAAGATTGGCAAAAGATTGGCGTGGTGCAACCGAAATTAGTAAACAACTAGTTTGAAACTAACTAGTAACAACTAGGGGTTTAGTAACTACTAAATGCCTGCATTTAGTAATGACTTAATTAGGCCATATTGGTGCAACCCAGTCCAGTAGGCTACCAGATACGATGTTGTAATGTATGCACATATTTTGCTACCACGATTGCCAGACGGAATTGACAATGTCCAGCCCAACCGGTCTAAAAGCTGCCGAATCCACCCGTCCAGTGTGACCAAAAGTAGCCCAATCAGGTGTGGCGGGTGGCGCCAATAGGAAAAGGGGAGGTACCCAAAGGAAAGCACTTAGGGCTCACGTTAGGGGGAACGCCAGAGCGCAGCCGTGTGATCAGGTCGGAGGTAAGGTAGTTGCACACCTTACTCCATGCTGACAGGCAGAGATCAAGAGGTAGGCCGCAGCCTATGGCTATTTTCTGTGCGTAGCGTTTTATATTATTTCCTTGATTGTATGTAATATTGATGGTGTGATGTATTACAGGTCACCTACTTCCCTGCTGGGTTGAAGGCGGCTGGTAGTCGCTGGTAGGACGCTGCCATCGACGTACCAGGTCTTTTAATGTATTCGTCATGTAAATTGAATCATTATGTATTTTAATATGTCGGTAATAGTGTTTTAAGATTGTTCATTTGTGTTTCCTCCAGAGCATCAGTGCGGCCAGCTGCTCTTGCCGTGAGACGTTTTGTTTGGTTAAAGTTTATGTTCTTATCTAGTCCGCCTGGGCAAGTGTGCCGGTAGCGGGGCGGACTAGTTTTTCTTTTTGTTTGTTTGTTTGTTTGTTTGTTTGTTTGTTTATTTGTTATTTAAATCCGCTTTTCCCCCACCATTGCCACTTCACCGGGTTAATCCCAGTTCGACCATCAGGGCAGGTTTGAGTGTGCTATATTTATAGATGATTGCAGTGAACAACCCTTTTCTACAGTGTGTAGCCTATGGTGTGCAGTGAACAACCCTTTTCTACAGTGTGTAGCCTATGGTGTGCAGTGAATATAACACCTGCCCTGGTAACAATAACTGAGGTTCTTTGGAGAGAGGTTAATGTGGGCCTGGATTGTGAACTAATGTAATAAAACTATTTTCTATTTAAAGTACATTCTCAACTGTCATTCTTATGCTAGGGACCTATGTGGTGGGTGTAACACTGGCAACACTGCTTGCTACGTTCTTGCAGCTCGCGTGAACACAGGTTCTTCCATCAGCGCTCGCCTGCCGCTTCGATTGCAGACTCAAGTTAACGCGCGTGCAGAAAGATGCCACGAAACTCCGGTAGCTTTCTTTCAAGGAATTTCAAAAATAAAAGTCCCATAAAACAATTGTTATTTCTCGCCGTGAGAAATAGAGATGTGGCGTGAGAGCGTGAGAACTGGTTGAAATGCGTGAGTCTCACGGCGATTGCGTGAGACTTGGCAGCTCTGTGTTTGTTATCGCATAACCAGTCGTTCAGAATGCTCTCAGTATTTCCCCTACAGTTGCCTTGGGGTGGGCGGGCCAGACCTCCACACACAGCTTCGTGCCGCGCTGGAGAATGGTTTTGGTTTTGTTTTGTTTTGTTTTGACCGAGAGAGTTTTTGCAGGGTGAAAGCTCTGCAGAAGAAAGTAAGCTAGTTGAAACGTTAGCAAATATAATTACTGTGTTCTGACAGAGAAAGTTGGTTCAAATTAGTCGTTATTATTGTGACTAGAAAGTGTCTGATTATAGTTTCATGATGTGAATAATAGTGTCAAAGAACTAGCAAGCTAGCTAGCGTGCTCAGAGGTGATTAGATGAGCTAGTCTGCTGCACACATGCCAGCTAAAGAGCTAACTGGATGAACTTTATTATTTTACTTAAAGTAGATATACAATCTTTCTTATTCTGCTAGAATTGGGCTTTATGGTAATACCATAATGGTATATTTACAGTACATGGACAGTGGATTGAAGCATTGGAACAAACCCTCACTCATTGGAAATGTCTGTTTTTTGTAGTTGGACATATGATTTTCTTACAGGTGAGAGAGTAAGTAAAGACAGTATCTGACTGCATTGCCCACAGCAACCCAATATTCAATTAGAATGATGTTATGATTTGATATGAATTCAATGTATACCTCTTATTAAATTATAAATACTCTGGTTGTTATATTTGCCTTTTGGTTGACAGCAAAAGAGGTAGAGAGGAGGATAGAGAGGAAAATGAGAGAGAGCAGGATGGTGTCGGCACACCAGAGAGACAGCAAGAACCAGGTGAGAAAGTGGACATGTAGTCAAGACCACATAAGTAGCCTTGAGAACCGATGGTTCTCGAGCCTAACGGCCCTTAAGGGGCAGGAGCCTATCTCCTGTTTCTGTAGCGTGAGGCAGCTTGATGTACAAGTGCAGTCCATGCCACCACCCCCCCCCCCCCCCCCCAAGGCAGCAAACACCGGTGTAGATGCATACTGTATGCATAAGTGAGTGTGGTGGTGCTTATGGGGTGTCGCTACGGGACAGGTGTCGCTCTGACTGGGAGGGCAAAATCACAGTATACCCACTAGAAAAAACTAGACTACACCACTGTGTATCATTCATAACTGTACATAGGCTACACATATCATAATATCTTATCACTATGGCATGGAACTTGGGTAAACCGCTGTGAAAAAAAAAAACTCAGCTCCAACAAATCTGAAGGGATTGGGAGACATACTGTACAGTTTATCATTTTCATAACTGTCTGTACATATACATATCTTATGTATCACTATTGCTATATATAGCCTATATATAAACACATTATGTTACAAATATCAGTCTTATCCACTGTATCTAATTCAGCACTGAAGCCTGAAGGTTGAGCACAGTGTGTGCCCCCTTGCTACCTCTGCTGATATAAAAGAGAATTGCAGCCTTGGAGAAAAAGATGGCAGCCGAATCCCAAGGCAAATACACAGGCACACACAGAAATACAGCAAAATCGCTTTATACTAACTCGATTTTGAAAATGTAAAGATTCTGGGTGGTAGAACGCACATATCTAGGAAAAGTCATGAAAGGAGGATCCTGACATTTGATCAAGTGCAAAGGTAGACTTTTTTTTGTACTCACTGGTGCCCGATGACACCTCACGGCTTTCCTAGTGTTAAGACCTAACTACTTGTTAGCTATAGCATCATTATAGGCCTCCTTACTGTGTGAGCTGTGGCAAGCAACCGTTGGGTGGGTGTGTGTGTGGGTGGGTGGGAGCGGAGAGGTTGAGGGGTTAAAATTGCACTTTCTACAACAGCATGTATGGATACTGGATTCTGATTGGCTAGGAACAGTGGTAATTATCTCAACAACCCACTGTTCAGACCGCATTTCCAGTATCAATGTGCCTCCCAATCAATCTGATTAAGAACACCTGTGCTGACCTACAATGCAATGGTTGATCTTGTTTATGGGACTATATTCTGTGGCGGAAGGATATATGTATTCTGAAACGATTAATGATTGTAAATACATGAATTGTGGTGGCTGTTGTAGAAAAGCAATTTACCATTCGAGGGCGGTGGTTGTGGACTCATTTACCACTGTAACACAACCTGTACTAGTGGTAAATGAGTCCACAACCCCCTTCCTCTCATGGTAAATTGCTTCTGTAGCTAATACACACACAAAAAATGACATTTATATCAGCATTTCTCATCTACAGGCCCTTGTGTAAAACCTATACAAGATGTAAGTTAGCTGGAAGTATGTAATGAAGCATCAACAATCAAGCAATAATGTCATAACACATCACATTGTTTTAATCTACAGCGTGATTGTTATTGTTAGAAAACAGAGAATTGTGAGAAAACAGAGAATATTCCATCCAGACTTTGAATCAAGAAGTCTGAAAACGCATTCCATATCATGGAACTCAAATTCCATTGGATTATCTCATTGCGTCTCTCAGAAATATTCAGATATAGCATCTTTGCTAAATTTCCGGCACTTTCTTTTTTGCATGCAAATTGGAGCCGGGAGTGATTATAATACATATGTGCCATTGTCTCATTACAAGGATCTACAAGAACTGTAGCAAGCAAAAACAAAAAGAGAAGTGACTATGTCATATTGACACGGAGCAGCGATTCAACATGTTGGCTGTGGCTGGGGTCACCCCTATGTTTGATTTAAGCTCCTCCCACTTTGACTTAAGCTCCTCCCACTTTGACTTAAGCTCCGCCCACTTTGACTTAAGCTCCGCCCACTTTGATTTAAGCTCCGCCCACTTTGACTTAAGCTCCGCCCACTTTGATTTAAGCTCCTCCCACTTTGACTTAAGCTCCTCCCACTTTGACTTAAGCTCCTCCCACTTTGACTTAAGCTCCGCCCACTTTGATTTAAGCTCCGCCCACTTTGACTTAAGCTCCTCCCACTTTGATTTAAGCTCCTCCCTCTTTGATTTAAGCTCCTCCCACTTTGATGTAAGCTCCTCCCACTTTGACTTAAGCTCCTCCCACTTTGACTTAAGCTCCGCCCACTTTGATTTAAGCTCCGCCCACTTTGATTTAAGCTCCTCCCACTTTGACTTAAGCTCCTCCCACTTTGACTTAAGCTCCTCCCACTTTGACTTAAACTCCTCCCACTTTGACTTAAGCTCCTCCCACTTTGACTTAAGCTCCTCCCACTTTGACTTAAGCTCCGCCCACTTTGACTTAAGCTCCTCCCACTTTGACTTAAGCTCCGCCCACTTTGACTTAAGCTCCTCCCACTTTGACTTAAGCTCCTCCCACTTTGACTTAAGCTCCGCCCACTTTGACTTAAGCTCCGCCCACTTTGACTTAAGCTCCTCCCACTTTGATTTAAGCTCCTCCCACTTTGACTTAAGCTCCTCCCACTTTGACTTAAGCTCCTCCCACTTTGACTTAAGCTCCTCCCACTTTGACTTAAGCTCCGCCCACTTTGACTTAAGCTCCTCCCACTTTGACTTAAGCTCCTCCCACTTTGACTTAAGCTCCGCCCACTTTGACTTAAGCTCCGCCCACTTTGACTTAAGCTCCTCCCACTTTGATTTAAGCTCCTCCCACTTTGATTTAAGCTCCTCCCACTTTGACTTAAGCTCCGCCCACTTTGACTTAAGCTCCTCCCACTTTGATTTAAGCTCCGCCCACTTTGACTTAAGCTCCTCCCACTTTGATTTAAGCTCCGCCCACTTTGACTTAAGCTCCTCCCACTTTGACTTAAGCTCCTCCCACTTTGACTTAAGCTCCTCCCACTTTGATTTAAGCTCCGCCCACTTTGACTTAAGCTCCTCCCACTTTGATTTAAGCTCCGCCCACTAACTGTCTAAGCCACTCCCACTTTGACTTAAGCTCCTCCCACTTTGACTTAAGCTCCGCCCACTTTGACTTAAGCTCCTCCTACTTTGATTTAAGCTCCTCCCACTTTGATTTAAGCTCCTCCCACTTTGATTTAAGCTCCGCCCACTTTGACTTAAGCTCCGCCCACTTTGATTTAAGCTCCTCCCACTTTGACTTAAGCTCCGCCCACTTTGATTTAAGCTCCGCCCACTTTGACTTAAGCTCCTCCCACTTTGATTTAAGCTCCTCCCACTTTGATTTAAGCTCCTCCCACTTTGATTTAAGCTCCTCCCACTTTGACTTAAGCTCCTCCCACTTTGACTTAAGCTCCTCCCACTTTGACTTAAGCTCCTCCCACTTTGATTTAAGCTCCTCCCACTTTGATTTAAGCTCCTCCCACTTTGACTTAAGCTCCTCCCACTTTGACTTAAGCTCCTCCCACTTTGACTTAAGCTCCGCCCACTTTGACTTAAGCTCCTCCCACTTTGACTTAAGCTCCGCCCACTTTGACTTAAGCTCCTCCCACTTTGACTTAAGCTCCTCCCACTTTGACTTAAGCTCCGCCCACTTTGACTTAAGCTCCGCCCACTTTGACTTAAGCTCCTCCCACTTTGATTTAAGCTCCTCCCACTTTGACTTAAGCTCCTCCCACTTTGACTTAAGCTCCTCCCACTTTGACTTAAGCTCCTCCCACTTTGACTTAAGCTCCGCCCACTTTGACTTAAGCTCCTCCCACTTTGACTTAAGCTCCTCCCACTTTGACTTAAGCTCCGCCCACTTTGACTTAAGCTCCGCCCACTTTGACTTAAGCTCCTCCCACTTTGATTTAAGCTCCTCCCACTTTGATTTAAGCTCCTCCCACTTTGACTTAAGCTCCGCCCACTTTGACTTAAGCTCCTCCCACTTTGATTTAAGCTCCGCCCACTTTGACTTAAGCTCCTCCCACTTTGATTTAAGCTCCGCCCACTTTGACTTAAGCTCCTCCCACTTTGACTTAAGCTCCTCCCACTTTGACTTAAGCTCCTCCCACTTTGATTTAAGCTCCGCCCACTTTGACTTAAGCTCCTCCCACTTTGATTTAAGCTCCGCCCACTAACTGTCTAAGCCACTCCCACTTTGACTTAAGCTCCTCCCACTTTGACTTAAGCTCCGCCCACTTTGACTTAAGCTCCTCCTACTTTGATTTAAGCTCCTCCCACTTTGATTTAAGCTCCTCCCACTTTGATTTAAGCTCCGCCCACTTTGACTTAAGCTCCGCCCACTTTGATTTAAGCTCCTCCCACTTTGACTTAAGCTCCGCCCACTTTGATTTAAGCTCCGCCCACTTTGACTTAAGCTCCTCCCACTTTGATTTAAGCTCCTCCCACTTTGATTTAAGCTCCTCCCACTTTGATTTAAGCTCCTCCCACTTTGACTTAAGCTCCTCCCACTTTGACTTAAGCTCCTCCCACTTTGACTTAAGCTCCTCCCACTTTGATTTAAGCTCCTCCCACTTTGATTTAAGCTCCTCCCACTTTGACTTAAGCTCCTCCCACTTTGACTTAAGCTCCTCCCACTTTGACTTAAGCTCCTCCCACTTTGACTTAAGCTCCTCCCACTTTGACTTAAGCTCCTCCCACTTTGATTTAAGCTCCTCCCACTTTGATTTAAGCTCCGCCCACTTTGACTTAAGCTCCGCCCACTTTGACTTAAGCTCCTCCCACTTTGACTTAAGCTCCTCCCACTTTGACTTAAGCTCCGCCCACTTTGACTTAAGCTCCTCCCACTTTGACTTAAGCTCCTCCCACTTTGACTTAAGCTCCTCCCACTTTGATTTAAGCTCCGCCCACTTTGACTTAAGCTCCGCCCACTTTGACTTAAGCTCCTCCCACTTTGACTTAAGCTCCGCCCACTTTGACTTAAGCTCCTCCCACTTTGACTTAAGCTCCTCCCACTTTGACTTAAGCTCCGCCCACTTTGACTTAAGCTCCTCCCACTTTGACTTAAGCTCCGCCCACTTTGACTTAAGCTCCTCCCACTTTGACTTAAGCTCCTCCCACTTTGACTTAAGCTCCTCCCACTTTGATTTAAGCTCCTCCCACTTTGATTTAAGCTCCGCCCACTTTGACTTAAGCTCCTCCCACTTTGTCTTAAGCTCCTCCCACTTTGACTTAAGCTCCTCCCACTTTGATTTAAGCTCCTCCCACTTTGACTTAAGCTCCGCCCACTTTGTCTTAAGCTCCGCCCACTTTTACACAAGCTCCTCCCACTTTGATTTAAGCTCCTCCCACTTTGACTTAAGCTCCGCCCACTTTGCCTTAAGCTCCTCCCACTTTGATTTAAGCTCCTCCCACTTTGACTTAAGCTCCGCCCACTTTGACTTAAGCTCCTCCCACTTTGACTTAAGCTCCTCCCACTTTGATTTAAGCTCCTCCCACTTTGACTTAAGCTCCTCCCACTTTGACTTAAGCTCCGCCCACTTTTACTTAAGCTCCTCCCACTTTGATTTAAGCTCCTCCCACTTTGTCTTAAGCTCCGCCCACTTTTACACAAGCTCCTCCCACTTTGATTTAAGCTCCTCCCACTTTGACTTAAGCTCCGCCCACTTTGCCTTAAGCTCCTCCCACTTTGATTTAAGCTCCTCCCACTTTGACTTAAGCTCCTCCCACTTTGACTTAAGCTCCTCCCACTTTGACTTAAGCTCCGCCCACTTTTACTTAAGCTCCTCCCACTTTGATTTAAGCTCCTCCCACTTTGACTTAAGCTCCTCCCACTTTGATTTAAGCTCCGCCCACTTTGACTTAAGCTCCTCCCACTTTGATTTAAGCTCCTCCCACTTTGACTTAAGCTCCGCCCACTTTGACTTAAGCTCCGCCCACTTTGATTTAAGCTCCTCCCACTTTGGTTTAAGCTCCTCCCACTTAGACTTAAGCTCCGCCCACTTTGACTTAAGCTCCGCCCACTACGACACAAGCTCCGCCCACTTGTGTCAAAAGTGGGCGGAGCTTGTGTCAAAGTGGGCGGAGCTTAAGTGGGAGTGGGAGTGGCTTAGACAGTTAGTGGGCGGAGCTTGTGTCTAAGTGGGAGTGGCTTAATTGAGTTAGTGGGCGGAGCTTAAGTCAAAGTGGGCGGAGCTTGTGTCAAAGTGGGCGGAGCTTAAGTGGGAGTGGGAGTGGCTTAGACAATTAGTGGGCGGAGCTTGTGTCTAAGTGGGAGTGGCTTAATTGATTAATTCAAATATCTCTCATTTGCCAACAAACGACCTACCTAGACTGTACGCAGGTCTACTAGACATTATTGCTCAAATGAGAGATAATTTGAAATAATCAATTAAGCCACTCCCACTTAGACACAAGCTCCGCCCACTAAATGTCTAAGCCACTCCCACTCCCACTTAAGCTCCGCCCACTTTGACACAAGCTCCGCCCACTTTTGACACAAGCTCCGCCCACTAACTGTCTAAGCCACTCCCACTTTGACACAAGCTCCGCCCACTAACGGTATAAGCCACTCCCACTTCCACTTAAGCTCCGCCCACTTTGACACAAGCTCCGCCCACTTTTGACACAAGCTCCGCCCACTAACTGTCTAAGCCACTCCCACTTTCACACAAGCTCCGCCCACTAACTGTCTAAGCCACTCCCACTTAGACACAAGCTCCGCCCACTTTGACCTAAGCTCCGCCCACTTTTACACAAGCTCCGCCCACTTTTACACAGCTCATTAACATACAGCTCATTAGCATGAAGCTCATTAGCATGAAGCTCATTAACATACAGCTCATTAACATACACACAGCTAATTAACATACATCTTATTAACATACAGCTCATTAGCATGAATCTCATTAGCATGAAGCTCATTAACATACAGCTCATTAACATACACACACAGCTCATTAACATACAGCTCATTAGCATGAATCTCATTAGCATTAAGCTCATTAACATACACACACAGCTCATTAACATACAGCTCATTAACATGACCATTCACATTCACATAAGCCCAGGAAGTCAGATGTCACTGTTGGTTATTCCACACCCTTGTGACCACAGGTCATAGAGAGAGATGTTAAATGCGTGCATCCACTATCTTCACCCTATCGTTTTTTTTTTTTTTTTTTTTTTATCACATTTTTTTTTTTTTGTTCCCTGCCCCATTGGCTTTTATGATCGTGAGATCACGCTGTATCCAAAAAGGGGTAAGCCCCCGGTGAGGGCTAGCATGGCCTAAACGTGCAGGAAGCTTAATAACATCACGTCCCGGGGTCGTAGAGGCCTGGGGTTAGGCTTAAAATGACCGCGTAGACCTAAGGAACAGAAATATGAAAACCGCGTGTCTCTACCCCCTTCATAGCCAAAGTTATACGTCCCGTAGTGTAATCCGCGGTTAGCATGTGACGAATCTGCGGGGGGGTCAATAGCGTCACGTCCCGGGGTCGTAGAGGGCTGGGGTTAGGCTTAAAATGACCGTGTAGACCTAAGGAACTTAAATATGAAATATGGTGTTTCTGTGACACCTACGCTTGCTGAGCTAAAGTCCTTTAACCGAGCCAGGGAGACCTAAGCTAACCTAGCTAGGTGGCACGGGGACTTAGACGTTTTTTTTTCATTTTTTTTTTTTTTTACTTTCTTTTTAGATGAAAGCTTAGGTGAAAGCATTTTTTTAACTTTTTTTTTTTGACAGATCTGTCGTCTGTAACTTCAGTTTAACATGACTTCCCGGGGTCGTAGAGGGCTGGCGTTAGGCTTAAAATGACCGTGTAGACCTAATGAACTTAAATATGAAAACCTTGTGTTTCTACCACATTCATAGCCAGCGTTATACGTCCCGTAGTGTGACCCCTCCCGGGGTTAATAACGTATGGTTCCCCGCGGGTTAGGAGAATAATTCCAACGCCCCCGGATAGGGGAGAACCCAGGGAATCTAAAACCATTTGAATGGTGTCTCTACGACCTTCCTATCACCCCCCATCATCATCATCATCATACACAGGCCACAGGCGCCACTACGCAGAAAAAACTAGACTACACCACTGTGTATCATTCATAACTGTACATAGGCTACACATATCATAATATCTTATCACTATGGCATGGAACTTGGGTAAACCGCTGTGAGAAAAAAAAACTCCAACAAATCTGAAGGGATTGGGAGACATACTGTACAGTTTATCATTTTCATAACTGTCTGTACATATACATATCTTATGTATCACTATTGCTATATATAGCCTATATATAAACACATTATGTTACAAATATCAGTCTTATCCACTGTATCTAATTCAGCACTGAAGCCTGAAGGTTGAGCACAGTGTGTGCCCCCTTGCTACCTCTGCTGATATAAAAGAGAATTGCAGCCTTGGAGAAAAAGATGGCAGCCGAATCCCAAGGCAAATACACAGGCACACACAGAAATACAGCAAAATCGCTTTATACTAACTCGATTTTGAAAATGTAAAGATTCTGGGTGGTAGAACGCACATATCTAGGAAAAGTCATGAAAGGAGGATCCTGACATTTGATCAAGTGCAAAGGTAGACTTTTTTTTGTACTCACTGGTGCCCGATGACACCTCACGGCTTTCCTAGTGTTAAGACCTAACTACTTGTTAGCTATAGCATCATTATAGGCCTCCTTACTGTGTGAGCTGTGGCAAGCAACCGTTGGGTGGGTGTGTGTGTGGGTGGGTGGGAGCGGAGAGGTTGAGGGGTTAAAATTGCACTTTCTACAACAGCATGTATGGATACTGGATTCTGATTGGCTAGGAACAGTGGTAAATATCTCAACAACCCACTGTTCAGACCGCATTTCCAGTATCAATGTGCCTCCCAATCAATCTGATTAAGAACACCTGTGCTGACCTACAATGCAATGGTTGATCTTGTTTATGGGACTATATTCTGTGGCGGAAGGATATATGTATTCTGAAACGATTAATGATTGTAAATACATGAATTGTGGTGGCTGTTGTAGAAAAGCAATTTACCATTCGAGGGCGGTGGTTGTGGACTCATTTACCACTGTAACACAACCTGTACTAGTGGTAAATGAGTCCACAACCCCCTTCCTCTCATGGTAAATTGCTTCTGTAGCTAATACACACACAAAAAATGACATTTATATCAGCATTTCTCATCTACAGGCCCTTGTGTAAAACCTATACAAGATGTAAGTTAGCTGGAAGTATGTAATGAAGCATCAACAATCAAACAATAATGTCATATCACATCACATTGTTTTAATCTACAGCGTGATTGTTATTGTTAGAAAACAGAGAATTGTGAGAAAACAGAGAATATTCCATCCAGACTTTGAATCAAGAAGTCTGAAAACGCATTCCATATCATGGAACTCAAATTCCATTGGATTATCTCATTGCGTCTCTCAGAAATATTCAGATATAGCATCTTTGCTAAATTTCCGGCACTTTCTTTTTTGCATGCAAATTGGAGCCGGGAGTGATTATAATACATATGTGCCATTGTCTCATTACAAGGATCTACAAGAACTGTAGCAAGCAAAAACAAAAAGAGAAGTGACTATGTCATATTGACACGGAGCAGCGATTCAACATGTTGGCTGTGGCTGGGGTCACCCCTATGTTTGATTTAAGCTCCTCCCACTTTGACTTAAGCTCCTCCCACTTTGACTTAAGCTCCGCCCACTTTGACTTAAGCTCCGCCCACTTTGATTTAAGCTCCGCCCACTTTGACTTAAGCTCCGCCCACTTTGATTTAAGCTCCTCCCACTTTGACTTAAGCTCCTCCCACTTTGACTTAAGCTCCTCCCACTTTGACTTAAGCTCCGCCCACTTTGATTTAAGCTCCGCCCACTTTGACTTAAGCTCCTCCCACTTTGACTTAAGCTCCGCCCACTTTGACTTAAGCTCCTCCCACTTTGATTTAAGCTCCTCCCACTTTGATTTAAGCTCCTCCCACTTTGACTTAAGCTCCGCCCACTTTGACTTAAGCTCCTCCCACTTTGATTTAAGCTCCGCCCACTTTGACTTAAGCTCCTCCCACTTTGATTTAAGCTCCGCCCACTTTGACTTAAGCTCCTCCCACTTTGACTTAAGCTCCTCCCACTTTGACTTAAGCTCCTCCCACTTTGATTTAAGCTCCGCCCACTTTGACTTAAGCTCCTCCCACTTTGATTTAAGCTCCGCCCACTAACTGTCTAAGCCACTCCCACTTTGACTTAAGCTCCTCCCACTTTGACTTAAGCTCCGCCCACTTTGACTTAAGCTCCTCCTACTTTGATTTAAGCTCCTCCCACTTTGATTTAAGCTCCGCCCACTTTGACTTAAGCTCCGCCCACTTTGATTTAAGCTCCTCCCACTTTGACTTAAGCTCCGCCCACTTTGATTTAAGCTCCGCCCACTTTGACTTAAGCTCCTCCCACTTTGATTTAAGCTCCTCCCACTTTGATTTAAGCTCCTCCCACTTTGATTTAAGCTCCTCCCACTTTGACTTAAGCTCCTCCCACTTTGACTTAAGCTCCTCCCACTTTGACTTAAGCTCCTCCCACTTTGATTTAAGCTCCTCCCACTTTGATTTAAGCTCCTCCCACTTTGACTTAAGCTCCTCCCACTTTGACTTAAGCTCCTCCCACTTTGACTTAAGCTCCTCCCACTTTGACTTAAGCTCCTCCCACTTTGACTTAAGCTCCTCCCACTTTGACTTAAGCTCCTCCCACTTTGATTTAAGCTCCTCCCACTTTGATTTAAGCTCCGCCCACTTTGACTTAAGCTCCGCCCACTTTGACTTAAGCTCCTCCCACTTTGACTTAAGCTCCTCCCACTTTGACTTAAGCTCCGCCCACTTTGACTTAAGCTCCTCCCACTTTGACTTAAGCTCCTCCCACTTTGACTTAAGCTCCTCCCACTTTGATTTAAGCTCCGCCCACTTTGACTTAAGCTCCGCCCACTTTGACTTAAGCTCCTCCCACTTTGACTTAAGCTCCGCCCACTTTGACTTAAGCTCCTCCCACTTTGACTTAAGCTCCTCCCACTTTGACTTAAGCTCCGCCCACTTTGACTTAAGCTCCTCCCACTTTGACTTAAGCTCCGCCCACTTTGACTTAAGCTCCTCCCACTTTGACTTAAGCTCCTCCCACTTTGACTTAAGCTCCTCCCACTTTGATTTAAGCTCCTCCCACTTTGATTTAAGCTCCGCCCACTTTGACTTAAGCTCCTCCCACTTTGTCTTAAGCTCCTCCCACTTTGACTTAAGCTCCTCCCACTTTGATTTAAGCTCCTCCCACTTTGATTTAAGCTCCGCCCACTTTGACTTAAGCTCCGCCCACTTTGTCTTAAGCTCCGCCCACTTTTACACAAGCTCCTCCCACTTTGATTTAAGCTCCTCCCACTTTGACTTAAGCTCCGCCCACTTTGCCTTAAGCTCCTCCCACTTTGATTTAAGCTCCTCCCACTTTGACTTAAGCTCCGCCCACTTTGACTTAAGCTCCTCCCACTTTGACTTAAGCTCCTCCCACTTTGATTTAAGCTCCTCCCACTTTGACTTAAGCTCCTCCCACTTTGACTTAAGCTCCGCCCACTTTTACTTAAGCTCCTCCCACTTTGATTTAAGCTCCTCCCACTTTGTCTTAAGCTCCGCCCACTTTTACACAAGCTCCTCCCACTTTGATTTAAGCTCCTCCCACTTTGACTTAAGCTCCGCCCACTTTGCCTTAAGCTCCTCCCACTTTGATTTAAGCTCCTCCCACTTTGACTTAAGCTCCTCCCACTTTGACTTAAGCTCCTCCCACTTTGACTTAAGCTCCTCCCACTTTGATTTAAGCTCCTCCCACTTTGACTTAAGCTCCTCCCACTTTGACTTAAGCTCCGCCCACTTTTACTTAAGCTCCTCCCACTTTGATTTAAGCTCCTCCCACTTTGACTTAAGCTCCTCCCACTTTGATTTAAGCTCCGCCCACTTTGACTTAAGCTCCTCCCACTTTGATTTAAGCTCCTCCCACTTTGACTTAAGCTCCGCCCACTTTGACTTAAGCTCCGCCCACTTTGATTTAAGCTCCTCCCACTTTGGTTTAAGCTCCTCCCACTTAGACTTAAGCTCCGCCCACTTTGACTTAAGCTCCGCCCACTACGACACAAGCTCCGCCCACTTGTGTCAAAAGTGGGCGGAGCTTGTGTCAAAGTGGGCGGAGCTTAAGTGGGAGTGGGAGTGGCTTAGACAGTTAGTGGGCGGAGCTTGTGTCTAAGTGGGAGTGGCTTAATTGAGTTAGTGGGCGGAGCTTAAGTCAAAGTGGGCGGAGCTTGTGTCAAAGTGGGCGGAGCTTAAGTGGGAGTGGGAGTGGCTTAGACAATTAGTGGGCGGAGCTTGTGTCTAAGTGGGAGTGGCTTAATTGATTAATTCAAATATCTCTCATTTGCCAACAAACGACCTACCTAGACTGTACGCAGGTCTACTAGACATTATTGCTCAAATGAGAGATAATTTGAAATAATCAATTAAGCCACTCCCACTTAGACACAAGCTCCACCCACTAAATGTCTAAGCCACTCCCACTCCCACTTAAGCTCCGCCCACTTTGACACAAGCTCCGCCCACTTTTGACACAAGCTCCGCCCACTAACTGTCTAAGCCACTCCCACTTTGACACAAGCTCCGCCCACTAACGGTATAAGCCACTCCCACTTCCACTTAAGCTCCGCCCACTTTGACACAAGCTCCGCCCACTTTTGACACAAGCTCCGCCCACTAACTGTCTAAGCCACTCCCACTTTCACACAAGCTCCGCCCACTAACTGTCTAAGCCACTCCCACTTAGACACAAGCTCCGCCCACTTTGACCTAAGCTCCGCCCACTTTTACACAAGCTCCGCCCACTTTTACACAGCTCATTAACATACAGCTCATTAGCATGAAGCTCATTAGCATGAAGCTCATTAACATACAGCTCATTAACATACACACAGCTAATTAACATACATCTTATTAACATACAGCTCATTAGCATGAATCTCATTAGCATGAAGCTCATTAACATACAGCTCATTAACATACACACACAGCTCATTAACATACAGCTCATTAGCATGAATCTCATTAGCATTAAGCTCATTAACATACACACACAGCTCATTAACATACAGCTCATTAACATGACCATTCACATTCACATAAGCCCAGGAAGTCAGATGTCACTGTTGGTTATTCCACACCCTTGTGACCACAGGTCATAGAGAGAGATGTTAAATGCGTGCATCCACTATCTTCACCCTATCGTTTTTTTTTTTCTTTTTTTTTTTTTTTTATCACATTTTTTTTTTTTTGTTCCCTGCCCCATTGGCTTTTATGATCGTGAGATCACGCTGTATCCAAAAAGGGGTAAGCCCCCGGTGAGGGCTAGCATGGCCTAAACGTGCAGGAAGCTTAATAACATCACGTCCCGGGGTCGTAGAGGCCTGGGGTTAGGCTTAAAATGACCGTGTAGACCTAATGAACTTAAATATGAAAACCTTGTGTTTCTACCACATTCATAGCCAGCGTTATACGTCCCGTAGTGTGACCCCTCCCGGGGTTAATAACGTATGGTTCCCCGCGGGTTAGGAGAATAATTCCAACGCCCCCGGATAGGGGAGAACCCAGGGAATCTAAAACCATTTGAATGGTGTCTCTACGACCTTCCTATCACCCCCCATCATCATCATCATCATACACAGGCCACAGGCGCCACTACGCAGAAAAAACTAGACTACACCACTGTGTATCATTCATAACTGTACATAGGCTACACATATCATAATATCTTATCACTATGGCATGGAACTTGGGTAAACCGCTGTGAGAAAAAAAAACTCCAACAAATCTGAAGGGATTGGGAGACATACTGTACAGTTTATCATTTTCATAACTGTCTGTACATATACATATCTTATGTATCACTATTGCTATATATAGCCTATATATAAACACATTATGTTACAAATATCAGTCTTATCCACTGTATCTAATTCAGCACTGAAGCCTGAAGGTTGAGCACAGTGTGTGCCCCCTTGCTACCTCTGCTGATATAAAAGAGAATTGCAGCCTTGGAGAAAAAGATGGCAGCCGAATCCCAAGGCAAATACACAGGCACACACAGAAATACAGCAAAATCGCTTTATACTAACTCGATTTTGAAAATGTAAAGATTCTGGGTGGTAGAACGCACATATCTAGGAAAAGTCATGAAAGGAGGATCCTGACATTTGATCAAGTGCAAAGGTAGACTTTTTTTTGTACTCACTGGTGCCCGATGACACCTCACGGCTTTCCTAGTGTTAAGACCTAACTACTTGTTAGCTATAGCATCATTATAGGCCTCCTTACTGTGTGAGCTGTGGCAAGCAACCGTTGGGTGGGTGTGTGTGTGGGTGGGTGGGAGCGGAGAGGTTGAGGGGTTAAAATTGCACTTTCTACAACAGCATGTATGGATACTGGATTCTGATTGGCTAGGAACAGTGGTAAATATCTCAACAACCCACTGTTCAGACCGCATTTCCAGTATCAATGTGCCTCCCAATCAATCTGATTAAGAACACCTGTGCTGACCTACAATGCAATGGTTGATCTTGTTTATGGGACTATATTCTGTGGCGGAAGGATATATGTATTCTGAAACGATTAATGATTGTAAATACATGAATTGTGGTGGCTGTTGTAGAAAAGCAATTTACCATTCGAGGGCGGTGGTTGTGGACTCATTTACCACTGTAACACAACCTGTACTAGTGGTAAATGAGTCCACAACCCCCTTCCTCTCATGGTAAATTGCTTCTGTAGCTAATACACACACAAAAAATGACATTTATATCAGCATTTCTCATCTACAGGCCCTTGTGTAAAACCTATACAAGATGTAAGTTAGCTGGAAGTATGTAATGAAGCATCAACAATCAAGCAATAATGTCATATCACATCACATTGTTTTAATCTACAGCGTGATTGTTATTGTTAGAAAACAGAGAATTGTGAGAAAACAGAGAATATTCCATCCAGACTTTGAATCAAGAAGTCTGAAAACGCATTCCATATCATGGAACTCAAATTCCATTGGATTATCTCATTGCGTCTCTCAGAAATATTCAGATATAGCATCTTTGCTAAATTTCCGGCACTTTCTTTTTTGCATGCAAATTGGAGCCGGGAGTGATTATAATACATATGTGCCATTGTCTCATTACAAGGATCTACAAGAACTGTAGCAAGCAAAAACAAAAAGAGAAGTGACTATGTCATATTGACACGGAGCAGCGATTCAACATGTTGGCTGTGGCTGGGGTCACCCCTATGTTTGATTTAAGCTCCTCCCACTTTGACTTAAGCTCCTCCCACTTTGACTTAAGCTCCGCCCACTTTGACTTAAGCTCCGCCCACTTTGACTTAAGCTCCGCCCACTTTGACTTAAGCTCCGCCCACTTTGATTTAAGCTCCTCCCACTTTGACTTAAGCTCCTCCCACTTTGACTTAAGCTCCTCCCACTTTGACTTAAGCTCCGCCCACTTTGATTTAAGCTCCGCCCACTTTGACTTAAGCTCCTCCCACTTTGACTTAAGCTCCGCCCACTTTGACTTAAGCTCCTCCCACTTTGATTTAAGCTCCTCCCACTTTGATTTAAGCTCCTCCCACTTTGACTTAAGCTCCGCCCACTTTGACTTAAGCTCCTCCCACTTTGATTTAAGCTCCGCCCACTTTGACTTAAGCTCCTCCCACTTTGATTTAAGCTCCGCCCACTTTGACTTAAGCTCCTCCCACTTTGACTTAAGCTCCTCCCACTTTGACTTAAGCTCCTCCCACTTTGATTTAAGCTCCGCCCACTTTGACTTAAGCTCCTCCCACTTTGATTTAAGCTCCGCCCACTAACTGTCTAAGCCACTCCCACTTTGACTTAAGCTCCTCCCACTTTGACTTAAGCTCCGCCCACTTTGACTTAAGCTCCTCCTACTTTGATTTAAGCTCCTCCCACTTTGATTTAAGCTCCGCCCACTTTGACTTAAGCTCCGCCCACTTTGATTTAAGCTCCTCCCACTTTGACTTAAGCTCCGCCCACTTTGATTTAAGCTCCGCCCACTTTGACTTAAGCTCCTCCCACTTTGATTTAAGCTCCTCCCACTTTGATTTAAGCTCCTCCCACTTTGATTTAAGCTCCTCCCACTTTGACTTAAGCTCCTCCCACTTTGACTTAAGCTCCTCCCACTTTGACTTAAGCTCCTCCCACTTTGATTTAAGCTCCTCCCACTTTGATTTAAGCTCCTCCCACTTTGACTTAAGCTCCTCCCACTTTGACTTAAGCTCCTCCCACTTTGACTTAAGCTCCTCCCACTTTGACTTAAGCTCCTCCCACTTTGACTTAAGCTCCTCCCACTTTGACTTAAGCTCCTCCCACTTTGATTTAAGCTCCTCCCACTTTGATTTAAGCTCCGCCCACTTTGACTTAAGCTCCGCCCACTTTGACTTAAGCTCCTCCCACTTTGACTTAAGCTCCTCCCACTTTGACTTAAGCTCCGCCCACTTTGACTTAAGCTCCTCCCACTTTGACTTAAGCTCCTCCCACTTTGACTTAAGCTCCTCCCACTTTGATTTAAGCTCCGCCCACTTTGACTTAAGCTCCGCCCACTTTGACTTAAGCTCCTCCCACTTTGACTTAAGCTCCGCCCACTTTGACTTAAGCTCCTCCCACTTTGACTTAAGCTCCTCCCACTTTGACTTAAGCTCCGCCCACTTTGACTTAAGCTCCTCCCACTTTGACTTAAGCTCCGCCCACTTTGACTTAAGCTCCTCCCACTTTGACTTAAGCTCCTCCCACTTTGACTTAAGCTCCTCCCACTTTGATTTAAGCTCCTCCCACTTTGATTTAAGCTCCGCCCACTTTGACTTAAGCTCCTCCCACTTTGTCTTAAGCTCCTCCCACTTTGACTTAAGCTCCTCCCACTTTGATTTAAGCTCCTCCCACTTTGATTTAAGCTCCGCCCACTTTGACTTAAGCTCCGCCCACTTTGTCTTAAGCTCCGCCCACTTTTACACAAGCTCCTCCCACTTTGATTTAAGCTCCTCCCACTTTGACTTAAGCTCCGCCCACTTTGCCTTAAGCTCCTCCCACTTTGATTTAAGCTCCTCCCACTTTGACTTAAGCTCCGCCCACTTTGACTTAAGCTCCTCCCACTTTGACTTAAGCTCCTCCCACTTTGATTTAAGCTCCTCCCACTTTGACTTAAGCTCCTCCCACTTTGACTTAAGCTCCGCCCACTTTTACTTAAGCTCCTCCCACTTTGATTTAAGCTCCTCCCACTTTGTCTTAAGCTCCGCCCACTTTTACACAAGCTCCTCCCACTTTGATTTAAGCTCCTCCCACTTTGACTTAAGCTCCGCCCACTTTGCCTTAAGCTCCTCCCACTTTGATTTAAGCTCCTCCCACTTTGACTTAAGCTCCTCCCACTTTGACTTAAGCTCCTCCCACTTTGACTTAAGCTCCTCCCACTTTGATTTAAGCTCCTCCCACTTTGACTTAAGCTCCTCCCACTTTGACTTAAGCTCCGCCCACTTTTACTTAAGCTCCTCCCACTTTGATTTAAGCTCCTCCCACTTTGACTTAAGCTCCTCCCACTTTGATTTAAGCTCCGCCCACTTTGACTTAAGCTCCTCCCACTTTGATTTAAGCTCCTCCCACTTTGACTTAAGCTCCGCCCACTTTGACTTAAGCTCCGCCCACTTTGATTTAAGCTCCTCCCACTTTGGTTTAAGCTCCTCCCACTTAGACTTAAGCTCCGCCCACTTTGACTTAAGCTCCGCCCACTACGACACAAGCTCCGCCCACTTGTGTCAAAAGTGGGCGGAGCTTGTGTCAAAGTGGGCGGAGCTTAAGTGGGAGTGGGAGTGGCTTAGACAGTTAGTGGGCGGAGCTTGTGTCTAAGTGGGAGTGGCTTAATTGAGTTAGTGGGCGGAGCTTAAGTCAAAGTGGGCGGAGCTTGTGTCAAAGTGGGCGGAGCTTAAGTGGGAGTGGGAGTGGCTTAGACAATTAGTGGGCGGAGCTTGTGTCTAAGTGGGAGTGGCTTAATTGATTAATTCAAATATCTCTCATTTGCCAACAAACGACCTACCTAGACTGTACGCAGGTCTACTAGACATTATTGCTCAAATGAGAGATAATTTGAAATAATCAATTAAGCCACTCCCACTTAGACACAAGCTCCGCCCACTAAATGTCTAAGCCACTCCCACTCCCACTTAAGCTCCGCCCACTTTGACACAAGCTCCGCCCACTTTTGACACAAGCTCCGCCCACTAACTGTCTAAGCCACTCCCACTTTGACACAAGCTCCGCCCACTAACGGTATAAGCCACTCCCACTTCCACTTAAGCTCCGCCCACTTTGACACAAGCTCCGCCCACTTTTGACACAAGCTCCGCCCACTAACTGTCTAAGCCACTCCCACTTTCACACAAGCTCCGCCCACTAACTGTCTAAGCCACTCCCACTTAGACACAAGCTCCGCCCACTTTGACCTAAGCTCCGCCCACTTTTACACAAGCTCCGCCCACTTTTACACAGCTCATTAACATACAGCTCATTAGCATGAAGCTCATTAGCATGAAGCTCATTAACATACAGCTCATTAACATACACACAGCTAATTAACATACATCTTATTAACATACAGCTCATTAGCATGAATCTCATTAGCATGAAGCTCATTAACATACAGCTCATTAACATACACACACAGCTCATTAACATACAGCTCATTAGCATGAATCTCATTAGCATTAAGCTCATTAACATACACACACAGCTCATTAACATACAGCTCATTAACATGACCATTCACATTCACATAAGCCCAGGAAGTCAGATGTCACTGTTGGTTATTCCACACCCTTGTGACCACAGGTCATAGAGAGAGATGTTAAATGCGTGCATCCACTATCTTCACCCTATCGTTTTTTTTTTTTTTTTTTTTTTTTTTTTATCACATTTTGTTTTTTTTGTTCCCTGCCCCATAGGCTTTTATGATCGTGAGATCACGCTGTATCCAAAAAGGGGTAAGCCCCCGGTGAGGGCTAGCATGGCCTAAACGTGCAGGAAGCTTAATAACATCACGTCCCGGGGTCGTAGAGGCCTGGGGTTAGGCTTAAAATGACCGTGTAGACCTAATGAACTTAAATATGAAAACCTTGTGTTTCTACCACATTCATAGCCAGCGTTATACGTCCCGTAGTGTGACCCCTCCCGGGGTTAATAACGTATGGTTCCCCGCGGGTTAGGAGAATAATTCCAACGCCCCCGGATAGGGGAGAACCCAGGGAATCTAAAACCATTTGAATGGTGTCTCTACGACCTTCCTATCACCCCCCATCATCATCATCATCATACACAGGCCACAGGCGCCACTACGCAGAAAAAACTAGACTACACCACTGTGTATCATTCATAACTGTACATAGGCTACACATATCATAATATCTTATCACTATGGCATGGAACTTGGGTAAACCGCTGTGAGAAAAAAAAACTCCAACAAATCTGAAGGGATTGGGAGACATACTGTACAGTTTATCATTTTCATAACTGTCTGTACATATACATATCTTATGTATCACTATTGCTATATATAGCCTATATATAAACACATTATGTTACAAATATCAGTCTTATCCACTGTATCTAATTCAGCACTGAAGCCTGAAGGTTGAGCACAGTGTGTGCCCCCTTGCTACCTCTGCTGATATAAAAGAGAATTGCAGCCTTGGAGAAAAAGATGGCAGCCGAATCCCAAGGCAAATACACAGGCACACACAGAAATACAGCAAAATCGCTTTATACTAACTCGATTTTGAAAATGTAAAGATTCTGGGTGGTAGAACGCACATATCTAGGAAAAGTCATGAAAGGAGGATCCTGACATTTGATCAAGTGCAAAGGTAGACTTTTTTTTGTACTCACTGGTGCCCGATGACACCTCACGGCTTTCCTAGTGTTAAGACCTAACTACTTGTTAGCTATAGCATCATTATAGGCCTCCTTACTGTGTGAGCTGTGGCAAGCAACCGTTGGGTGGGTGTGTGTGTGGGTGGGTGGGAGCGGAGAGGTTGAGGGGTTAAAATTGCACTTTCTACAACAGCATGTATGGATACTGGATTCTGATTGGCTAGGAACAGTGGTAAATATCTCAACAACCCACTGTTCAGACCGCATTTCCAGTATCAATGTGCCTCCCAATCAATCTGATTAAGAACACCTGTGCTGACCTACAATGCAATGGTTGATCTTGTTTATGGGACTATATTCTGTGGCGGAAGGATATATGTATTCTGAAACGATTAATGATTGTAAATACATGAATTGTGGTGGCTGTTGTAGAAAAGCAATTTACCATTCGAGGGCGGTGGTTGTGGACTCATTTACCACTGTAACACAACCTGTACTAGTGGTAAATGAGTCCACAACCCCCTTCCTCTCATGGTAAATTGCTTCTGTAGCTAATACACACACAAAAAATGACATTTATATCAGCATTTCTCATCTACAGGCCCTTGTGTAAAACCTATACAAGATGTAAGTTAGCTGGAAGTATGTAATGAAGCATCAACAATCAAGCAATAATGTCATATCACATCACATTGTTTTAATCTACAGCGTGATTGTTATTGTTAGAAAACAGAGAATTGTGAGAAAACAGAGAATATTCCATCCAGACTTTGAATCAAGAAGTCTGAAAATGCATTCCATATCATGGAACTCAAATTCCATTGGATTATCTCATTGCGTCTCTCAGAAATATTCAGATATAGCATCTTTGCTAAATTTCCGGCACTTTCTTTTTTGCATGCAAATTGGAGCCGGGAGTGATTATAATACATATGTGCCATTGTCTCATTACAAGGATCTACAAGAACTGTAGCAAGCAAAAACAAAAAGAGAAGTGACTATGTCATATTGACACGGAGCAGCGATTCAACATGTTGGCTGTGGCTGGGGTCACCCCTATGTTTGATTTAAGCTCCTCCCACTTTGACTTAAGCTCCTCCCACTTTGACTTAAGCTCCGCCCACTTTGATTTAAGCTCCGCCCACTTTGACTTAAGCTCCTCCCACTTTGACTTAAGCTCCGCCCACTTTGACTTAAGCTCCTCCCACTTTGATTTAAGCTCCTCCCACTTTGATTTAAGCTCCTCCCACTTTGACTTAAGCTCCGCCCACTTTGACTTAAGCTCCTCCCACTTTGATTTAAGCTCCGCCCACTTTGACTTAAGCTCCTCCCACTTTGATTTAAGCTCCGCCCACTTTGACTTAAGCTCCTCCCACTTTGACTTAAGCTCCTCCCACTTTGACTTAAGCTCCTCCCACTTTGATTTAAGCTCCGCCCACTTTGACTTAAGCTCCTCCCACTTTGATTTAAGCTCCGCCCACTAACTGTCTAAGCCACTCCCACTTTGACTTAAGCTCCTCCCACTTTGACTTAAGCTCCGCCCACTTTGACTTAAGCTCCTCCTACTTTGATTTAAGCTCCTCCCACTTTGATTTAAGCTCCTCCCACTTTGATTTAAGCTCCGCCCACTTTGACTTAAGCTCCGCCCACTTTGATTTAAGCTCCTCCCACTTTGACTTAAGCTCCGCCCACTTTGATTTAAGCTCCGCCCACTTTGACTTAAGCTCCTCCCACTTTGATTTAAGCTCCTCCCACTTTGATTTAAGCTCCTCCCACTTTGATTTAAGCTCCTCCCACTTTGACTTAAGCTCCTCCCACTTTGACTTAAGCTCCTCCCACTTTGACTTAAGCTCCTCCCACTTTGATTTAAGCTCCTCCCACTTTGATTTAAGCTCCTCCCACTTTGACTTAAGCTCCTCCCACTTTGACTTAAGCTCCTCCCACTTTGACTTAAGCTCCTCCCACTTTGACTTAAGCTCCTCCCACTTTGACTTAAGCTCCTCCCACTTTGATTTAAGCTCCTCCCACTTTGATTTAAGCTCCGCCCACTTTGACTTAAGCTCCGCCCACTTTGACTTAAGCTCCTCCCACTTTGACTTAAGCTCCTCCCACTTTGACTTAAGCTCCGCCCACTTTGACTTAAGCTCCTCCCACTTTGACTTAAGCTCCTCCCACTTTGACTTAAGCTCCTCCCACTTTGATTTAAGCTCCGCCCACTTTGACTTAAGCTCCGCCCACTTTGACTTAAGCTCCTCCCACTTTGACTTAAGCTCCGCCCACTTTGACTTAAGCTCCTCCCACTTTGACTTAAGCTCCTCCCACTTTGACTTAAGCTCCGCCCACTTTGACTTAAGCTCCTCCCACTTTGACTTAAGCTCCGCCCACTTTGACTTAAGCTCCTCCCACTTTGACTTAAGCTCCTCCCACTTTGACTTAAGCTCCTCCCACTTTGATTTAAGCTCCTCCCACTTTGATTTAAGCTCCGCCCACTTTGACTTAAGCTCCTCCCACTTTGTCTTAAGCTCCTCCCACTTTGACTTAAGCTCCTCCCACTTTGATTTAAGCTCCTCCCACTTTGATTTAAGCTCCGCCCACTTTGACTTAAGCTCCGCCCACTTTGTCTTAAGCTCCGCCCACTTTTACACAAGCTCCTCCCACTTTGATTTAAGCTCCTCCCACTTTGACTTAAGCTCCGCCCACTTTGCCTTAAGCTCCTCCCACTTTGATTTAAGCTCCTCCCACTTTGACTTAAGCTCCGCCCACTTTGACTTAAGCTCCTCCCACTTTGACTTAAGCTCCTCCCACTTTGATTTAAGCTCCTCCCACTTTGACTTAAGCTCCTCCCACTTTGACTTAAGCTCCGCCCACTTTTACTTAAGCTCCTCCCACTTTGATTTAAGCTCCTCCCACTTTGTCTTAAGCTCCGCCCACTTTTACACAAGCTCCTCCCACTTTGATTTAAGCTCCTCCCACTTTGACTTAAGCTCCGCCCACTTTGCCTTAAGCTCCTCCCACTTTGATTTAAGCTCCTCCCACTTTGACTTAAGCTCCTCCCACTTTGACTTAAGCTCCTCCCACTTTGACTTAAGCTCCTCCCACTTTGATTTAAGCTCCTCCCACTTTGACTTAAGCTCCTCCCACTTTGACTTAAGCTCCGCCCACTTTTACTTAAGCTCCTCCCACTTTGATTTAAGCTCCTCCCACTTTGACTTAAGCTCCTCCCACTTTGATTTAAGCTCCGCCCACTTTGACTTAAGCTCCTCCCACTTTGATTTAAGCTCCTCCCACTTTGACTTAAGCTCCGCCCACTTTGACTTAAGCTCCGCCCACTTTGATTTAAGCTCCTCCCACTTTGGTTTAAGCTCCTCCCACTTAGACTTAAGCTCCGCCCACTTTGACTTAAGCTCCGCCCACTACGACACAAGCTCCGCCCACTTGTGTCAAAAGTGGGCGGAGCTTGTGTCAAAGTGGGCGGAGCTTAAGTGGGAGTGGGAGTGGCTTAGACAGTTAGTGGGCGGAGCTTGTGTCTAAGTGGGAGTGGCTTAATTGAGTTAGTGGGCGGAGCTTAAGTCAAAGTGGGCGGAGCTTGTGTCAAAGTGGGCGGAGCTTAAGTGGGAGTGGGAGTGGCTTAGACAATTAGTGGGCGGAGCTTGTGTCTAAGTGGGAGTGGCTTAATTGATTAATTCAAATATCTCTCATTTGCCAACAAACGACCTACCTAGACTGTACGCAGGTCTACTAGACATTATTGCTCAAATGAGAGATAATTTGAAATAATCAATTAAGCCACTCCCACTTAGACACAAGCTCCGCCCACTAAATGTCTAAGCCACTCCCACTCCCACTTAAGCTCCGCCCACTTTGACACAAGCTCCGCCCACTTTTGACACAAGCTCCGCCCACTAACTGTCTAAGCCACTCCCACTTTGACACAAGCTCCGCCCACTAACGGTATAAGCCACTCCCACTTCCACTTAAGCTCCGCCCACTTTGACACAAGCTCCGCCCACTTTTGACACAAGCTCCGCCCACTAACTGTCTAAGCCACTCCCACTTTCACACAAGCTCCGCCCACTAACTGTCTAAGCCACTCCCACTTAGACACAAGCTCCGCCCACTTTGACCTAAGCTCCGCCCACTTTTACACAAGCTCCGCCCACTTTTACACAGCTCATTAACATACAGCTCATTAGCATGAAGCTCATTAGCATGAAGCTCATTAACATACAGCTCATTAACATACACACAGCTAATTAACATACATCTTATTAACATACAGCTCATTAGCATGAATCTCATTAGCATGAAGCTCATTAACATACAGCTCATTAACATACACACACAGCTCATTAACATACAGCTCATTAGCATGAATCTCATTAGCATTAAGCTCATTAACATACACACACAGCTCATTAACATACAGCTCATTAACATGACCATTCACATTCACATAAGCCCAGGAAGTCAGATGTCACTGTTGGTTATTCCACACCCTTGTGACCACAGGTCATAGAGAGAGATGTTAAATGCGTGCATCCACTATCTTCACCCTATCGTTTTTTTTTTTTTTTTTTTTTTTTTTTATCACATTTTGTTTTTTTTGTTCCCTGCCCCATAGGCTTTTATGATCGTGAGATCACGCTGTATCCAAAAAGGGGTAAGCCCCCGGTGAGGGCTAGCATGGCCTAAACGTGCAGGAAGCTTAATAACATCACGTCCCGGGGTCGTAGAGGCCTGGGGTTAGGCTTAAAATGACCGTGTAGACCTAATGAACTTAAATATGAAAACCTTGTGTTTCTACCACATTCATAGCCAGCGTTATACGTCCCGTAGTGTGACCCCTCCCGGGGTTAATAACGTATGGTTCCCCGCGGGTTAGGAGAATAATTCCAACGCCCCCGGATAGGGGAGAACCCAGGGAATCTAAAACCATTTGAATGGTGTCTCTACGACCTTCCTATCACCCCCCATCATCATCATCATCATACACAGGCCACAGGCGCCACTACGCAGAAAAAACTAGACTACACCACTGTGTATCATTCATAACTGTACATAGGCTACACATATCATAATATCTTATCACTATGGCATGGAACTTGGGTAAACCGCTGTGAGAAAAAAAAACTCCAACAAATCTGAAGGGATTGGGAGACATACTGTACAGTTTATCATTTTCATAACTGTCTGTACATATACATATCTTATGTATCACTATTGCTATATATAGCCTATATATAAACACATTATGTTACAAATATCAGTCTTATCCACTGTATCTAATTCAGCACTGAAGCCTGAAGGTTGAGCACAGTGTGTGCCCCCTTGCTACCTCTGCTGATATAAAAGAGAATTGCAGCCTTGGAGAAAAAGATGGCAGCCGAATCCCAAGGCAAATACACAGGCACACACAGAAATACAGCAAAATCGCTTTATACTAACTCGATTTTGAAAATGTAAAGATTCTGGGTGGTAGAACGCACATATCTAGGAAAAGTCATGAAAGGAGGATCCTGACATTTGATCAAGTGCAAAGGTAGACTTTTTTTTGTACTCACTGGTGCCCGATGACACCTCACGGCTTTCCTAGTGTTAAGACCTAACTACTTGTTAGCTATAGCATCATTATAGGCCTCCTTACTGTGTGAGCTGTGGCAAGCAACCGTTGGGTGGGTGTGTGTGTGGGTGGGTGGGAGCGGAGAGGTTGAGGGGTTAAAATTGCACTTTCTACAACAGCATGTATGGATACTGGATTCTGATTGGCTAGGAACAGTGGTAAATATCTCAACAACCCACTGTTCAGACCGCATTTCCAGTATCAATGTGCCTCCCAATCAATCTGATTAAGAACACCTGTGCTGACCTACAATGCAATGGTTGATCTTGTTTATGGGACTATATTCTGTGGCGGAAGGATATATGTATTCTGAAACGATTAATGATTGTAAATACATGAATTGTGGTGGCTGTTGTAGAAAAGCAATTTACCATTCGAGGGCGGTGGTTGTGGACTCATTTACCACTGTAACACAACCTGTACTAGTGGTAAATGAGTCCACAACCCCCTTCCTCTCATGGTAAATTGCTTCTGTAGCTAATACACACACAAAAAATGACATTTATATCAGCATTTCTCATCTACAGGCCCTTGTGTAAAACCTATACAAGATGTAAGTTAGCTGGAAGTATGTAATGAAGCATCAACAATCAAGCAATAATGTCATATCACATCACATTGTTTTAATCTACAGCGTGATTGTTATTGTTAGAAAACAGAGAATTGTGAGAAAACAGAGAATATTCCATCCAGACTTTGAATCAAGAAGTCTGAAAACGCATTCCATATCATGGAACTCAAATTCCATTGGATTATCTCATTGCGTCTCTCAGAAATATTCAGATATAGCATCTTTGCTAAATTTCCGGCACTTTCTTTTTTGCATGCAAATTGGAGCCGGGAGTGATTATAATACATATGTGCCATTGTCTCATTACAAGGATCTACAAGAACTGTAGCAAGCAAAAACAAAAAGAGAAGTGACTATGTCATATTGACACGGAGCAGCGATTCAACATGTTGGCTGTGGCTGGGGTCACCCCTATGTTTGATTTAAGCTCCTCCCACTTTGACTTAAGCTCCTCCCACTTTGACTTAAGCTCCGCCCACTTTGACTTAAGCTCCTCCCACTTTGATTTAAGCTCCTCCCACTTTGATTTAAGCTCCGCCCACTTTGACTTAAGCTCCGCCCACTTTGACTTAAGCTCCTCCCACTTTGATTTAAGCTCCTCCCACTTTGATTTAAGCTCCTCCCACTTTGACTTAAGCTCCGCCCACTTTGACTTAAGCTCCTCCCACTTTGATTTAAGCTCCGCCCACTTTGACTTAAGCTCCTCCCACTTTGATTTAAGCTCCGCCCACTTTGACTTAAGCTCCTCCCACTTTGACTTAAGCTCCTCCCACTTTGACTTAAGCTCCTCCCACTTTGATTTAAGCTCCGCCCACTTTGACTTAAGCTCCTCCCACTTTGATTTAAGCTCCGCCCACTAACTGTCTAAGCCACTCCCACTTTGACTTAAGCTCCTCCCACTTTGACTTAAGCTCCGCCCACTTTGACTTAAGCTCCTCCTACTTTGATTTAAGCTCCTCCCACTTTGATTTAAGCTCCTCCCACTTTGATTTAAGCTCCGCCCACTTTGACTTAAGCTCCGCCCACTTTGATTTAAGCTCCTCCCACTTTGACTTAAGCTCCGCCCACTTTGATTTAAGCTCCGCCCACTTTGACTTAAGCTCCTCCCACTTTGATTTAAGCTCCTCCCACTTTGATTTAAGCTCCTCCCACTTTGACTTAAGCTCCTCCCACTTTGACTTAAGCTCCTCCCACTTTGACTTAAGCTCCTCCCACTTTGATTTAAGCTCCTCCCACTTTGATTTAAGCTCCTCCCACTTTGACTTAAGCTCCTCCCACTTTGACTTAAGCTCCTCCCACTTTGACTTAAGCTCCTCCCACTTTGACTTAAGCTCCTCCCACTTTGACTTAAGCTCCTCCCACTTTGACTTAAGCTCCTCCCACTTTGATTTAAGCTCCTCCCACTTTGATTTAAGCTCCGCCCACTTTGACTTAAGCTCCGCCCACTTTGACTTAAGCTCCTCCCACTTTGACTTAAGCTCCTCCCACTTTGACTTAAGCTCCGCCCACTTTGACTTAAGCTCCTCCCACTTTGACTTAAGCTCCTCCCACTTTGACTTAAGCTCCTCCCACTTTGATTTAAGCTCCGCCCACTTTGACTTAAGCTCCGCCCACTTTGACTTAAGCTCCTCCCACTTTGACTTAAGCTCCGCCCACTTTGACTTAAGCTCCTCCCACTTTGACTTAAGCTCCTCCCACTTTGACTTAAGCTCCTCCCACTTTGACTTAAGCTCCGCCCACTTTGACTTAAGCTCCTCCCACTTTGACTTAAGCTCCTCCCACTTTGACTTAAGCTCCTCCCACTTTGATTTAAGCTCCTCCCACTTTGATTTAAGCTCCGCCCACTTTGACTTAAGCTCCTCCCACTTTGTCTTAAGCTCCTCTCACTTTGACTTAAGCTCCTCCCACTTTGATTTAAGCTCCTCCCACTTTGATTTAAGCTCCGACCACTTTGACTTAAGCTCCGCCCACTTTGTCTTAAGCTCCGCCCACTTTTACACAAGCTCCTCCCACTTTGATTTAAGCTCCTCCCACTTTGACTTAAGCTCCGCCCACTTTGCCTTAAGCTCCTCCCATTTTGATTTAAGCTCCTCCCACTTTGACTTAAGCTCCGCCCACTTTGACTTAAGCTCCTCCCACTTTGACTTAAGCTCCTCCCACTTTGATTTAAGCTCCTCCCACTTTGACTTAAGCTCCTCCCACTTTGACTTAAGCTCCGCCCACTTTTACTTAAGCTCCTCCCGCTTTGATTTAAGCTCCTCCCACTTTGATTTAAGCTCCTCCCACTTTGACTTAAGCTCCTCCCACTTTGACTTAAGCTCCGCCCACTTTTACTTAAGCTCCTCCCGCTTTGATTTAAGCTCCTCCCACTTTGTCTTAAGCTCCGCCCACTTTTACACAAGCTCCTCCCACTTTGATTTAAGCTCCTCCCACTTTGACTTAAGCTCCGCCCACTTTGCCTTAAGCTCCTCCCACTTTGATTTAAGCTCCTCCCACTTTGACTTAAGCTCCTCCCACTTTGACTTAAGCTCCTCCCACTTTGACTTAAGCTCCTCCCACTTTGATTTAAGCTCCTCCCACTTTGACTTAAGCTCCTCCCACTTTGACTTAAGCTCCGCCCACTTTTACTTAAGCTCCTCCCACTTTGATTTAAGCTCCTCCCACTTTGACTTAAGCTCCTCCCACTTTGATTTAAGCTCCGCCCACTTTGACTTAAGCTCCTCCCACTTTGATTTAAGCTCCTCCCACTTTGACTTAAGCTCCGCCCACTTTGACTTAAGCTCCGCCCACTTTGATTTAAGCTCCTCCCACTTTGGTTTAAGCTCCTCCCACTTAGACTTAAGCTCCGCCCACTTTGACTTAAGCTCCGCCCACTACGACACAAGCTCCGCCCACTTGTGTCAAAAGTGGGCGGAGCTTGTGTCAAAGTGGGCGGAGCTTAAGTGGGAGTGGGAGTGGCTTAGACAGTTAGTGGGCGGAGCTTGTGTCTAAGTGGGAGTGGCTTAATTGAGTTAGTGGGCGGAGCTTAAGTCAAAGTGGGCGGAGCTTGTGTCAAAGTGGGCGGAGCTTAAGTGGGAGTGGGAGTGGCTTAGACAATTAGTGGGCGGAGCTTGTGTCTAAGTGGGAGTGGCTTAATTGATTAATTCAAATATCTCTCATTTGCCAACAAACGACCTACCTAGACTGTACGCAGGTCTACTAGACATTATTGCTCAAATGAGAGATAATTTGAAATAATCAATTAAGCCACTCCCACTTAGACACAAGCTCCGCCCACTAAATGTCTAAGCCACTCCCACTCCCACTTAAGCTCCGCCCACTTTGACACAAGCTCCGCCCACTTTTGACACAAGCTCCGCCCACTAACTGTCTAAGCCACTCCCACTTTGACACAAGCTCCGCCCACTAACGGTATAAGCCACTCCCACTTCCACTTAAGCTCCGCCCACTTTGACACAAGCTCCGCCCACTTTTGACACAAGCTCCGCCCACTAACTGTCTAAGCCACTCCCACTTTCACACAAGCTCCGCCCACTAACTGTCTAAGCCACTCCCACTTAGACACAAGCTCCGCCCACTTTGACCTAAGCTCCGCCCACTTTTACACAAGCTCCGCCCACTTTTACACAGCTCATTAACATACAGCTCATTAGCATGAAGCTCATTAGCATGAAGCTCATTAACATACAGCTCATTAACATACACACAGCTAATTAACATACATCTTATTAACATACAGCTCATTAGCATGAATCTCATTAGCATGAAGCTCATTAACATACAGCTCATTAACATACACACACAGCTCATTAACATACAGCTCATTAGCATGAATCTCATTAGCATTAAGCTCATTAACATACACACACAGCTCATTAACATACAGCTCATTAACATGACCATTCACATTCACATAAGCCCAGGAAGTCAGATGTCACTGTTGGTTATTCCACACCCTTGTGACCACAGGTCATAGAGAGAGATGTTAAATGCGTGCATCCACTATCTTCACCCTATCGTTTTTTTTTTTTATCACATTTTGTTTTTTTTGTTCCCTGCCCCATTGGCTTTTATGATCGTGAGATCACGCTGTATCCAAAAAGGGGTAAGCCCCCGGTGAGGGCTAGCATGGCCTAAACGTGCAGGAAGCTTAATAACATCACGTCCCGGGGTCGTAGAGGCCTGGGGTTAGGCTTAAAATGACCGCGTAGACCTAAGGAACAGAAATATGAAAACCGCGTGTCTCTACCCCCTTCATAGCCAAAGTTATACGTCCCGTAGTGTAATCCGCGGTTAGCATGTGACGAATCTGCGGGGGGGTCAATAGCGTCACGTCCCGGGGTCGTAGAGGGCTGGGGTTAGGCTTAAAATGACCGTGTAGACCTAAGGAACTTAAATATGAAATATGGTGTTTCTGTGACACCTACGCTTGCTGAGCTAAAGTCCTTTAACCGAGCCAGGGAGACCTAAGCTAACCTAGCTAGGTGGCACGGGGACTTAGACGTTTTTTTTTCATTTTTTTTTTTTTTTACTTTCTTTTTAGATGAAAGCTTAGGTGAAAGCATTTTTTTAACTTTTTTTTTTTGACAGATCTGTCGTCTGTAACTTCAGTTTAACATGACTTCCCGGGGTCGTAGAGGGCTGGCGTTAGGCTTAAAATGACCGTGTAGACCTAATGAACTTAAATATGAAAACCTTGTGTTTCTACCACATTCATAGCCAGCGTTATACGTCCCGTAGTGTGACCCCTCCCGGGGTTAATAACGTATGGTTCCCCGCGGGTTAGGAGAATAATTCCAACGCCCCCGGATAGGGGAGAACCCAGGGAATCTAAAACCATTTGAATGGTGTCTCTACGACCTTCCTATCACCCCCCATCATCATCATCATCATACACAGGCCACAGGCGCCACTACGCAGAAAAAACTAGACTACACCACTGTGTATCATTCATAACTGTACATAGGCTACACATATCATAATATCTTATCACTATGGCATGGAACTTGGGTAAACCGCTGTGAGAAAAAAAAACTCCAACAAATCTGAAGGGATTGGGAGACATACTGTACAGTTTATCATTTTCATAACTGTCTGTACATATACATATCTTATGTATCACTATTGCTATATATAGCCTATATATAAACACATTATGTTACAAATATCAGTCTTATCCACTGTATCTAATTCAGCACTGAAGCCTGAAGGTTGAGCACAGTGTGTGCCCCCTTGCTACCTCTGCTGATATAAAAGAGAATTGCAGCCTTGGAGAAAAAGATGGCAGCCGAATCCCAAGGCAAATACACAGGCACACACAGAAATACAGCAAAATCGCTTTATACTAACTCGATTTTGAAAATGTAAAGATTCTGGGTGGTAGAACGCACATATCTAGGAAAAGTCATGAAAGGAGGATCCTGACATTTGATCAAGTGCAAAGGTAGACTTTTTTTTGTACTCACTGGTGCCCGATGACACCTCACGGCTTTCCTAGTGTTAAGACCTAACTACTTGTTAGCTATAGCATCATTATAGGCCTCCTTACTGTGTGAGCTGTGGCAAGCAACCGTTGGGTGGGTGTGTGTGTGGGTGGGTGGGAGCGGAGAGGTTGAGGGGTTAAAATTGCACTTTCTACAACAGCATGTATGGATACTGGATTCTGATTGGCTAGGAACAGTGGTAAATATCTCAACAACCCACTGTTCAGACCGCATTTCCAGTATCAATGTGCCTCCCAATCAATCTGATTAAGAACACCTGTGCTGACCTACAATGCAATGGTTGATCTTGTTTATGGGACTATATTCTGTGGCGGAAGGATATATGTATTCTGAAACGATTAATGATTGTAAATACATGAATTGTGGTGGCTGTTGTAGAAAAGCAATTTACCATTCGAGGGCGGTGGTTGTGGACTCATTTACCACTGTAACACAACCTGTACTAGTGGTAAATGAGTCCACAACCCCCTTCCTCTCATGGTAAATTGCTTCTGTAGCTAATACACACACAAAAAATGACATTTATATCAGCATTTCTCATCTACAGGCCCTTGTGTAAAACCTATACAAGATGTAAGTTAGCTGGAAGTATGTAATGAAGCATCAACAATCAAGCAATAATGTCATATCACATCACATTGTTTTAATCTACAGCGTGATTGTTATTGTTAGAAAACAGAGAATTGTGAGAAAACAGAGAATATTCCATCCAGACTTTGAATCAAGAAGTCTGAAAACGCATTCCATATCATGGAACTCAAATTCCATTGGATTATCTCATTGCGTCTCTCAGAAATATTCAGATATAGCATCTTTGCTAAATTTCCGGCACTTTCTTTTTTGCATGCAAATTGGAGCCGGGAGTGATTATAATACATATGTGCCATTGTCTCATTACAAGGATCTACAAGAACTGTAGCAAGCAAAAACAAAAAGAGAAGTGACTATGTCATATTGACACGGAGCAGCGATTCAACATGTTGGCTGTGGCTGGGGTCACCCCTATGTTCCCACAGCCCAATGGTCCCACATTTCTAATATTTCATAGGTGGGCTAAGGATAGGGTTAGGGCCAGTGTTAGGTTTAGGGTTAGGGTTAGGGTCAGTGTTAGGATTAGGGCTAGGGTTAGGGTTATGGTTAGAGTTAGGGTTAGGGCTAGGGTTAGGGTTAGGGTTATGGTTAGGGTTAGGGTCAGTGTTAGGGCTAGGGTCAGTGTTAGGGTTAGGGCTAGGGTTAGGGTCAGTGTTAGGGTTAGGGCTAGGATTAGGGTTATGGTTAGAGTTAGGGCTAGGGTTAGGTTTAGGGTTAGGGTCAGAGTTAGGGTTAGGGTTAGGGCTAGTTAGATTACTTAGAAATGTGGGAACATCGGGCTGTGGGAACATAGACACGCTCCCCTGTGGCTGCACGCTAGCTCTTAACATGCTAAGTGAACACGCTAGCTCTTAACATGCTAAGTGAACACGCTAGCTCTTAACATGCTAAGTGAACACTCTAGCTCTTAACATGCTAAGTGAACACGCTAGCTCTTAACATGCTAAGTGAAGTCATTTGGTTCAAGCACGAACATCAAATACAGATGAGCTTTACATAAGAAAACACCAAATCATTGACCACAACACTATATGATGACACAGTACCCTAATTACACAGTCAGGTCTCAGCTGTGGTACCTGTACCAAGCTTTTGAAGAATCACGCTCTGCCCGTTAGATTTGGATTCTTACAAGTAACTAACTGGACAAAGTAAGCAAAATATTTGACCTTGTTAAAGGGCTGTGTCTGTCCCATAGCAGTTCTCCAAACAATATTTACACGTATGTGATTCTCTACACACAAGCTACCGGTACATGTTTTCATATACATACAATTCTTATACCATAATGCTCACACTCCAAAGCAAAGTTTTGTTGATAGACAGTAATACAAGAAAAATGATCTGTTCATTTACATTAAACAGAATAAACAATAAACATTGTCATAAAAAATGAATCTCATCTCATCAATCTCAGTATTTCATAATTATAGGAGAGAGCATACATGTGGCTCATGTTTCACAAACAAGACTCATACACTCCTCACTGGGATGACATCACGGTCAGAGACACCTCTGATTGGCAGATCTGTACATCAGGGTGTTTAGCATCACCAGCTCCTCCAATACAGAAGTATGGGAACAGTCTCTCAGTGAAGGTGTGTTGATGAGTGAGGATGAGTGTCATGTCTTCAGGGTCGTAGAAGGACACCTCCCCCTTGTTGTAGTCCAGCTGTACTCTGATCCTCTGGGGTCTCCTCTTCAGAGTGTTGGTCTTACCCACTACATCTGTATACTTACCATCCGTCTGTCCTATAGCCCAGTATCCATACTGTGGTGATGCAGTTACCTCCCCCTTTCTGTCACTGGACTCTTTAACCACACCCATGTTCCAGACAGGATGGTCCCCCACCTCCACCTCCCAGCTGTGCTCTCCTGAGATGAACCCCTCAGAGCCCAGAATATTTGCATACTTCATAAACCGTTCTGGGTTGTCAGGGAGCTGCTGCCTTGGCTCTCTACTTCTCACACTGGTCAGATCATCAGACAGAGAGAGACAGGGATGTGCAGTGTTGGGGTCCAGAATCACAGGAGCTTTAAAACAAACACAGATGCATTCTACACATTATGCGCTGTACTATTTATTATACATATTATACATAATATGATATATTATACATTTGTGATGGCAGCTGGTCAAATGGAACGTGAGCATCATAATGCCTAGGTGAGAATGTTAGCTATAGCTAGCTATGTACTGTAAACTTCCCTTTGAAAAGCCTATCTGACCCAGTAACACTGACAGATATTAACAGCTGGCAGCTGTCAATCTAGAGGGGAAGTGGTTGGGGGCGGGGTTAACCAGCTATTGTTACCGCCAGTGGCGGCTGGCCGATAGAGGGCGCTGGGGCGCCGCCCCCACCTTCACTTCCTAGTTGCGATTTGTAAACGTTTTTAAAAAAAAATAAACATTGTTTATTCACAAAATGCGGCTGATATTCTGTCGGCGCCTATCAGCATTCATTAAAAATCCTCCAATACAATAAACATTTTATCTGTGTGTGTGTAAAATTCACTGTTAAAATACACAGGGGGAGGTGTCAGGGCGCCGGTCGAATGCAAGTCTATCGCAGGCCAAATACTTTTCGCTTACACGTGAGCTGTAGCAGCGCTCCAATTGGCTGTCTCCTATTTCTCGGCCGGGGCGCAAAAATTGCGCCCTGAATATCCGGTTGTATAGCATGAAAATGCATAAGCTGAGGACTTCCGACTTCCGGGCTTCCGGGACTGCTCTCCTAACAAATTAAGTTTTTTACAATGTAAGGAGGATTTATTTCTGTAAACAAATTGAACAAATGGATTAGAAGGAGGCATCTTTTGTTCCCAACTTGAGGATATTGCAACTGGACCTATTACCGAAGTCAAACTTATCTCGTTTGTGGTCGCAATCTCCGCACCGGCTGTTAGGCTGCTACTGTTGGTGTTTTGCGAAGCCAGAATACACAAACTCGACCTGAAGGTAAGAGAGTCAGCTAAGATAAAAGCTACTTCAAACATTTAGTAATATCGTCAGCATGGTACGTTTTCTAATGTCGTCTTTTCGCTTGTTTGTTTATGTATTCACCCAGCACACGCACACACACACACACACACACACGCACGCACACACACACGCACACACGCACACACGCACACACACACACACACACACACACACACACACACACTCACTCACTCACTCACTCACTCACACACACACACACACACACACACACAATAACATTGTGCAACAACAGCGTGTGAGATGGGAAATGTGTCACTTGTTGTTAGTCAAGTCCCAAGTCAAGCTCAGCTGATCACCTTAGCCGACATTTACATGATTTATTTGTTTACATGTTTGGCATTTTAGCAGACGCCTTTATCCAAAGCGACTTACAGTAGTGTAAGTAAGTGAATCGTCTGTCCTTCAGTCATGATAGGAAAACCAAATCGATGCTGGGAGAAGGAATGGCAGATTGTATTCTGATTGTATCTTCTATGCTCTTTGTATGTTTCTATGCTCTTTGTATGTTTCTATGCTCTTTGTATGTGTCTTGGTGTAGGAGAAACGTAGGACCACGTTGGAAACAAGTGTTTCGGTACACGTTGACGTGTAGAAACTGTAGAGAGAAAATTGTAGAAATTGTAGAGAAAACTGGGGGGGTAGAGGTGATGAAGAGGTCTGTACAGGGGGGGTAGAGGGGATGAAGAGGTCTGTACAGGGGGGTAGAGGGGATGAAGAGGTCTGTACAGGGGGTAGAGGGGATGAAGAGGTCTGTACAGGGGATGAAGAGGTCTGTACAGGGGGTAGAGGGGATGAAGAGGTCTGTACAGGGGGTAGAGGGGATGAAGAGGTCCGTACAGGGGATGAAGAGGTCTGTACAGGGGGTAGAGGGGATGAAGAGGTCTGTAGAGGTGGGTAGTGGGGATGAAGAGGTCTGTACAGGGGGTAGAGGGGATGACGGGGTCTGTAGAGGTGGGTAGAGGGGATGACGGGGTCTGTACAGGGGGGTAGAGGGGATGAAGAGGTCTGTACAGGGGGGTAGAGGGGATGAAGAGGTCTGTACAGGGGGGTAGAGGGGATGAAGAGGTCTGTAGAGGAGGGTAGAGGGGATGGAGAGGTCTGTACAGGGGGGTAGAGGGGATGAAGAGGTCTGTACAGGGGGGTAGAGGGGATGAAGAGGTCTGTAGAGGAGGGTAGAGGGGATGGAGAGGTCTGTACAGGGGGGTAGAGGGGATGAAGAGGTCTGTACAGGGGGTAGAGGGGATGGAGAGGTCTGTAGAGGTGGGTAGAGGGGATGAAGAGGTCTGTAGAGGTGGGTAGAGGGGATGAAGAGGTCTGTACAGGGGGGTAGAGGGGATGAAGAGGTCTGTAGAGGTGGGTAGAGGGGATGAAGAGGTCTGTACAGGGGGGTAGAGGGGATGGCGAGGTCTGTACAGGGGGGTAGAGCTATTCTCATGCTAAAATCGACTGTAAATCCAGATTTTAAAGTTGATATTCTTCCCCGTGGAGCATGCCCCCATAACCTGTGCCCCACCCAACATGTTTAGCACCAGCCGCCACTGGTTACCTACCGCCCATTACCTGGCTGTGCAGACGTGTGAAAAACTCAGATCTTTAAAAGGCTTTTTCTCAGGAATGTGATTTCAGGGGTACATTCAAATACGCATGTCGTCTTCTGTTTTCTTCCAATTTCAATGTATGACACATAATTTGAAAGCTGACAATCTGTAGTTTCAGACTATGTAAAAACAGAAAAATTACTGTGGCACCTGGTTGGTCAAAACACTGTCTATGAACATATTCATATAATCTATTAGATATTCTTAATCCAATTCTCATCAGTACTACACTACACTACACTAACCGTGCTTGACAATCCTCTGCATCTTCTCCCAGACTCTGAACTGCAGGTTGCCCAGGTGTTTGGCCACGTCTATCAGCGCTCCTGAAACCTTCTCTGGGTCTGGCAGTGTGAACTGGGCTCTGGAAGAACATTCAGGAGTCAGTGCTGCTGTGGGCTTGGGTTCAGAACCCCAGAGAAGAGAGACCAGAGACAGATCACTTACCTTTTCTTTTCTTACTGGCCTTGAAGTTCTGGAGAGGAACAGAGGAGAAGTGTCATCAATGCTAGTGATGTCATCAATCAGTCTCTGAATACATTTACAATTACTGTCTGAGAGAAGGCATCCTTACCTGCAGGAAGGAGATGTCTTCAGCTTTCAGCTCCTTCTCTAAGGCTGTGGTTGTGTCTGAAAGTGATGATATCTGTCTGCTCAGTGCCTCAGTCTTCTCCTTCATCATCTGACTCTTCTGCTCCTCTTCCTCCCTCAGTGCAGCTATCCTGGCCTCCTCTTCCTCTCGTAGAAACTGGTGAAGTTCCTCAAACCCCTCCTTAATCTGTCTCTCTGTGGGCCTGGCTCTGGAGACAGCAAGGGCATGATGATATCACCATTGTTTGTTATTGTTTGTGCACTAACATCCTACATTACCCTCTGTGATTTTACCCATTACCACAGTTGAATCTGTAGAGGAAATGTATGCTCTACACATAGAATCTTGAGTTACAGATACATGAGTCACCATTCTGATGTGCACAGCATCCAATACTGAGCAGAACAAGAACACAACCTGCAGCCTCTAAGGATCCCAATTATTATCTTCCCCTATGTTACAACAAGGAATATGATAGGATGTTACAACAAGGAATATGATAGGATGTTACAACAAGGAATATGATAGGATGTTACAACAAGGAATATGATAGGATGTTACAACAAGGAATATGATAGGATGATACAACAAGGAATATGATAGGATGTTACAACAAGGAATATGATAGGATGTTACAACAAGGAATATGATAGGATGTTACAACAAGGAATATGATAGGATGTTACAACAAGGAATATGATAGGATGTTACAACAAGGAATATGATAGGATGTTACAACAAGGAATATGATAGGATGTTACAACAAGGAATATGATAGGATGTTACAACAAGGAATATGATAGGATGTTACAACTCTCTCTCTGCCCCCCCCCCTCTCTCTCTCTCTCTGCCTGTCCCCCCCCTCTGTCTTCTCTGCCTCCCAGTGACGGAGGACAGTCCTAACTCATCTAACACCACCAGCCCTGACAACGACTGCAAGAGATGCCAGCTCCAGTGACCAAGGAGGAGGAAGAGGACCTTGTTAAAGGAACAGTACCCTCCCCATGAAGACTTCCTATGGTTTACCATGACGCTGACCCCTACGTGAAGACTTCCTATGGTTTACCATGACGCTGACCCTCCCCATGAAGACTTCCTATGGTTTACCATGACGCTGACCCTCCCCATGAAGACTTCCTATGGTTTACCATGACGCTGACCCCTACGTGAAGACTTCCTATGGTTTACCATGACGCTGACCCCTACGTGAAGACTTCCTATGGTTTACCATGACGCTGACCCTCCCCATGAAGACTTCCTATGGTTTACCATGACGCTGACCCTCCCCATGAAGACTTCCTATGGTTTACCATGACGCTGACCCCTACGTGAAGACTTCCTATGGTTTACCATGACGCTGACCCCTACGTGAAGACTTCCTATGGTTTACCATGACGCTGACCCCTACGTGAAGACATGACTCATTGTTGCATTTCCTTCACTAATAAGGGAGGCATGTGGAAATCTGTTGGAGCTCAAGTCGACTACTAACCCACAATACACTGGTCTCTCTTTCTCTCTCTCTGGCCGTGTTCGTAAATTCGCCGGAGCGCACACTGGGTTCAACGTCATAAAGGAACCGAGTCATCTGATTGGACAAGAGGCAGTCACGTGGACGCTCCGGCGCTCTCAGAGCGAATTTACGAACGTGACCATGACTGGAAGCAACTACGCAATGCATGATGGGAGATGAATGGTGAGGATGATGTTTAGTTTAGCACACTTCAAAACATGCACACTTTAAAACATGCACACTTTAAAACATGCACACTTTAAAACATGTACACTTAAACATGCACCCTCCAAAACATGCACACTTTAAAACATGTACACTTAAACATGCACACTTCAAAACATGCACACTTTAAAACATGTACACTTAAAACATGCACACTTCAAAACATGCACACTTTAAAACATGCACACTTAAACATGCACCCTCCAAAACATGCACACTTTAAAACATGTACACTTAAAACATGCACACTTTAAAACATGCACACTTTAAAACATGTACACTTAAACATGCACCCTCCAAAACATGCACACTTTAAAACATGTACACTTAAAACATGCACACTTTAAAACATGCACACTTTAAATCATGCACACTTTAAAACATGCACACTTTAAAACATGTACACTTAAACATGCACCCTCCAAAACATGCACACTTTAAAACATGTACACTTAAAACATGCACACTTTAAAACATGCACACTTTAAAACATGTACACTTAAACATGCACCCTCCAAAACATGCACACTTTAAAACATGTACACTTAAAACATGCACACTTCAAAACATGCACACTTTAAAACATGCACATTTTAAAACACGCACACATCAAAACATGCACACTTAAACATGTACACTTCAAAAATGCACAGGTCAAAGTGGCCTGTTCAAAGGGAACACATGCAGTGACACAGAGCTGACTTGTCTTTTGCTTCCTCCACAAAAAGCTTCTTCCCACTCCAAAGGCATCAAGTGCTCACTGGAAATGACTCCCAACACCTTGGTGACATTCTGAGATGTGTTTTTTCACAGATGAAGCCATTGATGTCAGACTGTAAAGACTCTCTGTTGAATGACTGTAGAAATGTCCATCATGTCAGACTTTTCCTCAGCATTTAACTGTGGAGTGTCACACAAGGGATGTTCTTGTGGGGAGCATGCAGCGTCTGGCCTGTAGAGGGAGCTATAGGACTGTGGTGTGATGATTGGACACCGGCTGGTGCTAACCCACATCAGCCACACTCCACCACAGTCCTGTAGCTCCCCCTACAGGCCAGACTCTGCATGCTCCCCACAGGTCTATACAACCTTCAGCACTGCCATACATCGTCTACTCTACATTAAACACACTCAGGGGCGGACTGGGATCAAAAAACAGCCCTGGCATTTGCGACACAACAGCCCTATTTCCAAACGCAACACGCAACATGGATTGTTAACATAAAAAGTCAGAGGACAGATGCCAAACTACCGACATGTTTGCTGTAATTATGTATTATCAGTAGGCAGTCATCAGTCAATATCTCTTTCAATAGCCTTTTCACACCGAATGTACTTTTTTGTGCTATTTTCGGCCCAATACATGCGAATTTCGGTGCATTCCTACTTCCAACTACACTTGCTCCCTGCATCCAGTTGTTGCACATTAACTGCATCGCTCTCATCAAATTCCCCCATTCTGAAAATGAAAGCAGTGTAACGTTAACTGCTGTTATAAACGGAATGATGACATGAGGTGCGTGTCCACTAGCGATATAGAACTGACTACGATAGTTATTGAGATATACTCCAGTTCTACATCGTGGAGCTCCGCCCCATAGGGGAGCTCTGCTCCTATTGGTTTACCCCGCTACCTAAAGCTCTGCTCCTATTGGTTTACCCTGCTACCTAAAGCTCTGCTCCTATTGGTTTACATACTCCAGTTCTACATCGTGGAGCTCCGCCCCATAGGGGAGCTCTGCTCCTATTGGTTTAGGGCCCTGGGCATCCGCGATGCAGAACTGCGTGGATGGCCCGGCCGATATACAATGTTTTGGGCCGCGGTCTGCTGAAATAAGTTATTTTCAATGAAAATCACCAGAGACAAAATTACAAATATATATATATTTTATATAATACATTCTGAGCGGCCCAGAGTCTCGCGGCCCTCCTGGCATTTGCCAGGCTTGCCCGGTGGCCAGTCCGCCACTGAACACACTTGTGATGAAAAAGAAATAAATAATAATATTGCAACTCTGACACTTCTGCTGAAAACCTTTACTGACAAATGTCCCATCTGACAAGGTATTACAGTGCATACGGTGTTTTGAAAAGCATGACAGTATTCATCCACCAGGATTTAATGCTGAGTGCACATTGAATGTTCAGTTAAACATGTCAGGGGAATGTTTTTAGTGAGGGGAGAGGTCTCTCTGATTCAAGTTTGTTTCATATCATCATTAAAGCATTTTACACTGACCTTGATTGTGAGGTGTGAATCATAATGTCCTGAGTGGTGTTTCTACTTGATCACTCTGATTTCACTGCTTACATAACCTCAACCAGTTAACAAGAGATAATCACAGCCAACCTGAGCTCAATGTGACAGGGTCTGGTGAAAAGGTCCCCACGTAAGGCAAGGGCTTCTTTCTTTTTGACAGATTATGGAAGTGCAGATTGTAAACTTTCAAATGAGGTGTCATACATTGAAATCTAAATAGTTGAAGAAGATATGCTTATTTGAATGTTGGTACCCCTCAAACCAAATACCAGAGAATATCGTTCTGAATCTAAACAGACGCGTTTGCTACCATCGCGTTTGGTAATCACTAAACACTGACCGACAGCAGATCTGGGATCAGCAAAAGAGCTTTTATTAAATGTCCCACAATTTACATATGAGGAGTTCTTCCCAATGCAGAGCACTAGTCATAGAGGAATCACATTCTGCCTGTTGGATTAGGATTCATACTCTGAGCAAAGTAAGCAAGTAAGTATAATGTCAACACAGCAATTATAACTACTACAGGTTATGATAAAAAAAAATCTTAATAATTTGACAGCCTTAATATTTTATATTTATGATTCTAATACCATAAGACTCACTTCCATGCCCCTGAGACACATTTAGTGAAAAAAGAAAGAACATACAGAATAAACAATAACAACTTTTTTTGTTTGTTTAAGAACTCAACATTCTTAAGATACAATCATGAATATAAATCATTTAATTATTGAAAATGATAGTGTCGTGGATTTATTACCACACTTGTCATCAACTCTCTATAATTACCAGTGAGTCAGCATTTATATCAGCAAATGTAATGAAGCCTTATGTAAATGATGAACTATGTATCTAAATGTAATGAAGCCTTATGTAAATGATTAACTATGTATCGAGCCTGTTATTGACTTTGGATCGGGTGGGAAAGACGGGTGGGCCCACCCCACCCCCCACCCCCCACCCCCCCTCCTCACTGGGATGACATCACGGTCAGAGACACCTCTGATTGGCAGATCTGTAGATCAGGGTGTTTAGCATCACCAGCAGGTCCAATAGAGAAGAAGGGGAACAGTCTCTCAGTGAAGGTGTGTTTATGAGTGTGGATGAGTGTCTTGTCTTCAGGGTCGTAGAAGGACACCTCCCCCTTGTTGTAGTCCAGCTGTACTCTGATCCTCTGGGGTCTCCTCTTCAGAGTGATGGTGTTACACCTCCCATCTGTATACTTACCATCCCTCTGTACTATAGCCCAGTATCCATACTGTGGTGATACATATAGTACCTTCCCCTTTCTGTCACTGGACTCTTTAACCACACCCATGTTCCAGACAGGATGGTCCCCCACCTCCACCTCCCAGCTGTGCTCTCCTGAGATGAACCCCTCAGAGCCCAGAACAGTTGGATACTTCATGAACCGTTCTGGGTTGTCAGGCAGCTGCTGCGCTGGCTCTCTCTGTCTCACACTGGTCAGATCATCAGACAGAGAGAGCTGGGGATGTGCAGTGTTGGGGTCCAGAATCACAGGAGCTTCAAAACAAACACAGATGCATTCTACACATTATGCGCTGTATTATTTATTATACATATTATCCCTATATCGCCACTTCCCCAGAGTAAACCAGGGCGAGTTATTAGGAGAGCTGGACAGGGTTGCCAAATGGGATTGACTATTTCCAGCATAACCACAGTCTAAAAACCGCTGAATCCACCGAAAACCAGCCCAAAACCTATATTGTCAGAAAGCAGCTAATTACTATTGGGCAGGTGCCTATCTCCTCCCCATAAACTGTATGTCTGTTGCCAATGATGTTTGTAAAATAATAATAATCCTGCACATTGTGTGTAGCTACCTAGGGTGTGTGTTTTAACTTCACACATTTTGTGACTTTCAGGCACTGACATTTTGATACCGCCTAAATGCTATATATCCAGAACAACCTAAATGCTATATATCCAGAACAACCTAAATGCTATTCATCCAGCCCAACCTAAATGCTATACATCCAGCCCAACCTAAATGCTATATATCCAGAACAACCTAAATGCTATATATCCAGAACAACCTAAATGCTATTTATCCAGAAGAACCTAAATGCTATTTATCCAGAACAACCTAAATGCTATTTATCCAGAACAACCTAAATGTTATTTATCCAGAACAACCTAAATGTTATTTATCCAGAACAACCTAAATGCTATATATCCAGCCCAACCCGTCCAAATGCTTTTTTTCCCGGCCCAGTGTGATCAAAAGTAGCCCTTTCGGCGCTAACCCCGCCCATCTGGCAACCCTGGAGCTGGATGGCTGGAGATAGACAAATCTTGACACACGTGTGTGTGTGTGTGTGTGTGTGTGTGTGTGTACGTACACTACTCTGTTATGTTAACATACTCTACTTGGCATCTAATCACTCGTGTGTTTTGTGTGGATATCACGCGTGACCAACAGTGTGAAACAGTTTGGAGTTGTGTGCTGTGAATTGTGTTGCACCTATACGGTGGTGAACTAGTAGCATCATTTCTCTTGTCACATCCAGTCAGAAGTCTCTCTAGCATTACCTGCCAGCCCAGAGTAAAAGCACTATGGGGCTCATGTATTGTTAATAAACCTTGGCACTTTTTATATTCTTGTCCATCTCATTTGTTACTGTGCAGAGAAAGTTGGGGCTTGCTACACATTTATTAATGTTGTATTTCTATGAACATATTCAGTCTATTTAATAGTTATTCTTAATCCAATTCTAGTCAGTACTAACCGTGCTTGACAATCCCCTGCATCTTCTCCCAGACTCTGAACTGCAGGTTGCCCAGGTGTTTGGCCACGTCTATCAGCGCTCCAGAAACCTTCTCTGGGTCTGGCAGTGTGAACTGGGCTCTGGAAGAACATTCAGGAGTCAGTGCTGCTGTGGGCTTGGGTTCAGAACCCCAGAGAAGAGAGACCAGAGACAGATCACTTACCTTTCCTTACTGGCCTTGAAGTTCTGGAGAGGAACAGAGGAGAAGTGTCATCAATGCTAGTGATGTCATCAATCAGTCTTTGAATACATTTACAATTACTGTCTGAGAGAAGGCATCCTTACCTGTAGGAAGGAGATGTCTTCAGCTTTCAGCTCCTTCTCTAAGGCTGTGATTGTGTCTAAAAGTGATGATATCTGTCTGCTCAGTGCCTCAGTCTTCTCCTTCATCATCTGACTCTTCTGCTCCTCTTCCTCCCTCAGTGCAGCTATCCTGGCCTCCTCTTCCTCTCGTAGAAACTGGTGAAGTTTCTCAAACCCCTCCTTAATCTGTCTCTCTGTGTGCTGGGCCTGGCTCTGGAGACAGCAAGAGGAACATATCTTATGATCTTTGTAGTTTTACTACCATAGTACGTTAACTAGTTTTACTTTAACTTCATTATTATTATTATTCAAAGTTCAGGTGAAATGTATGCAGCTCTCTTTATGATTTTGAGTTGCAGATGCATGACTATCAGTTAGATGTCAACAGAATCCAATACTGAGCAGAACAAGAGAAGACCACATCACTGAAGACAACACGTTGCCTGACGTACACAGTACCTTAATGTGCTCTGATGTTTCATCACAGGTTTGTTTAACTTTGTTGAAGACCTCCAGCTTCTCCTGTAAGGGTTTCAGAGCTGTCTGGAGTTCCTCCTGGATTGAGACAAAACATTACTGAGGAGGTAGGCACAGAGGCTGCGGTCCATCGTGACCAAAACCTCACCACACAAAAACAATTTCTTCCCGACTAGAGTTGGCCTCATTAACGAGGCCCGGGACCCCCACTGACCCTCACTGACCCCTACTGACCCCTACTGACCCCTACTGACCCTCACTGACCCTCACTGACCCCTACTGACCCCTACTGACCCCCACTGACCCTCACTGACCCCCACTGACCCTCACTGACCCCTACTGACCCTCACTGACCCTCACTGACCTCCACTGACCCCTACTGACCCCCACTGACCCCTACTGACCCTCACTGACCCCCACTGACCCCTACTGACCCTCACTGACCCCCACTGACCCTCACTGACCCCCACTGACCCTCACTGACCCCTACTGACCCTCACTGACCCCTACTGACCCTCACTGACCCCCACTGACCCCCACTGACCCCCACTGACCCCTACTGACCCCCACTGACCCTCACTGACCCCTACTGACCCCCACTGACCCTCACTGAACCTCACTGACCCCTACTGACCCTCACTGACCCCCACTGACCCCAACTGACCCTCACTGACCCCTACTGACCCCCACTGACCCTCACTGACCCCCACTGACCCTCACTGACCCTGACTGACCCTCACTGACCCTCACTGACCCTCACTGACCCTCACTGACCCCTACTGACCCTCACTGACCCTCACTGACCCTCACTGACCCCCACTGACCCTCACTGACCCCTACTGACCCTCACTGACCCCTACTGACCCCTACTGACCCCTACTGACCCCCACTGACCCCCACTGACCCCTACTGACCCCCACTGACCCCTACTGACCCCTACTGACCCTCACTGACACCTACTGACCCTCACTGACCCTGACTGCTCGCTTGACCCCTACTGACATCACAGTCACACTGCACTATTATCATGTCATATTCCACTCTTCTTGTAAATACTTGGCAATAAATCTGTTTCTGATTCTGATTGAGATTCTGACTGTAAGATTTCTGGACTCATTTGACAGTATCTGTTTACCACAGTTCTGTAGGAATCATTATCATAACCCTTATATAGTATAGTATAGAAACACATTCTCTCAGCACTGCCAAAACTACATTTCTTATTTCAGACAAAAAAGGATGAATCACAGTCAAATTAAAACAGAAACTAAAAATGATCATTCATTGTTATCAACAACCCTTTATCTTTTCACCCAGCATGTGCATAACATCAAGTGACATTGCTATCTATCTGTCACAGAATTTCAAATTATTTATTGAATAATTGTATTTATGTTTACCTTTTTTTTTGTTACAATTTTGATCATAGTATTTTCTTGTAATGGTTTAGTCTTCTGTTCTTCCCTGTTGTAGTCTTGCCACTGCTGTGTTGTAAGTCTGATAGAGCACTCCCTTTAAAAACACTGAGCTGCACTTTAACCTCATCAGAGAGACAGAGAGAGAGATAGAGAGACAGAGAGAGAGAGAGATAGAGAGAGACAGAGAGAGAGACAGAGAGAGAGAGTTCAGCATTGAGTAATCCCATCACTACAATCCCATCACACACAAAAAACGACATCAGCATTTCTCATCTACAGGCCCTTGTGTAAAACCTATACAAGATGTAAGTTAGCTGGAAGTATGTAATGAAGCATCAACAATCAAGCAATGATGTCATATCACATCACATGTTCAGTATCAGTATATCCCAACAATATCAACATTGTTTTAATCTACAGCGTGATTGTTATTGTTAGAAAACAGAGAATTGTGAGAAAACAGAGAATATTCCATCCAGACTTTGAATCAAGAAGTCTGAAAACGCATTCCATATCATGGAACTCAAATTCCATTGGATTATCTCATTCGTCTCTCAGAAATATTCAGATATAGCATCTTTGCTAAATTTCCGGCACTTTTTTTTTTGCATGCAAATTGGAGCCGGGAGTGATTATAATACATATGTGCCATTGTCTCGTTACAAGAATCTACAAGAACTGTAGTGGCGGCTGGTGCAAACATTTTTGGGTGGGGCACAGGTTATGGGGGCATGCTCCACGGGGAAGAATATCAACTTTAAAATCTGGATTTACAGTCGATTTTAGCATGAGAATAACAGTGTTTCCCCTAGGTTTGCTGCCTTGGGGGGGTGGCATGGACCGTGGCATGGACCCCCCCCCCCCAGGGGGTAAGACCCTGCGACATACCAGCGTCATGTCCAGGGGGTGTACTAACTTGTACATTAAGCCGCCTCACGCTACGGAAACAGGAGATAGGCTCCTTCCCTATGGGCCATTAGGCTCGAGAACCACCGGTTCTCAAGGCTACTTACTTATGTGGTCTTGACTACCTGTCCACTTTCTCACCTGGTTCTTGCTCTCTCTCTCTGGTGTGCCGACACCATCCTGCTCTCTCTCCTTCTCTCCCTCCCTATCCTCCTCTCTCCCTTTTGCTGTCAACCAAAAGGCAAACATAACAACCAGAGTATTTATAATCTAATAAGAGGTATAAATTGATCCATATCAATTTATAACATAATTATAATAGAATTTTGGATTGCTGTGGGCAATGCAGTCAGATAATGTCATTTTGCTCTCTCACCTGGAAAAAAAAACATGTCCAACTATACTATACAAAACAGACATTTCAAATGCTTCAATCCACTGTCCATGTACTGTAAATATGCCATTATGGTATTACCAATGAAGCCCAATTCTAGCAGAATAAGAAAGATTGTATATCTACTTTAACTTAAGCAAAATAATAAAGTGCATCCAGTTAGTTCTTTAGCTGGCATGTGTGCAGCAGACTAGCTCATCTCATCACTTCTGAGCTAGCTAGCTTGATAGTTCTTTGACACTATTTACAATGGAATTATAGTCATTGTCAAGTGTCAGTCAGACACTTTCTAGTCACAATAATAACGACCAATTTTAACCAACTTTCTCTGTCAGAACACTCAGCAATTATATTTGCTAACATTTCAACTTGCTTACTTTCTATCTGAAGACATCTCACCCGGCAAAAACTCTCTCGCGTCGCGCGCACAATGTTGTATTTCTGGTTTGAAGACGGAAATTGCAAAACGTCACGTTTGACGTCAGACTTAACAACCGGATATTCAGGGCGCCCCGGCCGAGAAATAGGAGACAGCCAATTGGAGCGCTGCTACAGCTCACTTGTAAGCCAAAAGTATTTGGCCTGCCATAGACTTGCATTCGGCCGGCGCCCCGACTCCTCCCCCTATGTATTTTAACAGTGAATTTTACACACACACAGATAAAATGTTTATTGTATTGGAGGATTTTTAATGAATGCTGATAGGCGCCGACAGAATATCAGCCGCATTTTGTGAATAAACAATGTTTATTTAAAAAAAAAACGTTTACAAATCGCAACTAGGAAGTGAAGGTGGGGGCGGCGCCCCAGCGCCCTCTATCGGCCAGCCGCCACTGCAAGCAAAAACAAAAAGAGAAGTGACTATGTCATATTGACACGGAGCAGCGATTCAACATGTTGGCTGTGGCTGGGGTCACCCCTATGTTCCCACAGCCCAATGGTCCCACATTTCTAATATTTCATAGGTGGGCTAAGGATACGGTTAGGGTTAGGGCCAGTGTTAGGTTTAGGGTTAGGGTTAGGGTCAGTGTTAGGATTAGGGCTAGGATTAGGGTTATGGTTAGAGTTAGGGTTAGGGCTAGGGTTAGGGTTAGGGTTATGGTTAGAGTTAGGGTTAGGGTCAGTGTTAGGGTTAGGGCCAGTGTTAGGGTTAGGGCTAGGGTCAGTGTTAGGGTTAGGGCTAGGGTTAGGGTTATGGTTAGAGTTAGGGCTAGGGTTAGGTTTAGGGTTTGGGTCAGAGTTAGGGTTAGGGTTAGGGCTAGTTAGATTACTTAGAAATGTGGGAACATCGGGCTGTGGGAACATAGACACGCTCCCCTGTGGCTGCACGCTAGCTCTTAACATGCTAAGTGAACACTCTAGCTCTTAACATGCTAAGTGAACACGCTAGCTCTTAACATGCTAAGTGAACACGCTAGCTCTTAACATGCTTAGTGAAGTCATTTGGTTCAAGCACGAACATCAAATACAGGTGAGCTTTACATAAGAAAACACCAAATCATTGACCACAACACTATATGATGACACAGTACCCTAATTACACAGTCAGGTCTCAGCTGTGGTACCTGTACCAAGCTTTTGAAGAATCACGCTCTGCCCGTTAGATTTGGATTCTTACAAGTAACTAACTGGACAAAGTAAGCAAAATATTTGACCTTGTTAAAGGGCTGTGTCTGTCCCATAGCAGTTCTCCAAACAATATTTACACGTATGTGATTCTCTACACACAAGCTACCGGTACATGTTTTCATATACATACAATTCTTATACCATAATGCTCACACTCCAAAGCAAAGTTTTGTTGATAGACAGTAATACAAGAAAAATGATCTGTTCATTTACATTAAACAGAATAAACAATAAACATTGTCATAAAAAATGAATCTCATCTCATCAATCTCAGTATTTCATAATTATAGGAGAGAGCATACATGTGGCTCATGTTTCACAAACAAGACTCATACACTCCTCACTGGGATGACATCACGGTCAGAGACACCTCTGATTGGCAGATCTGTACATCAGGGTGTTTAGCATCACCAGCTCCTCCAATACAGAAGTATGGGAACAGTCTCTCAGTGAAGGTGTGTTGATGAGTGAGGATGAGTGTCATGTCTTCAGGGTCGTAGAAGGACACCTCCCCCTTGTTGTAGTCCAGCTGTACTCTGATCCTCTGGGGTCTCCTCTTCAGAGTGTTGGTCTTACCCACTACATCTGTATACTTACCATCCGTCTGTCCTATAGCCCAGTATCCATACTGTGGTGATGCAGTTACCTCCCCCTTTCTGTCACTGGACTCTTTAACCACACCCATGTTCCAGACAGGATGGTCCCTTACCTCCACCTCCCAGCTGTGCTCTCCTGAGATGAACCCCTCAGAGCCCAGAATATTTGCATACTTCATAAACCGTTCTGGGTTGTCAGGGAGCTGCTGCCTTGACCCTCTCTGTCTCACACTGGTCAGATCATCAGACAGAGAGAGACAGGGATGTGCAGTGTTGGGGTCCAGAATCACAGGAGCTTTAAAACAAACACAGATGCATTCTACACATTATGCGCTGTACTATTTATTATACATATTATACATAATATGATATATTATACATTTGTGATGGCAGCTGGTCAAATG
>NC_137675.1:87676747-87711747 GCF_963989245.1 Nansenia antarctica | reverse complement strand
CTGTACAGGGGGGTAGAGGGGATGAAGAGGTCTGTACAGGGGGTAGAGGGGATGGAGAGGTCTGTAGAGGTGGGTAGAGGGGATGAAGAGGTCTGTAGAGGTGGGTAGAGGGGATGAAGAGGTCTGTACAGGGGGGTAGAGGGGATGAAGAGGTCTGTAGAGGAGGGTAGAGGGGATGAAGAGGTCTGTACAGGGGGTAGAGGGGATGGAGAGGTCTGTAGAGGTGGGTAGAGGGGATGAAGAGGTCTGTAGAGGAGGGTAGAGGGGATGGAGAGGTCTGTACAGGGGGGTAGAGGGGATGAAGAGGTCTGTAGAGGTGGGTAGAGGGGATGGCGAGGTCTGTACAGGGGGGTAGAGCTATTCTCATGCTAAAATCGACTGTAAATCCAGATTTTAAAGTTGATATTCTTCCCCGTGGAGCATGCCCCCATAACCTGTGCCCCACCCAACATTTTTAGCACCAGCCGCCACTGGTTACCGCCCATTACCTGGCTGTGCAGACGTGTGAAAAACTCAGATCTTTAAAAGGCTTTTTCTCAGGAATGTGATTTCAGGGGTACATTCAAATACGCATGTCGTCTTCTGTTTTCTTCCAATTTCAATGTATGACACATCATTTGAAAGCTTACAATCTGTAGTTTCAGACTATGTAAAAACAGAACAATTACTTTGGCACCTGGTTGGTCAAAACACTGTCTATGAACATATTCATATAATCTATTAGATATTCTTAATCCAATTCTCGTCAGTACTACACTACACTACACTAACCATGCTTGACAATCCCCTGCATCTTCTCCCAGACTCTGAACTGCAGGTTGCCCAGGTGTTTGGCCACGTCTATCAGCGCTCCTGAAACCTTCTCTGGGTCTGGCAGTGTGAACTGGGCTCTGGAAGAACATTCAGGAGTCAGTGCTGCTGTGGGCTTGGGTTCAGAACCCCAGAGAAGAGAGACCAGAGACAGATCACTTACCTTTCCTTAGTGGCCTTGAAGTTCTGGAGAGGAACAGAGGAGAATTGTCATCAATGCTCATGATGTCATCAATCAGTCTTTGAAAACATTTACAATTACTGTCTGAGAGAAGGCATCCTTACCTGCAGGAAGGAGATGTCTTCAGCTTTCAGCTCCTTCTCTAAGGCTGTGGTTGTGTCTGAAAGTGATGATATCTGTCTGCTCAGTGCCTCAGTCTTCTCCTTCATCATCTGACTCTTCTGCTCCTCTTCCTCCCTCAGTGCAGCTATCCTGGCCTCCTCTTCCTCTCGTAGAAACTGGTGAAGTTCCTCAAACCCCTCCTTAATCTGTCTCTCTGTGGGCCTGGCTCTGGAGACAGCAAGGGCATGATGATATCACCATTGTTTGTTATTGTTTGTGCACTAACATCCTACATTACCCTCTGTGATTTTACCCATTACCACAATTAATACTGTAGAGGAAATGTATGCTCTACACATAGAATCTTGAGTTACAGATACATGAGTCACCATTCTGATGTGCACAGCATCCAATACTGAGCAGAACAAGAACACAACCTGCAGCCTCTAAGGATCCCAATTATTATCTTCCCCTATGTTACAACAAGGAATATGATAGGATGTTACAACAAGGAATATGATAGGATGTTACAACAAGGAATATGATAGGATGTTACAACAAGGAATATGATAGGATGTTACAACAAGGAATATGATAGGATGTTACAACTCTCTCTCTGCCCCCCCCCCTCTCTCTCTCTCTCTGCCTGTCCCCCCCTCTGTCTTCTCTGCCTCCCAGTGACGGAGGACAGTCCTAACTCATCTAACACCACCAGCCCTGACAACGACTGCAAGAGATGCCAGCTCCAGTGACCAAGGAGGAGGAAGAGGACCTTGTTAAAGGAACAGTACCCTCCCCATGAAGACTTCCTATGGTTTACCATGACGCTGACCCTCCCCATGAAGACTTCCTATGGTTTACCATGACGCTGACCCCTACGTGAAGACTTCCTATGGTTTACCATGACGCTGACCCCTACGTGAAGACTTCCTATGGTTTACCATGACGCTGACCCCTACGTGAAGACATGACTCATTGTTGCATTTCCTTCACTAATAAGGGAGGCATGTGGAAATCTGTTGGAGCTCAAGTCGACTACTAACCCACAATACACTGGTCTCTCTTTCTCTCTCTCTGGCCGTGTTCGTAAATTCGCCGGAGCGCACACTGGGTTCAACGTCATAAAGGAACCGAGTCATCTGATTGGACAAGAGGCAGTCACGTGGACGCTCCGCCGCTCTCAGAGCGAATTTACGAACGTGACCATGACTGGAAGCAACTACGCAATGCATGATGGAAGATGAATGGTGAGGATGATGTTTAGTTTAGCACACTTCAAAACATGCACACTTTAAAACATGCACACTTTAAAACATGCACACTTTAAAACATGTACACTTAAACATGCACCCTCCAAAACATGCACACTTTAAAACATGTACACTTAAACATGCACACTTCAAAACATGCACACTTTAAAACATGTACACTTAAAACATGCACACTTCAAAACATGCACACTTTAAAACATGCACACTTAAACATGCACCCTCCAAAACATGCACACTTTAAAACATGTACACTTAAAACATGCACACTTTAAAACATGCACACTTTAAAACATGTACACTTAAACATGCACCCTCCAAAACATGCACACTTTAAAACATGTACACTTAAAACATGCACACTTTAAAACATGCACACTTTAAATCATGCACACTTTAAAACATGCACACTTTAAAACATGTACACTTAAACATGCACACTTCAAAACATGCACACTTCAAAACATGCACACTTCAAAACATGCACACTTTAAAACATGTACACTTAAACATGCACACTTCAAAACATGCACACTTTAAAACATGTACACTTAAAACATGCACACTTCAAAACATGCACACTTTAAAACATGCACACTTAAACATGCACCCTCCAAAACATGCACACTTTTAAACATGTACACTTAAAACATGCACACTTTAAAACATGCACACTTTAAAACATGTACACTTAAACATGCACCCTCCAAAACATGCACACTTTAAAACATGTACACTTAAAACATGCACACTTCAAAACATGCACACTTTAAAACATGCACATTTTAAAACACGCACACATCAAAACATGCACACTTAAACATGTACACTTCAAAACATGCACAGGTCAAAGTGGCCTGTTCAAAGGGAACACATGCAGTGAAACAGAGCTGACTTGTCTTGCTTCCTCCACAAAAAGCTTCTTCCCACTCCAAAGGCATCAAGTGCTCACTGGAAATGACTCCCAACACCTTGGTGACATTCTGAGATGTGTTTTCTCACAGATGAAGCCATTGATGTCAGACTGTAAAGACTCTCTGTTGAATGACTGTAGAAATGTCCATCATGTCAGACTTTTCCTCAGCATTTAACCTTCCTCTTCTGTTTGTTTCATTTTCCAACTGTGCTACTTTCGGTCAAAATTGACCGGTGTGTTTTGCACAGTGATATCTCTGGAACCCCTTATCCAATTTTGATGGTTGACATCTCATTTGAACAGTCAAAGCAAGTAGAATCAAGGGGTGGCAGACAGAATGACACCAGGGGTAAATTTCATATTATAATTTTGCAGCAAGTTCAAAGATAATGTTTACTGTACATTACTGTATATTATAAAAATGCCTGCCATGTAGGCTGTGTGTACTGGAGATGGAAATTATTTAGTTAGTGTTGTAGCTGAGATTCTTCCCGTTCCATTGTTGTATGGGATGTATTGATTTATTGATATTTTAATTTTTATTACCCATTCATTTCCTATGGCGGTCAATTCTGACCGGAAACATCATAGGTGTGACACGGTTCAATAAATCCCCCAAAATGCAATGCAATTCAATGCAATCAAGTGTATATGCTCAGGGGCCTAGGGTGGAGGATAACATAAGGTCTTGAGGCAATGGGATGAAAAACACAATATTTATGATGACAAACAAAGTCATTCGGTCAGATTTGACCGTCAACAGAAGAGGAAGGTTAACTGTGGAGTGTAACACAAGGGATGTTCTTGTGGGGAGCATGCAGCGTCTGGCCTGTAGAGGGAGCTATAGGACTGTGGTGTGATGATTGGACACCGGCTGGTGCTAACCCACATCAGCCACACTCCACCACAGTCCTGTAGCTCCCCCTACAGGCCAGACTCTGCACGCTCCCCACAGGTCTATACAACCTTCAGCACTGCCATACATCGTCTACTCTACATTAAACACACTTGTGATGAAAAAGAAATAAATAATAATATTGCAACTCTGACACTTCTCCTAAAATACTTTACTGACAAATGTCCCATCTGACGAGGTATTACAGTGCATACGGTGTTTTGAAAAGCATGACAGTATTCATCCACCAGGATGTAATGCTGAGTGCACTTTGAATGTTCAGTTGAACATGTCAGGGGAATGTTTTTAGTGAGGGGAGAGGTCTCTCTGATTCAAGTTTGTTTCATATCATCATTAAAGCATTTTACACTGACCTTGATTGTGAGGTGTGAATCATAATGTCCTGATAAGTGGTGTTTCTACTTGATCACTCTGATTTCACTGCTTACATAACCTCAACCAGTTAACAAGAGATAATCACAGCCAACCTGAGCTCAATGTGACAGGGTCTGGTGAAAAGGTCCCCACGTAAGGCAAGGGCTTCTTTCTTTTTGACAGATTATGGAAGTGCAGATTGTAAACTTTCAAATGAGGTGTCATACATTGACATCTAAATAGTTGAAGAAGATATGCTTATTTGAATGTTGGTACCCCTCAAACCAAATACCAGAGAATATCGTTCTGAATCTAAACAGACGCGTTTGCTACCATCGCGTTTGGTAACCACTAAACACTGACCGACAGCAGATCTGGGATCAGCAAAAGAGCTTTTATTAAATGTCCCACAATTTACATATGAGGAGATCTTCCCAATGCAGAGCACTAGTCATAGAGGAATCACATTCTGCCTGTTGGATTAGGATTCATACTCTGAGCAAAGTAAGCAAGTAAGTATAATGTCAACACAGCAATTATAACTACTACAGCTTATGATAAAAAACAAATCTTAATAATTTGACATTCTTAATATTTTATATGTATGATTCTAATACCATAAGACTCACTTCCATGCCCCTGAGACACATTTAGTAACAAAAGAAAAAAGAAAGAAAATACAGAATAAACAATAACAACTTTTTTTGTTTGTTTAAGAACTCAACATTCTTAAGATACAATCATGAATATAAATCATTCAATTATTGAAAATGATAGTGTCGTGGATTTATTACCACACTTGTCATCAACTCTCTATAATTACCAGTGAGTCAGCATTTATATCAGCAAATGTAATGAAGCCTTATGTAAATGATGAACTATGTATCTAAATGTAATGAAGCCTTATGTAAATGATTAACTATGTATCGAGCCTGTTATTGACTTTGGATCGGGTGGGAAAGACGGGTGGCCACCCCACCCCCCACCCCCCCCTCCTCACTGGGATGACATCACGGCCAGGATCACCTCTGATTGGCAGATCTGTAGATCAGGGTGTTTAGCATCACCATCTCCTCCAATAGAGAAGAAGGGGAACAGTCTCTCAGTGAAGGTGTCTTTATAAGTGAGGATGAGTGTCTTGTCTTCAGGGTCGTAGAAGGACACCTCCCCCTTGTTGTAGTCCAGCTGTACTCTGATCCTCTGGGGTCTCCTCTTCAGAGTGATGGTGTTACCCACTCCATCTGTATACTTACCATCCGTCAGATCTATAGCCCAGCATCCATACTCTGGTGATGCAAGTACCACCCCCTTTCTGTCAATGGACTCTTTAACCACACCCATGATCCAGTCAGGATGGTCCCCCACCTCCACCTCCCAGCTGTGCTCTCCTGAGATGAACCCCTTAGAGCCCACAACAGTTGGATGCTTCATGAACCGTTCTGGGTTGTCAGGCAGCTGCTGCCATGACCCTCTCTGTCTCACACTGGTCAGATCATCAGACAGATGGAGCCAGCGGCCTGCAGTGTTGGGGTCCAGAATCACAGGAGCTTCAAAACAAACACAGATGCATTCTACACATTATGCGCTGTATTATTTATGATACATATTATACATATATCACCACTTCCCCAGAGTAAACCAGGGCGAGTTATTAGGAGAGCTGGACAGGGTTGCCAGATGGGATTGACTATTTCCAGCATAACCACAGTCTAAAAACCGCTAAATCCACCAAAAACCAGCCCAAAACCTATATTGTCAGAAAGCAGCTAATTACTATTGGGCAGGTGCCTATCTCCTCCCCATAAACTGTATGTCTGTTGCCAATGATGTTTGTAAAATAATAATAATCCTGCACATTGTGTGTAGCTACCTAGGGTGTGTGTTTTAACTTCACACATTTTGTGACTTTCAGGCCCTGACATTTTGATACCGCCTAAATGCTATTTATCCAGAACAACCTGTTATGTTCAATAACGGAGCCTGAACGCAGAGCTTCTAATCGGAGCTGGTACTCCATTTATTCAACAAACGTGTGTAACACATAACGTAATACGGCACTGTCGTAAACTACAGACCTAACACAACCTAAATGCTATTTATCCAGAACAACCTAAATGCTATTTATCCAGAACAACCTAAATGCTATTTATCCAGAACAACCTAAATGCTATATATCCAGCCCAACCCGTCCAAATGCTTTTTTTTCCGGCCCAGTGTGATCAAAAGTAGCCCTTTCGGCGCTAACCCCGCCCATCTGGCAACCCTGGAGCTGGATGGCTGGAGATAGACAAATCTTGACACGTGTGTGTGTGTGTGTGTGTGTGTGTGTGTGTGTGTGTGTGTGTACGTACACTACTCTGTTATGTTAACATACTCTACTTGGCATCTAATCACTCGTGTGTTTTGTGTGGATATCACGCGTGACCAACAGTGTGAAACAGTTTGGAGTTGTGTGCTGTGAATTGTGTTGCACCTATACGGTGGTGAACTAGTAGCATCATTTCTCTTGTCACATCCAGTCAGAAGTCTCTCTAGCATTACCTGCCAGCCCAGAGTAAAAGCACTATGGGGCTCATGTATTGTTAATAAACCTTGGCACTTTTTATATTCTTGTCCATCTCATTTGTTACTGTGCAGAGAAAGTTGGGGCTTGCTAAACATTTGTTAATGTTGTATTTCTATGAACATATTCAGTCTATTTAATAGATATTCTTAATCCAATTCTGGTCAGTACTCACCGTGCTTGACAATCCCCTGCATCTTCTCCCAGACTCTGAACTGCAGGTTGCCCAGGTGTTTGGCCACGTCTATCAGCCCTCCTGAAACCTTCTCTGGGTCTGGCAGTGTGAACTGGGCTCTGGAAGAACATTCAGGAGTCAGTGCTGCTGTGGGCTTGGGTTCAGAACCCCAGAGAAGAGAGACCAGAGACAGATCACTTACCTTTCCTTACTGGCCTTGAAGTTCTGGAGAGGAACAGAGGAGAAGTGTCATCAATGCTAGTGATGTCATCAATCAGTCTTTGAATACATTTACAATTACTGTCTGAGAGAAGACATCCTTACCTGTAGGAAGGAGATGTCTTCAGCTTTCAGCTCCTTCTCTAAGGCTGTGATTGTGTCTAAAAGTGATGATATCTGTCTGCTCAGTGCCTCAGTCTTCTCCTTCATCATCTGACTCTTCTGCTCCTCTTCCTCCCTCAGTGCAGCTATCCTGGCCTCCTCTTCCTCTCGTAGAAACTGGTGAAGTTTCTCAAACCCCTCCTTAATCTGTCTCTCTGTGTGCTGGGCCTGGCTCTGGAGACAGCAAGAGGAACATATCTTATGATCATTGTAGTTTTACTACCATAGTACGTTAACTAGTTTTACTTTAACTTCATTATTATTATTCAAAGTTCAGGTGAAATGTATGCAGCTCTCTTTATGATTTTGAGTTGCAGATGCATGACTATCAGTTAGATGTCAACAGAATCCAATACTGAGCAGAACAAGAGAAGACCACATCACTGAAGACAACACGTTGCCTGACGTACACAGTACCTTAATGTGCTCTGATGTTTCATCACAGGTTTGTTTAACTTTGTTGAAGACCTCCAGCTTCTCCTGTAAGGGTTTCAGAGCTGTCTGGAGTTCCTCCTGGATTGAGACAAAACATTACTGAGGAGGTAGGCACAGAGGCTGCGGTCCATCGTGACCAAAACCTCACCACACAAAAACAATTTCTTCCCGACTAGAGTTGGCCTCATTAACGAGGCCCGGGACCCCCACTGACCCTCACTGACCCCTACTGACCCCTACTGACCCCTACTGACCCTCACTGACCCCTACTGACCCCTACTGACCCCCACTGACCCTCACTGACCCCCACTGACCCTCACTGACCCCTACTGACCCTCACTGACCCTCACTGACCTCCACTGACCCCTACTGACCCCCACTGACCCCTACTGACCCTCACTGACCCCCACTGACCCCTACTGACCCTCACTGACCCCCACTGACCCTCACTGACCCCCACTGACCCCCACTGACCCTCACTGACCCCTACTGACCCTCACTGACCCCTACTGACCCTCACTGACCCCCACTGACCCCCACTGACCCCCACTGACCCCTACTGACCCCCACTGACCCTCACTGACCCCTACTGACCCCCACTGACCCTCACTGACCCTCACTGACCCCTACTGACCCTCACTGACCCCCACTGACCCCAACTGACCCTCACTGACCCTCACTGACCCCTACTGACCCCCACTGACCCCCACTGACCCTCACTGACCCTCACTGACCCTCACTGACCCCCACTGACCCTCACTGACCCCTACTGACCCCCACTGACCCCCACTGACCCTCACTGACCCCTACTGACCCCCACTGACCCCTACTGACCCCTACTGACCCTCACTGACACCTACTGACCCTCACTGACCCTGACTGCTAGCTTGACCCCTACTGACATCACAGTCACACTGCACTATTATCATGTCATATTCCACTCTTCTTGTAAATACTTGGCAATAAATCTGTTTCTGATTCTGATTGAGATTCTGACTGTAAGATTTCTGGACTCATTTGACAGTATCTGTTTACCACAGTTCTGTAGGAATCATTATCATAACCCTTATATAGTATAGTATAGAAACACATTCTCTCAGCACTGCCAAAACTACATTTCTTATTTCAGACAAAAAAGGATGAATCACACTCAAATTAAAACAGAAACTAAAAATGATCATTCATTGTTATCAACAACCCTTTATCTTTTCACCCAGCATGTGCATAACATCAAGTGACATTGCTATCTATCTGTCACAGAATTTCAAATTATTTATTGAATAATTGTATTTATGTTTACCTTAGCAATTTTGATCATAGTATTTTCTTGTAATGGTTTAGTCTTCTGTTCTTCCCTGTTGTAGTCTTGCCACTGCTGTGTTGTAAGTCTGATAGAGCACTCCCTTTAAAAACACTGAGCTGCACTTTAACCTCATCAGAGAGACAGAGAGAGAGACAGAGAGAGAGAGTTCAGCATTGAGTAATCCCATCACTACAATCCCATCACACACAAAAAACGACATCAGCATTTCTCATCTACAGGCCCTTGTGTAAAACCTATACAAGATGTAAGTTAGCTGGAAGTATGTAATGAAGCATCAACAATCAAGCAATGATGTCATATCACATCACCTGTTCAGTATCAGTATATCCCAACAATATCAACATTGTTTTAATCTACAGCGTGATTGTTATTGTTAGAAAACAGAGAATTGTGAGAAAACAGAGAATATTCCATCCAGACTTTGAATCAAGAAGTCTGAAAACGCATTCCATATCATGGAACTCAAATTCCATTGGATTATCTCATTCGTCTCTCAGAAATATTCAGATATAGCATCTTTGCTAAATTTCCGGCACTTTTTTTTTTGCATGCAAATTGGAGCCGGGAGTGATTATAATACATATGTGCCATTGTCTCGTTACAAGAATCTACAAGAACTGTAGTGGCGGCTGGTGCAAACATTTTTGGGTGGGGCACAGGTTATGGGGGCATGCTCCACGGGGAAGAATATCAACTTTAAAATCTGGATTTACAGTCGATTTTAGCATGAGAATAACAGTGTTTCCCCTAGGTTTGCTGCCTTGGGGGGGTGGCATGGACCGTGGCATGGACCCCCCCCCCCAGGGGGTAAGACCCTGCGACATACCAGCGTCATGTCCAGGGGGTGTACTAACTTGTACATTAAGCCGCCTCACGCTACGGAAACAGGAGATAGGCTCCTTCCCTATGGGCCATTAGGCTCGAGAACCACCGGTTCTCAAGGCTACTTACTTATGTGGTCTTGACTACCTGTCCACTTTCTCACCTGGTTCTTGCTCTCTCTCTCTGGTGTGCCGACACCATCCTGCTCTCTCTCCTTCTCTCCCTCCCTATCCTCCTCTCTCCCTTTTGCTGTCAACCAAAAGGCAAACATAACAACCAGAGTATTTATAATCTAATAAGAGGTATAAATTGATCCATATCAATTTATAACATAATTATAATAGAATTTTGGATTGCTGTGGGCAATGCAGTCAGATAATGTCATTTTGACATTACTCTCTCACCTGGAAAAAAAACATGTCCAACTATACTATACAAAACAGACATTTCAAATGCTTCAATCCACTGTCCATGTACTGTAAATATGCCATTATGGTATTACCAATGAAGCCCAATTCTAGCAGAATAAGAAAGATTGTATATCTACTTTAACTTAAGCAAAATAATAAAGTGCATCCAGTTAGTTCTTTAGCTGGCATGTGTGCAGCAGACTAGCTCATCTCATCACCTCTGAGCTAGCTAGCTTGATAGTTCTTTGACACTATTTACAATGGAATTATAGTCATTGTCAAGTGTCAGTCAGACACTTTCTAGTCACAATAATAACGACCAATTTTAACCAACTTTCTCTGTCAGAACACTCAGCAATTATATTTGCTAACATTTCAACTTGCTTACTTTCTATCTGAAGACATCTCACCCGGCAAACACTCTCTCGCGTCGCGCGCACAATGTTGTATTTCTGGTTTGGAGCCGGAAATTGCAAAACGTCACGTTTGACGTCAGACTTAACAACCGGATATTCAGGGCGCAATTTTTGCGCCCCGGCCGAGAAATAGGAGACAGCCAATTGGAGCGCTGCTACAGCTCACTTGTAAGCCAAAAGTATTTGGCCTGCCATAGACTTGCATTCGGCCGGCGCCCCGACTCCTCCCCCTATGTATTTTAACAGTGAATTTTACACACACACAGATAAAATGTTTATTGTATTGGAGGATTTTTAATGAATGCTGATAGGCGCCGACAGAATATCAGCCGCATTTTGTGAATAAACAATGTTTATTTAAAAAAAAAACGTTTACAAATCGCAACTAGGAAGTGAAGGTGGGGGCGGCGCCCCAGCGCCCTCTATCGGCCAGCCGCCACTGCAAGCAAAAACAAAAAGAGAAGTGACTATGTCATATTGACACGGAGCAGCGATTCAACATGTTGGCTGTGGCTGGGGTCACCCCTATGTTCCCACAGCCCAATGGTCCCACATTTCTAATATTTCATAGGTGGGCTAAGGATACGGTTAGGGTTAGGGCCAGTGTTAGGTTTAGGGTTAGGGTTAGGGTCAGTGTTAGGATTAGGGCTAGGATTAGGGTTATGGTTAGAGTTAGGGTTAGGGTCAGTGTTAGGGTTAGGGCCAGTGTTAGGGTTAGGGCTAGGGTCAGTGTTAGGGTTAGGGCCAGTGTTAGGGTTAGGGCTAGGGTCAGTGTTAGGGTTAGGGCTAGGGTTAGGGTTATGGTTAGAGTTAGGGCTAGGGTTAGGTTTAGGGTTTGGGTCAGAGTTAGGGTTAGGGTTAGGGTTAGTTAGATTACTTAGAAATGTGGGAACATCGGGCTGTGGGAACATAGACACGCTCCCCTGTGGCTGCACGCTAGCTCTTAACATGCTAAGTGAACACGCTAGCTCTTAACATGCTAAGTGAACACGCTAGCTCTTAACATGCTTAGTGAAGTCATTTGGTTCAAGCACGAACATCAAATACAGATGAGCTTTACATAAGAAAACACCAAATCATTGACCACAACACTATATGATGACACAGTACCCTAATTACACAGTCAGGTCTCAGCTGTGGTACCTGTACCAAGCTTTTGAAGAATCACGTTCTGCCCGTTAGATTTGGATTCTTACAAGTAACTAACTGGACAAAGTAAGCAAAATATTTGACCTTGTTAAAGGGCTGTGTCTGTCCCATAGCAGTTCTCCAAACAATATTTACACGTATGTGATTCTCTACACACAAGCTACCGGTACATGTTTTCATATACATACAATTCTTATACCATAATGCTCACACTCCAAAGCAAAGTTTTGTTGATAGACAGTAATACAAGAAAAATGATCTGTTCATTTACTTTAAACAGAATAAACAATAAACATTGTCATAAAAAATGAATCTCATCTCATCAATCTCAGTATTTCATAATTATAGGAGAGAGCATACATGTGGCTCATGTTTCACAAACAGACTCATACACTCCTCACTGGGATGACATCACGGTCAGAGACACCTCTGATTGGCAGATCTGTACATCAGGGTGTTTAGCATCACCAGCTCCTCCAATAGAGAAGTATGGGAACAGTCTCTCAGTGAAGGTGTGTTGATGAGTGAGGATGAGTGTCATGTCTTCAGGGTCGTAGAAGGACACCTCCCCCTTGTTGTAGTCCAGCTGTACTCTGATCCTCTGGGGTCTCCTCTTCAGAGTGATGGTCTTACCCACTACATCTGTATACTCACCATCCGTCTGTTGTATAGCCCAGTATCCATACTGTGGTGATGCATATGGTACCTCCCCCTTTCTGTCACTGGACTCTTTAACCACACCCATGTTCCATCCAGGATGGTCGCCCACCTCCACCTCCCAGCTGTGCTCTCCTGATATGAACCCCTCAGAGCCCAGAACATGTGGATGCTTCATGAACCGTTCTGGGTTGTCAGGCAGCTGCTGCCTTGACCCTCTCCATCTCACACTGGTCAGATCATCAGACAGAGAGAGCCAGGTGTTTGCAGTGTTGGGGTCCAGAATCACAGGAGCTTCAAAACAAACACAGATGCATATCAACCACACCTACATAAGAGACTAATTACCTCCCAGCTGTTTGGTGTCCCAGGTTTCCCGCCCTGTGTCTTGTTCTCCTCAGACTGTCACGAAAAACCCAACTTTTCAACAACATTCAACCTTCAGCAAATAGACTATGGGACTACTTCTGTTTGTCAGACACGTGGGACACTACAAGAGGCTTGTCATGAAAGAGGCAAAGTTGAGGAGTTAGCAGGTCTGCTGGCAGGTGTGCTGACCGAAGGTAAGGGCATCATTAGCGCGTTTAGTTGAAGCCAACGGCCGTTTTATTTATCTGTTTGACTGTTATTCTGTATTGTTGGTGTTTTATTCACTGCTCTGTTATTTGGCTACTTGATAATTGAGTGTGTATTGTTGGTGTTCTATTCAGTGTTAAGTTGGTGTTGGATAGTCACGTGCTCTGTTGAGAGGCAGCTCATAGTAGGCTAAGCATTGTTGTAGGGCTCTCCTGTGCACATGTATAGGCTAATGTATATATTTGAATTAAGTATAGATACATTTATTTATACACTTTAAATACATATATGAAATATGGCAGACTAAGGCAGGGTTGCATCAAATGGTTTAACTTTTAAACTGGGTTACATCCAGGTTTATGTACTAATCCTGTTGCACTGAACTTTAAACCTGTTTTAAATGTAGTTTACAATGAATCCTGGTTAAATCTAACCAGTTGACAGTCTCAGTTTAATTTCCATTCAAACCTAGATTAAATTCCAGTGTGTTGCACCAGTCATTTTAAACCTAGTCTAAAAATGGATTTGGAACAGTGATATGCATGGGCGTTTTTGTTGTTGTTGCTCACACTGGCCCGGAAAGAAAGCACCCTTAAACCAGTTTAAACCTAGATTTACTAACCCTATCTTAAGGGTTAGTAATCTTTAATTTAATCCATGTTGGTGCAAGCCGTGCAACCACGCCTACACTTGATATACTACTACAGTGTTAAGTTGTATCCTATAATTTAATGTTGTCTCTCAGGTCTGCAGCATCTCAAGGCACCTGTTCTGGTCCGGAGAATCCCAGTCCTGGTGGAGACCTTATGGTAGGTGTCAATTTAACACCACACTGGACACATCTGTTTGTTCTAAAACCCCAAAATGGATACATTTCACAGGTATTGTAATAGTACACTGTACTGTTTGTCTGTATTTGTGGAACACCCTACCTGAGGGCCTGAGGTTGTCTAAAACTCAGGACATTTTTAAGCGTGACCTCAAAACCTACTTATTCAATGTCGCCTTTTGATACTAAGGGAGACATTGGACATTATAGAACTAGGATCACTAGGCCATTACACCATACTCGTGTTTTTGAGATTTGTGTTGACAGGAAAATGGACCCGGGTGCTGATGAGGCACTGTCAGCTCCAAATAGCACCTAGAGCAGTACTGGAACCGGTACAAGGGTGTACCAGGACCACCATCAGGTTGTATTGCTGTCATCTTTATTGTCTCTATTGTGTTGTTGCATCATAACTGTGCTTAAGTTTCTCTTTTGGCAGGACCTGTGACAATACTGGATGCAGAACGATGCAAATACAACACAAAATTTATGGACAGTGTGTACGCCGATAATATGCAAGGAATTTTTCCTGGATACATGGTGTACAGGTTTTTGCCCTTGCTTGCTTGCTTTGTGCCGGTGGTCCTGGCCTCCCCTGGGGGACCGCTGGGTACTGGTAAGCAAACTGGCTAGTAGTCGCTCTATTGGTAGAGGGCTGCAAGGGAATTTTTCCTGGCTACATAGTATACAGGTTTTTTACTTTTGCCTGCTCGCGGCTCTGTCAGTATTGATTGATTGATTGATTGACTGATTGACTGAACATTTAGCTTCAATTCATGTCACCTTCAAATCATGAGAACAAGAATATATGGATAAATAAAAAGTAAAACAAAAGCACAGATAGTAAAAACATCGATACAAATGGTTAAAGATTATAATCTGGTTTAAAAGATCAGTGAGAGCTGAGAATTGTAACACATGCCAACAAATCACCCTGAGATAGTAATTGAACCTGTATTTTGTTTCCAGGTCTTCAAATAATGACATATTGTGGACTGGGAAGCATCACCAGGTAGGAACATTGGTTTCAACCATGCATTCATGGATTGAACCTTTCTACCTAAAGCTGTGAGAGTAGAATGAGTAGGTTTTTTTATTTTTTTTCTTATTTTTCTTATGGTGTATTTGGGAGTGACAGGGTACATCAAAGAATGCACCAGAATGTTTCATCCATAGTTCCATCCATAGTCCCGTAGTTTTGGTTTACTCTCTCTGCATCATTTCAGCACCCTTTTTCATCCATAGTTCCATAGTTTTGGTTTACTCTCTGCATCATTTCAGCAAGACAGGGTAGGCAGGATAGGCATTTCAACAAGACGTTAGGGTAGCCATTTCAACAATACGTTAGGATAGTAATTTCAGCAAGATGTTAGGGTAGTTATTTTAGCCAGATTTTAGGGTAGTCATTTCAGAAAGATGTTAGGGTGCTCATTTCAGCCAGATGTTAGGGTAGTCATTTCAGAAAGATGTTAGGGTAGTAATTTCAGCGAGGCCTTGGGTAGATAGGCATTTCAGCGAGGCCTTGGGTAGGCATTTCGGCATGGGTTTGGGTAGGCATTTAGCAAGGCCTTTGGTAAGCATTTTAGCAAGGCCTTGGTTAGGCATTTCAGCAAGGCATAACGTTTGCCACTGTGTTCCCAGACTCTTTCACGTCTGTCACATGTGCTCAGTGTGAACCTCTTCTTATCTGTGATGAGAACGGGGCACCAATGGCGAACATGCCAATTCTCCTGTTCTCTGGCAAATGACAATCGAGCTGCACCACTGTCCTAGGGGACTTACTGTTCTCCCTCTATGCCAAGTCTCTTGGCTCGGTAATCTCCTCACTTGGGTTCTTCTACCACAGCTATGCAGACGACACTCAACTCTTCCTGTCTCCCCCCCCCCCGACCTACATGTGGCAACACATGTCTCTGTGTTTCTTGCTGACATCTCTACATGGATGTCAGCCCACCACCTCAAGCTCAACCTTAACAACACTGAGCTACTCTTCCTCCCTGGGAAATCTTGCCCTCTCCAAGACTTCTCCATCACAGTTGAGAACTCTACTGCAACCTCCTCCCAGACAGCCAAGAACCTTGGAGTGATCCTGGACAACCGCCTATCCTGTGCGGACAACATCGCAGCAACAGTGCGCTCCTGCAGATTCTTCCTCTACCACATCAGAAGGATACGTCCATTCCTCACCAGAGAACCAGCTCAACTCTTTGTCCAGTCACTGGTCATCTCTCGCATTGACTACTGCAATGCACTCCTGGCTGGACTTTCCACCTCCATCATCAGACCTCTGCAACTCATCCAGAATGCTGCTGCCCGTCTGGTTTTCAACCTCCTCGAATTCTCTCATGTTACCCACCTCCTTCACACCCTTCACTGGCTCCCGATAGCAACTCGCATTCCCCCAACCCCATGAAGATGAGGATGATTTCAGTCCGTCCCTTCTTTCATTCGTTTATTCTTCAGTTCTTTCATTTGTCCCTCAGTTGTTGTTTTCTGCCAGTTCTTCCATCTGTCCGTTCTTCATCTTTTTCATTCTTCTGTTTGTTCTTCTGTTCATTCTTCTGTTTGTTCTTTTGTGTAACCATTCTTTCATTCTTCCGTTAGTTAGTTTTTGTTCTTCCTTGTTCATGTTTGTTCATTCGGCCGGCCCTGGGACTTTTGTGGCTCTAATCAATTTTTTTTAAATAAAAGCAACAACATTGCACCATAACAAGGTCTATAAATAAACACAATGACAAAAGAACACCAATAAAAACACGTAAATAAAAATATTCTAAATAAATAAAGTGAACACAAAGGGCCGGTTTCAGAGACAAGGCTTAAGCCTAGTCCTGGACTAAATCACACTTTCAATGTAAAATCTCCATTGAAGATGTTTTTTAGTCTAGGATTAGGCTTAAGCCTTGTCTGTGAAACCGGCCCAAAATGTTCTGTTAACTACAAAACAAACAGCGATAGACTACTGTAGAAGCTAAATAACAATTTACAACTGCAAAGTATTCAAAATAATGAAGTCAAAATGTAAACTTTAAAAGCAACAAACTTGCACATATCAAGGTCTATAAGTAAAGACAATGACAAATTTACACCAATAAAACCCAAACTATTTTGACAAATAAATAGCAATGAACAATCAATTTTAAGAGTGCAAAATATTCCAAATAAATGAAGTGAACACTCCAAAATTGTTCTGTTAACTACTAAACAGCTATAGGCTACTGTAGAAACTAAATAACAATTTACAACTGCAAATTATTCAAAATAAGTCAACATTTAAACTATAAAAGCAACAAACTTGCACATAACAAGGTCTATAACAATGACAAATTAACACAAATAAACACCAAAAGATTTTTTTGACATGAATAGCAGTGAACAATCAATTTAAGAGTGCAAACTGAGCAGCATCACTGCCACATTGGCGTAGAGGTGGTGGGGCCAGTTGGCCAGCAGAGGTGGAGAGCGGAGTGAATGGGCTGAAGTTACCCCCCCAAACTTAAGCCTGTTTACTCCACTCCTCCACCTCTGCTGGGGGACTGGTCCCACCACCTCTACGCCAACGCGGCAGTCACGCTGCCCGGTCACATCTCTTCACTACACTCGCTCCCTGCTTGTGGAATGAGCTTCCCACGGCTTTCAGAACTGCAGAGTCACTCCCCATCTTCCGTCTGAGACTAAAGACCCATCTCTTCAGGTTACATCTTAACTGCTCCTCCTGAGACATCTACTACCCCCCAGCACTGTGTCTCCTGAGACACCTGCTTTCTCCTCTACTGTGTCTCCTAAGATGTCTACTTTTCATTGTCTCAGGTGTAGAATGATTACTTATGAACTGGTCTCCATTGTCTCAAGTGTAGAATGAACTGGTCTCCATTGTCTCAGGTGTAGAATGAACTGGTCTCCATTGTCTCAGGTGTAGAATGATTTCTTATGAACTGGTCTCCAGTGTCTCAGGTGTAGAATGAACTGGTCTCCATTGTCTCAGGTGTAGAATGAACTGGTCTCCATTGTCTCTGGTGTAGAATGATTACTTATGCTGATTTGCTCAGACAGACCCCTGCTTCCAGTTCTTGTGCCTCAAAGGTAATTTCAATATATACAATATTAACACAATTAAACCTTTACAATGTATATTCACCATACTCACAGCCCAGCACTGCATTTATATTTTTGGTGTTTAGCAGATGCCTTATTCCAAAGCAACTTACAATCATACATTTGACTAAGTAAGTGAATCATCTATCTAACAGTTATAGCAGGAAAAGTAATCTATGCATAGGCCAGGGGCCTCCATTGTCTCAGGTGTAGAATGATTACTGAACTGGTCTCCATTGTCTCAGGTGTAGAATGATTACTGAACTGGTCTCCATTGTCCCAGGTGTAGAATAATTATGAACTGGTCTCAGGTGTAGAATGACTTTCTTATGAACTGGCCTCCATTTTCTCAGGTGTAGAATGATTACTTATGAACTGGTCTCCATTGTCTCAGTTGTAGAATGAACTGGTGTCCATTGTCTCAGGTGTAGAATGATTGCTTATGCTGAATGGAATGGAATGGACTTTATTTGTCATTGCTACAGTACAGGTACCAAACAACGAAATTTAGGAGGGGTGGCTCCCCTGGTGTTAGGAAAGGGGAAAATAAAAAATAAAACACATTTTAGAAAAAGCATAAATGCATAAAATCACAAGAAGGTAAGGAGCTGGTTTACATCAATAAAGGCTATGTGTACACAATCCACTGTACTATACTGCACAGATAGTCAACTAGGGTTGTCATATTGCACAAAGAGTATTTTTTCACATTATTTTAAAGTGTCACAGTTTGCAGGCTTGAAAATGTATGTTTGTGCCTCAGCACTAGCTGCCATACAATCCGTCCGGACTGTCCTGGGCCCAGAACTTAGGCCTTTTCTGTGTTCAGGGCCTTGACGGCCCTGTGGTAGAAGCAGTCCTTCAGTCTGTTTGTCTTAGCGGCCGGGGTCCTGTACCTCCTGTTCGAGGGCAGCTTGACAAAGTGTACGTGCCCAGGGTGGGTCGGGTCCCTGGAGATCTTGGAAGCCCTCCTGAGACAGCGTGTGTTGAAGAGATGAGTGTTTATTCTCTGACAGAAGATTGGGAGTGACTGCAGTTCTGAGCGCTGTGGGAAGCTCATTCCACCAGCGGGGAGCGAGTATGGTGAAGAGACGTGACTGCCGCATTGGCATAGAGGTGGTGGGGCCAGTCGGCCAGCAGAGGTGAAGGAGTCGAGTGAACTGGCTGAAGTTTGGACTCACAACTTGAGCAGTAATTCTACCTCCGAGCTGCTTCTTTTCATTCCACCTATATCTGTCGCGATCCCCTGTAGCATGGTCTTGATGTTAGCTAGCTCTGCACCTGTGTCAAACTTGGCCTCCTCAGTCGTTGCCATCTCTTTTCCTTCTTTCTTTTCCCCTGCACGTATACGGTCACCTGGCATTCTCAAGTTGTTTATAGCACTATTAAGCTTTTAATCTGGTACTTGTAAATATATTACCGTATTTTCTGGACTAAGTCGCTCCGGAGTATAAGTCGCATCAGTCAAAAAATGTGTCACGAAGAGGAAAAAAACATGTATAAGTCGCACTGGACTATAAGTTGCATTTATTTAGAAATGTATTTCACAAAATCCAAGATCAAGAACAGATTAAGACATTTAATCTGGAAAGGCAAGTTATTCAACTACACAATAGAACACAGAACAACAGGCTGAATAGGTGTCTGGTATGTTAACGTAACACATTAACAGTTATTCAGCTACACAATAGCATAAAGAACATACCTGGGAGGCTGAATAGGTTAAATTAACATAACAAGCCAGCGAGTCCAACAAGCAAGTTACCGGTAAGCAAGTTCACCAAGCTCCCGTTAATGTTTCAGTTAATTTCTTCAGTGCTACAGGAGCAGCATATAGTTGTCACAAGCCCAGAGCGCCCTCTCTCGGCTGTAGACGGTAATGTTTACTCCTTGGTTTATGTCAGTCAGTATGAAATTATATATATTTTGATATATAAGTCGCACCTGACTAAGTCGCAGGACCACCCAAACTATGAAAAAAAGTGTGACTTGTAGTCCAGAAAATACGGTATATTGTTTTTTAGACAGGTATTGTGTTCAGCTCTGAGGAGCTCTTTAGCTACACAGCTTCTCTGGTGAGGGATGGACGTATCCTTCTGATGTTGTAGAGGAAGAATCTGCAGGTGCGTGCTGTCGCTGCGGTGTTCTCCGCACACGATAGGCAGTTGTCCAGGATCCCTCCAAGGTTCTTGGCTCTCTGGGAGGAGGTTACAGTAGAGTTCTCCACTGTGATGGAGAGGTTTTTGGAGAGGGCAGGCTTTCCCAGGGAGGAAGAGTAGATCAGTCTTGTTTAAGGTTGATCTTGGGGTGGTGGGCTGACATGCATGCAGAGATGTCAGCAAGAAACGCAGAGACACGTGTTGCCACCTGTAGGTTGGGGGGGGGGAGACAGGAAGAGTTGAGTGCCACCTGCCTAGCTGTGGTAGGAGAACCCATGTGAGTTGATTACCGAGCCAAAACACTTGGCATAGAGGAAGAACAGTAAGGACCCTAGGACAGTCGTCAGCTCAATTGGCATTTGCCAGAGAACACCAGGATTTGCAGGTTCCTCATTCGCGCCCCGTTCTCATCACAGATAAGAGCAGGTTCACGCTGAGCACATGTGACAGACGTCAAAGAGTCTGGAGACGCAGTGGCGAACGTTATGCTACCTGCAACATCATCCAGCGTGACCGGTTTGGCTATATGGCGCGATTCCGAGTTGTTGTAATGTTGTTGAAAAATGTATGTAATTGTATGTTTTTGATATATGCCTAATAAAGTTGCCTCCTAAAATCCAACCCCTCGTCCACGTCGTAGGAGGCGGAAACGGATAAGTTACAGGTGACATTAAGCTCACTAGTAGCAGCACCTGTGATTTACCTGGCAAACGGGGCACTGGTGTTGTATGTTTCCATTTTTAAGAAATAAATATAGTTGAAGACAAAAAGGATAAATGTTATATTTTCTCACCAACCTGTGAGGTTTAATATCAAGTCTTAAATATGTTTATAAAGCCAAGTCTTAAATATGTTAAGAAAGCCAAGTCTTAAATATTTTCAAGGCAAGTGAAGTCTTAAATATTGGGACTCAGTGGTACAAAGTCCTTCAGCATTTTATTAAGGCAGTGGAACCTACATTTCGGTTTAGGGGATAGAACCTCACTTGTGTGACTGTTATTAAATGTTTTATCTATTTATTTCTTACATTTGTTTCTCTTCTTTTATTGCATTTTATCTTTACCTTCTTTTTACTGTTATCTAGTTCCCCCGCTTTTATATTAATTTTATGCTTGCTTATACAACAGTTAGTTCCGACCAAGTCATTTGATTGGACAAGAGGCATTCCATGAGTTACGATATACAGTATAACAGCACTGGGACTTTTAACTATATGTATCACTCCGCCGCACAGATGTTCTACTAAATGACCGTTAATTAGACCACATGTTTGTGTTCAGGTTACTAGGCAACAGTCCATTTGAAGTTCAGTTGCGGAACTATTTTTTGTTTATTTTTATGATTAAATAAACAAACAAATCATAATCTGTTGTCGCTTATTACTGTTAACTAATAAATTGCGCTGTAGAACTGTTGTATAAAAGCAATATCACACTCGAGGTCGTGCTGCGGCCTCGTACCTACGACCGAATCACAGCCGTGCTGATATTCAGTATAACAAACTCCCTCTCGTGTGATATTGCTTAAATATGTTTTTATATTCACTTAATGTTTTTATCCCTGTTGTAAAGCACTTTGAGCTGCATTTCTTGTATGAAAGGTGCTGTATAAATAAAGCTTTACTTACTTACTTACTAATGTACTCACAGAGGCGCTACAAGTCATTGTCCACAAAGACTAAACGCTTCACCAACAGCTTTTTCCCCACAGCCATCAGGACTCTGAACGCCTCCCTCTAGCCCTCTCCTCTCTGTCATGACCGACATGCATACCACGATTGTCTGTTGTTTTATTTATTTATTTTCTCTGATGTTATCTAGTGCACTTCCTTGTTTTTGTCATTTGTGTGCTGCAGTGATTTAATATGCTGTACTGAGAACAAATTCCACCGGCTCTGGTCGTGTGGCTAATAAACTATCCATCTAGTTCAAGTTTATTGTGATATGTATTAATACAATGCCATTCTTCAGCCTCGTCTCTCTCTAGTATCACACACAACAAACAGTCCACAATACAAACAAAACAACAATACAGTACAAGGTGCTTAGTGCAGGGTGTAAAGGTCTTAGTGCAGGGTGTAACGGTCTTAGTGCAGGGTGTAAAGGTCTTAGTGCAGGGTGTAAAGGTCTTAGTGCAGGGTGTAAAGGTCTTAGTGCAGGGTGTAAAGGTCTTAGTGCAGGGTGTAAAGGTCTTAGTGCAGAGTGTAAAGGTCTTAGTGCAGAGTGTAAAGGTCTTAGTGCAGGGTGTAAAGGTCTTAGTGCAGGGTGTAAAGGTCTTAGTGCAGGGTGTAAAGGTCTTAGTGCAGAGTGTAACGGTCTTAGTGCAGAGTGTAAAGGTCTTAGTGCAGGGTGTAAAGGTCTTAGTGCAGGGTGTAAAGGTCTTAGTGCAGGGTGTAAAGGTCTTAGTGCAGGGTGTAAAGGTCTTAGTGCAGGGTGTAAAGGTCTTAGTGCAGGGTGTAAAGGTCTTAGTGCAGGGTGTAAAGGTGTTAGTGCAGGGTGTAAAGGTCTTAGTGCAGGGTGTAAAGGTCTTAGTCAGGGTGTAAAGGTCTTAGTGCAGGGTGTAAAGGTCTTAGTGCAGGGTGTAAAGGTCTTAGTGCAGGGTGTAAAGGTCTTAGTCAGGGTGTAAAGGTCTTAGTGCAGGGTGTAAAGGTCTTAGTGCAGGGTGTAAAGGTCTTAGTGCAGGGTGTAAAGGTCTTAGTGCAGGGTGTAAAGGTCTTAGTGCAGGGTGTAAAGGTCTTAGTGCAGGGTGTAAAGGTCTTAGTGCAGGGTGTAAAGGTCTTAGTGCAGGGTGTAAAGGTGTTAGTGCAGGGTGTAAAGGTGTTAGTGCAGGGTGTAAAGGTCTTAGTGCAGGGTGTAAAGGTCTTAGTCAGGGTGTAAAGGTCTTAGTGCAGGGTGTAAAGGTCTTAGTCAGGGTGTAAAGGTCTTAGTGCAGGGTGTAAAGGTCTTAGTCAGGGTGTAAAGGTCTTAGTGCAGGGTGTAAAGGTCTTAGTGCAGGGTGTAAAGGTCTTAGTGCAGGGTGTAAAGGTCTTAGTGCAGGGTGTAAAGGTCTTAGTGCAGGGTGTAAAGGTCTTAGTGCAGGGTGTAAAGGTCTTAGTGCAGGGTGTAAAGGTCTTAGTGCAGGGTGTAAAGGTCTTAGTGCAGGGTATAAAGGTGCGCATGCATGGTTCAGCTGTTCAGCAACCTGACTGCCTGTGGGAAGAAACTATTTCTGAGGCGGGTGGTGTGTGAGTTGATACTTCTATAGCGTTTTTGGGATGGGAGGAGGGTGAATAGTGCATAGGCAGGGTGGCTGGTGTCTTTAATAATGAGATTTCTTTATACAGTGGGTGCTGTAGATGTTATTGAGTTGTGGCAGTTCTGTCTTTGATTATTTTGACTGCAGTCTTCAGTCCTGGGCAGTCAGGTTGCCGAACTCTCTCTCTCTCTCTCTCTCTCTCTCTCTCTCTCTCTCTCTCTCTCTCTCTCTCTCTCTCTCTCATATCATGTTCTTATGTCACTATTTACACTTTTTCTGAGTTGTATACAGAACACTAATAAAGATAGAAAGTGCTTGAATTGAAGTTTTATTTAGCTTCCAACAAGTTTTCATTAGCCAAAATAAATAATAGCCTAGTAAAGTCTGCGAGAGAGAAAGAGAGAGAGAGAGAGAGAGAGAGAGAGAGAGAGAGAGAGAGAGAGAGAGAGAGAGAGAGAGAGAGACAGACAGACAGAGAAAGAGGGAGAGACAGAGAGAGAGAGTGAGAGAGAGAGACAGACAGAGAGAGAGAGACAGAGAGAGAGAGAGAGAGAGAGAGGGAGACAGACAGAGAGAGAGAGTGAGAGAGAGAGACAGACAGAGAGAGAGAGACAGAGAGAGAGAGAGACAGTCAGAGAGAGAGAGACAGAGAGAGAGAGAGAGAGAGAGAGAGAGAGAGGCAGAGAGAGACAGAGAGAGAGAGAGTCTTTGTTTAAAGGGCAGTTTGTTCTGTCAGTTGATTTTGTTAATCTGCCTTATGTGGCTGCAATGCTATTCAGTTTTATAAGACAGAAAGAAAAAAAGAAACAGTTAAAATCCCAAAGAAATAACTTTAATAAACCCCTGCTCGGTGCTCGATTGAGTTAATTTTAGAACTTAGAGATGCCAAACTCTTTTGATATATCGGATTTATATTCACTGGAATAGTGAAAAGGAATAGGCCTAACTTAAGTGTTATATATCTGAGCATATATCTTTATGGCTTTTGCATTATTGCACTTGCATCTGGCTAGATGCCCAATGCGTTTCGTTGTCTCTGTACTTGTACTCTGCCCATGACAATTAAATCCAATCTGAGTCTGAATAAGTTTGACTGAAACTTGGCCGTGGAGGAAGTGAATTTACTGAGAAAGGTATTTGTCATGACTTCATTCCAGTGAATCTCACGACTGCGAGGAGTGGCTCACAATGAACAACATGTGGTGAGCAAGCACTGAGGGGAGGAGTTGTGGTACAAAAGAAGAGATCTGGTGAGGCTGCATTCTCATTTCATGCACCCAGGTTGTGGAATGCACTGCTGTTTACATTAGGGATGCAACCTCAGCACATTATGTTCAAGTCAAGACTAAAAACCCATCTTTTTAATATAGCCTTTAAATTACTAAAAAATTAAATTAAGATTATAAAAACCCATCTTTTTAATATTGCCTTTAAATTACAAAATAATTAAATTAAGATTATATAATGATTAAAGCACTTTGAGCTGCAACGTTTGCAGGAAAAGCGCTATACAAATACATTTATTATTATTATTATTATGATGGGTTGGGGTAGAGTAGATGAAGTCGATGAAGACAGTGGCTAGTGACCGGCAGGTTCTTCTGATCCTTGTATTGCAAACAAACAAACAAACAAACAAACAAACAACTAAACAAACAAACAAACAAACAAGGCCAAGCTGAATGTAGCCAATTAATTTTCAGTCATTATGTTACCGATTTGATTTGGTCATTCTGTTGCAGCGCACAACCTAAACGTAACATCTCAAGACCATACTCATATGAACGTTACTGTTATGCAGGGCTCTGTTGTATGACAAGACACAACACAAGAGTAAAAGGAAACCAATCACACAACACCTCATCAAAATAATTAATGGCAAACAATCCAGTTCAGCTCCTTGTGGAGCCATCTTTCTTTTTCACATTAATACAAATACTACCCCCCCCCCCACACACACACACACACACACACACACACACACACACACACACACACACACACACACACACACACACACACACACACACACACACACACACACACACACACACACAAGATTGCTAACAAATTCTAGGTATTTAGTGAATGTAAAACTATTGGTTATTATACAACACTTACATTTTTGAAATATGCAGATTTTTTTATTTTTTTTCACAACAACACTTCGCAATTCCCAGCATACAGACCAAAACACTAGACCATGTCACATATGTCACATCCTGTATTTCTAGTGTACATGGTATTCCTGACAGGATCAAACCTGATAACACGCCTGTGTTCTCTTCAGATTCCTGAGGCTACTTCTACAGCCCTGACTTCACATCACAACACTCTTCCTGGTAAAACATCCAACTACCAACCCCACTAAAACTGACCAATACAGACTACTCTGCCACTGCTAAGATACTGACAACAACACAGTGATGGTATGATGAAGAGGAGGCGTTTCTCACCTTCCTCACTCTTCCTCTTCTTCCTGACGTAGACAACAATGAAGATGACGGTGGCAGCTATGACGAGGAGTCCGACCACAACTCCAATGATGAGGCCCAGGGGGGCGGAGTCAGGGTTAACTGTAACCAACACAGAGCAGTCAGACTGGGACTTAGGGTCACTATGGTGACAGGGGTCACAGTCTGGACAGTTTTACAACACAGCGCAAAAGAACAGATTAAAAACAAACACAATTAAGACATCAGCAATACAGTGCAAAAGAAAGAATTGATTCAATTCGATTAAAAACAACAGTAAATGATTATGGGCATAATAACAACATAATAACAACATAATAACAACATACATTATCTGGTCAAGACTAACCTCAGGTGGTCCACTACCGCCTTTAACACAGGCGCGGATCTATGGGTGGGCCTGGGTGGGCCTATGTATTAATACTAATAATATTCAACTTCCTCTTTTACGTTTACTCTGATTGTTCAGTGGGAAATGGCGCTCCTTCAGTAGAAATTGGTACGAGAAGTTCAAGTGGATGGAATATAGTAAAGAAAGAGACGCTATTTTTTGTTAAGTGTGTCGACATTTCCCAGAGGCGCACACGGAGTTCACTTTTATAAGAGATGGATACAACAATTGGAAACGTCTCCGGCAGGCCTGTGACAAACACGAGTCTAGCAAGCCGCATGCTGTTGCCCTCACCAAGTTGGATGGGTACAGGCAAAGCCATGGACCCCAAAGCCGTGGGACAGTGTTAAATCAAATGCACGGTGATGCCGTTTCATTCATAGAGCGAAACCGGCAACACGTTAAAGTTGTGTTAGACATTGCTATGTTGTGTGCCAAGTTGGAAATTCCACTTAGAGGTCACAGAGAAACGGAAGAGGCGCTCAATAAAGGTAATTTCTTGGAGCTATTCAAGTTCATGTCAAAATATGATCCAGAAATTGAAAATAGACTGAAGGAACTGCCTCGAAATGCCACGCTCCTAAGCCATCACATTCAGGATGAGCTGCTTGAGGCTGCAGCCTCACTGCTAATTCGAAAGATAAAGTCTGAACTGCATGAGCAATCCACATATTATGCCATACTTGCGGATGAGTATAAAGATCTATCCAAGCGCGAGCTAGTTGCTGTCTGTATTCGATTCATTCATGGAGGGGTAATTAAAGAATGAGCAGTAGGCTTTGTGGAAATTTTAAAACTTTAAAACGTTTTAAACTTTATTGTTAATTCTGTCAGACTTGGTCCTCCATAGTTGATGGTTATTGGTTAATGCATTGACTATTGCGTGCGCTTGAATGCCTTGCGTGTGTGTATTATAATAACTTGGTGGGGGTAGTGGTGGTCTAGTGGATAGTGAGTTGGACTTGGGATCGGAAGGTTGTGAGTTCAAATCCCGCCTGAAGCCACACCACTACTAGTGTGCCCTTGGGTAAGGCACTTAGCCCTCAGTTACTCCAGGGGGAATGTCCCTGTAATTCGTAATTGTAAGTCGCTTTGGATAAAAGCGTCTGCTAAATGGCAAAATTATTCAAATTAAAATTATTATTAAAATTAAATTAAATTAAAATGTACTTGTTTGGCTGTCCGTTGCATTCTCTGGGTAGACAGGTACTTTATTTATTTTCCGTTCGTTTCATGGTCTGCATAGTGATCTCCTCCAGTCCCTGCGAATATTTTGCGTGTGTGCGTGCGTGCGTGTGCGTGTGTGTGCGTGTGTGTGCATGCGTGTTGGTCGTACCCAAATGTTTCGAGCACCCACGGGCAGAAACATAAATCGGCGCCTATGATCGCGAGCCCGGTTGTGTTCCATCCATCTGGCTGCTCATACATAGGTCTAAAACGTGCGGTGATGAGTTTCACTCAGGCCTACCCAGATTTTTCCAGGCCTACCCATCAGCCACTTTCTGTATCCGCCACTGCTTTAACAGTTGTTGGTTTACAGTCAGATTCTACCAGCCATGTCATATAGTTTTAATCAAACATTCACGCTTCCAAATAGGTTCAGATATTCAGGACAATACCGGCCTACATACGTAATTAACTGTCGGTTGATTAAAATATGGCTAGTTTCGGTTCTGTATCTTCTTACCTCTGTTGGTCTTTATTACAGAGCGCTCCAGTTTGATGACGATGTCGTCCTTCATCCCAGAGAGCTGAACCACACACTCATACCGGTTCTCCTCCCAGACCTCAGGCTTCACAAGGAGGTGAGTCCTCATCTGGAAGGTTCCGTCACGGTTGGGGAGAACCTCTCCGTAGTCCACATCCTCAAACACCTCCTGTCCATCTCTCCTCCAGAACATCACAACTTCTCTGGGGTAGAAACCTGTAGCGTGGCAGGTGACTGGAGAGGAGGGGGTCTTCTGGAGCAGAGACACTGAGGGAGGGACTGGGGAGAGAGAGAGGGGGGGGGGCTCGAGAACCGAGAAAGGTGTTTGTCATTATTTGAACTTGAATAATCATACGAGTGTGAGATAGTGTGAGAAAACCGGCACACAGGTGGGATACTGCAAAGGAAAGTGGAGGTGTGTGTGTGTGTGTGTGTGTGTGTGTGTGTGTGTGTGAGGGAGGGATCTGGTGTGGTACTGGTTGGGTGAATAACCAATGGCCATGGGCCGCTCGATTTGGACAACTCTCCTGTTAAGTAAATGACGGCCAACTTTGGGGGATTACTAAACCAGAGTGGCGAGAGTGAGTGGCGTGATAACAGAGATAAGGAGAGAGTGCTTCACTGTTGTCAGTGGAACTACCTGGTGTATGGTGTGTGTGTGTGTGTGTGTGTGTGTGTGTGTATGGTGTGTGTCTGTACCTGTCCTCTTCAGAGTGCTCTTCCCGTACTCCAGAAACTTCTTCAACATCTCAATGGACACCCGGGTCAGGAAGTGTTTCTGCCACTCAGTAAAATGTGAGTTACTGTTCACCCTATCTAGGAAGACGACAGATTCTGGTACTTTAGCGAACCATGACGCTGTCTTCGGGTCAAATGCAAGGAAGTCCTCTCCATCATAACCAAACTCACTATACGCCTCTGTGTCTCCGGTCTCTTCATCCCGACTACAACCACACATAAACTGTAAAATGTGTATACCTGAGAGAAAGAGAGAGAGAGAGACAGAGACAGAGACACAGAGAGAGAGAGAGAGAGTGAGAGAGAGACAGAGAGAAAGAGAGAGAGAGAGAGAGACAGACAGAGAGAGAGAGAGACAGAGAGAAAGAGAGAGAGACAGAGAGAAAGAAAGAAAGAGAGAGAGAGAGAGGGAGGGAGAGAGAGATTCTTTGATTTATCAATGTTTATTGTTAACTTGTTGAATAACTTGTTGAATAATCTGTATGTCTCGCTGACATTGGAAATTAGGGTTTTTAATTGAATTACATAAATGGTTCTGCTAAATACCAAAAATGTCAAATGTAAATGTAAGTGTGTGCGTGTTTGTGTGTGAGTGAGTGAGTGAGTGAGTGTGCACGTGAGAATTTAAAGCTTCAGAATGACAAGTTCATGTGCATGGCAGTCCCTCAACACGGGCAGAATGTATCGGGACACTACATTGTTTTGTTTAGAATTTTTGAATCTCCCATCTGTAGGCTAATGTTTTTTCAACTTGAGAGAGATTGTTTCATACGTTTTCCCAAATCAAAGAGAATGGTAAATTAAAATTCTAAAAAGGAATGGAACAGTCCTAAAGAAGTTATTGCTCTTACCTGAACTGTGGTTGAAATGCTCCTTCAGGGTATCAATGTATACTTTGAACCTCTGCTGTCTGCTGAGGGCCAGCTGCGTCCATGTCTCCCAGTACTGTGGGTCATCTGCAGTTGCGCTGTTCATCCAGTCCTGTTTGGGCACCATTCTCTTGGTGTTGCTGTCATAGTACGCTACCTCAACGCCGTCCAGCATCCACACATTAACAAACTCTGGCAAGATTGGAACTCCAGAGGATGCAGTTATGAAAAACTCCAGGGAGTCGGTAACTAGAAGAAGAAACTAGTTTGAATGTAAGTATGAACAAAATGTTTTATTTTGTCACACTCACTGTGAATTTGAGCACTATAAGCTACTGTCTACTCAAATTTACTGTGAACACACAACTCTTCCTGTCTCCCCCCCCCCCCCCCCCCCCCCCCCCCCCCCCCCCCCCTCTGATTCACAAGCAGCAACACGCGTCTCTGCGTGTCTTGCAGACATTTCCTGCCACCACCATCAAGCTCAACCTTAACAAGACTGAGATCCTCTTCCTCCCCGGGAAAGCCTGCCCTCTCCAAGACTTCTCCATCACAGTAGAGAACTCTCCCTGACTAACCTCCTCCCAGACAGCTAAGAACCTTGGAGTGATCCTGGACAACCACTTATCCTGTGCAGAGAACATCGCAGCGACAACACGCTCCTGCAGATTCTCTACAACATCAGAAGGATACGTCCGTTCCTCACCAGAGAAGCAGGTCAACTCTTGACAGAGTCACTGGTCATCTCCCGCCTCGACTACTGCAACACACTCCTGGCCGGGCTCCCTGCCTCCCTCCTCCATCAGACCTCTGCAGCTCATCCAGAACGCTGCTGCCCGTCTGGTGTTCAACCTCCCCAAATTCTCCCATGTCACCCCTCTCCTTGGCACCCTTCACTGTCTCCTGGTAGCAGCTGGCATCAGACTCAAGGGCCCTGGGCCGAGCTGAGATTACTTTTTCATGCGATGACTGATGGATTGATGATTCACTTATTTAGACAAATGTATTTGTTGTAAGTTGTTTTGGATAAAGGCGTCTGATATATGCCATACATGTAAATATACATTAAACACTTTGACTTTGTTCTTGTTGTTATTCAGTCGACCTCCAACACATCGTGAACTTAGAATTCTAAGGTTCTATCTCCGTTCAGGGTAGTTCAGAGATATTGAGCGTCAAAGTGTTTACATTCGATTACGTTTTGTGAGATGGAACCTTTGTATTTTATTAATTACTAACTTAAAGATTTCAACATTTAAAAAATAACACCACACGGGCATTAATAAACACCTAATGGATCAGATTATGTAAAAAACTCAATGTTGACAAAAATGGAGATAGAACCTTATAATTCTAACGTCACAACATGAGAGCAGTGTGTTTGTTACGTGTCAGGGCCACCTGTCACCTGTCAGAGGGTCTCAGGGCTCACTTCTACACAGCTGTAGCCCGCACATTAATGGACGCCTAAACTATTCACAATTTATTATAGAATATGTCTATAACATCAACATGCAGTAGTTCTAATGTATTTCTATATCCATTATCTAAGTATCCTGTATTCATCCAGGTCCCATTGACATAATATATGTCATATTATGAATCTGTTCAAGCTAGATTATAAGTAACCTACTATACGTTACATACTGTTACACAACAGAACATATAATGTCAACATGTAGTAGCTCTGTTGTATTATATATACATGAGCTCCCTTTAACTAGGGTTGGAATACAGCGGCTTTTAACAAATCATGAAATACTTGAACTTCTTTTATGAACCCAGAATTACAACAACAACAACAACAACAACAACAACAACAACAACACACAGCGAGAACACTGAGCATGGAGCTGGTTGCTGCTAAAGTGGAGCTGCAGCGCCATCTACTGGTCACTACTGGTATTAACGTCACTATCATTACTCGGGCATTGAGCAGAGCACCACGGCAAGGACAGACACCTGAGATGCTTTGACCAGGTGATTCACACCTTTAGTAAATCTATCAACTTGACGTAATAATTAGAATGCATGGAGGACTTTCTCTCCATCTGCAAATTACAAGAAAGGGCTGCGTTTTGGGAATGTTTTGTTGTAAATGGTAAATGGACTGCACTTATAATAGCACCTTTATCCAAAGTACTTTACAACGGCGTCTCATTCACCCATTCACACACACATTCACACACCAATGGCGGCAAGCTGCCATGCAAGGCGCCGGCCGACCCCGCTCACTGGGAGCAATTTGGGGTTCAGTGTCTTGCCCAAGGACACTTCGACATGTGGCCAGCCGGGGCTCGAACCGCCGATCTGCCAACCTTGCGATCATTTAAACGGCGGCTCTACCTCCTGCACCACAGCTGCCGTTGTGGATTTAACAGATTCTTAGTAGATGGAGAGGTAATGGAGTAGTAATTAGAGTAGTAATTAAGCACAGAGAGCTTGAGTCAAATGGCTCAATGAGGCCTTTTATTAATTAAAGTCACATGATCAGAGAGAAAAATAGCAGTCAGAGCCCCCCTGTGAGGAGGGACACACACAGTTATAGAATGTCGCCTCCCTTATGAGGTCACTAATCTTGGTATCCAATCATACATCTGCGCTACTAGTTATTGCGCAACAAGTTATTGGCACTGTCCTCAGGCAGAATCTGAGCTATGCCACAGAATTGGCCCATCTGTGAAGGAAGAAAAGATGATATGATGGGCTCCGTTAACCTCCTCCTTCTCCCAGACTTCAGGGAGGAGTTCAGAGGGCTCAACATGTCGACACTCAGATCTGTAACTGACACCATAGAAAACAACTTTTCTCTAACAGTTTCTCAACTGATAAAAACATGATGAACCTGTCCAAACTGTCCTGCAAACGTATTGAAAGTGAAATGCAGAACTATCTCATGCAGAACTGCAGAACTATACATAAGTATTCACTAAGTATAAGTATTCAGACCCTTTGCTATGACACTTTTAAAATCTTCGCAAGTTAGTCAACAAAGTTGAATTGAGTGCATCTCAATGCAAGGGTAATAGTTCAGGTGATATCAGAATGAATATCTTTTGTTTTTAAAGTCTCTGGTTTGCACACTGGGTGGATCAGGTTGTCACCCACACCTCACAGTCAGTAACTGAAACCACCACTGAACCACAATACACTGAACCACAATATCACTGAACCACAATACACTTGAACCACAATACACTGAACCACAATACACTGAACCACAATACACTGAACCACAATACACTGAACCACAATACACTGAACCATAATACACTGAACCACAATACACTGAACCACAATACACTGAACCACAATACACTGAACCACAATACACTGAACCACAATACACTGAACCACAATACACTGAACCACAATACACTGAACCACAATACCACTGAACCACAATACACTGAACCACAATACACTGAACCACAATACCTGCTTCAGGTTAGGTTGGTCATGTTCATTTCCTTCAGTGTGTATTACTATTCTTTTAATCCATGTTTAATTGAGCCTATATCACAAAACAATGTGGGAAAAGTGAAGAGGGCTGAATACATTGCCTATAGTGCATACGGTATTACAAAGTATGGATGAAATCATCATCAACAATGACGATGACGACAAAGAAAAAAAAATGTTTTAAAAAACCCCAAATGTAATCTGTAAATCTGCCTAACTCTACTCTCCTATTATAAGGAGGACGTTAAATATAATGGACTATGCACAAAATAATGGTGCAAACCTTCTACTCTTGACACTGGATGCAGAAAAAGCATTTGACAGAGTGCTATGGCCATTCATGTTTGAAATTGTAAGAAGCTTTGGATTTCATGAGAATTTTAATAAATGGCTTCAAGGAATGTATAAAAATCCAGTGTCAAGAGTAAAAGTAAATGGCACAATATCCAGAAGATTTCCAATCTATAAAGGTACAAGACAAGGAGACCCACTCTCAGCAGTTATATTTGCTATATGCATGGAAGGACTAGCAGAAAGTGTAAGGAAAAATAATACCATCAAAGGCATAACGATAAAAGAGGAACAGCATAAACTGGCATTATATGCAGATGACGTGGTCGTTTATTTAACATCACCAACCCAATCCTTACCAAGCCTAATGGAAGCAATTACAGAATATAGTAAACACTCTGGTTATAAACTAAATGAAAGTAAGTGTGAAGTATTAACAATTGGAGAACAGATAGATTCGGAAATTAAGGAAAAATATAAGTTGAAATGGGATGCAAAGAAAATCAAATATTTAGGAATCTACTTCACCGGAGATATAACAACATTATACACTGACAACTATCAAGCCCTTGAAAATAAAATACGAGAAGATCTTAATAGATGGAAGATAACACCTGAATCCTTAATGAGTAGAGTAGAAAGCGTCAAAATGATGATCCTCCCACAGTTTCTGTTTTTATTTCAAACATTACCAGTTCCCATTCCACATGGTAGCTTCAAAAAATGGAATACAATGCTCTCAAATTTCATTTGGAACTACAAAAGTAAACAGAAAAAACTTAGTATACTAACTCAAACCAGAGAAAAAGGAGGGTTTAATTTCCCTGGTCTAAAGTCCTATTTCCATGCAACTCAAATAGATACAATAATGAAATGGATGAATAACTCGGTTCAAACCAAATGGAAAGACATAGAAAAACAAGTAATATCAATATCAATAGGAACACTACCTTTTCTGAGTCTAAAGGATATTCAAAAATATAGTGGAAATAACAGATGCATAGAAAATACCCTCAAAAATTGGAAAACTATTCGTAAAATGTATAAATGTGATGACAAATGTATTTATTTGAGAGAGATAGCCAGTGATCCAGACTTTTTACCTAATAAAACAGACAACATATTAGAAGAATGGGCTAGGAAGGGACTACAGGTGTACTCACAGATGGTTACAAATGACATGATAGACTCATTTGAAACCTTAGTTAATAAATGTAATATAAGTAATAGCCATTTCTTCAAGTACTTACAAATTAGAAGCTACCTTATAACACAACAGAGGAGACAGGAACAAA